>NW_024062609.1:0-600000 GCF_006381635.1 Hibiscus syriacus
GGATGAGAATTTTGGTAGACAATTTCTGCAGTTAATACAGGGAGCAGTCAGAGCTACTGGTGTTGTATCTGAGGTTCCTATTTCGCAGACTTTGATTGCCAATGGAGTTAGAACTTTTGGGGGACAGATAGGTGGAGCTCCTACTGAAGCTGAGGATTGGCTCCAGGATACAGAGAGACGCATGGATCAGTTGGGTTTGGACTCAACTAAGAGATATCAGGGTGCTGTGGCGATGTTAGATGGCAATGCCTACACTTGGTGGGAGTCAGTGACCAGTAGTGTTCCTACCGATCGTTTGACCTGGAATTTCTTTAAGGATCGCTTTCGGAGCCGTTTTCTGGAGAGCGCTACTTAGCTCAGAGACGACAACAGTTTCAAGACTGGTTCAGGGAGACATGACTGTTTCTGAATATGAGATCGAGTTCCTGAAGTTGCTGAAGTATGGATTCAGTATAGTACCTATGGAGAGAGATCGATGTCGTAAATTTGCCCTTGGACTCAGATACGAGCTGCGTAGGCAAGTAGTAACCCATCAGGATGAGATATTTGATGTGCTGGTGGGCAGAGCCAAAGATGCGGAAGAGGTGGAGGTTTTAGCTGCTGGTAGAGAGCGTGTTGATCAAGATCGATCTAAGAAATTTTCAGGCCCGATGGAGTCATCAGCACAGTCCGGAAGAGGACTCGTACTTCAGCCCCTCAGAGAAACAATACACGTTTCAGGCCTGCAGCATCCTCACCTTTAGCTGTCAGTCGAGGCGGTTCCTCGTCGTATTATAATGGGCCCCTTTGTGAGTATTGTGGTAAACAGCACTCAGGAGAGTGTCGTAAGAAGATGGGTCTTTGCTATCAGTGTGGATCTAGTGGTCATTATCGGAGGGATTGTCCTCAGTTAGTTTCGTTTGAGCAGACCACTACCCAAACTCCTGTGCGTTCGCAGACTACAGTACAGACCCCAATTAGAGATCGTAGTCAAGGAAAGACTCGAGGATCAGCGTCCAGGACAGACAGTAGAGCCCGACCTCAGCAAAATAGAGGGCCAACAGCTTCTGAGGCTAGACAGCCAGCTTTGGTTTATGCAACTAGAAGTCGTGATGACAGAGATGAGCCTGAGGTTATTGCAGGTACATTTACTATTTATTCTACCCCATACTTTGCATTATTGGACAATGGTTCCACTCACTCCTATGTATCGAGCTCAGTATCTCGAAACCTTCAGATTCCGATCGAGAACACTGAAAATACTGTTACAGTTACAAGTCCAGTAGGACAAGCGGTATTAGTGAATAAAGTATTCTGGCGTTGTCCTCTCGAGGTTCAGGGAGAAATTTTTCTCGCTGATCTTATGGAGCTTCCTTTAGAGGAGTTCGATCTAATTCTTGGAATGGATTGGTTGAATAAACACAAGGTAAAGCTGGATTGCGAATACAAGCGGGCTACTCTGAAGACTTCAGATGGTCGGACTGTTGTGTTAATTGGTGAACGGCGTGGTTATCTCTCCAATATAGTTTCAGCGATGGAAATTGATCGTATGATCCGGAAGGGATATGAGACCTTCATTGCTTGTATTTTGAACACCAAGGGTGCATTGTCCACGATCGAGGAGATTCGTACAGTTAGCGAGTTTCCTGATGTTTTTCCGGAGGAGTTGCCTGGGTTACCTCCTGATAGAGAGGTAGAGTTCGAGATTGAGACTTATCCGGGATCGTCACCTATTTCTATGGCACCTTATCGTATGGCTCCAAGGGAACTTAAAGAGTTGAAAGTCCAATTGCAAGAATTATTCGATCGAGGATTTATCCGACATAGTACTTCACCATGGGGAGCTCCAGTTCTGTTCGTGAAAAAGAAGGATGGGTCGCTAAGATTATGTATTGACTATCGAAATTGAACAAGATGACGGTCAAGAATAAATACCCACTACCCAGGATTGATGATTTATTTGATCAATTACGAGGAGCTACTGTATTCTCTAAGATTGATCTTCGTTCGGGGTATTATCAATTGAAAGTTAAAGGATCAGATATTGCAAAAACGATATTCGCACTAGATATGGTCATTATGATTCTTAGTGATGCCTTTTGGTTTGACGAACGCTCCTGCAGCTTTATGGATTTGATGAATCGGGTGTTCGACCATATTTGGATCAATTTGTGGTGGTCTTCATTGACGATATTCTGATCTATTCTCGTACTGAGGCAGAGCATGACGAGCATTTGAAGATCGTTCTGCGGACTTTGAGAGAGCATCGTCTATATGCCAAACTAAGCAAGTGTGAGTTTTGGCTTCAAGAAGTGTCATTTTTAGGGCATATTATTTCTGCGCGAGGTGTTCAGGTTGATCCCAGTAAGATAGAGGCTATTATGAATTGGAAACGACCTAAGAACGTATCTGAAATCCGCAGTTTCTTGGGATTGGCTGGTTATTATCGACGTTTTGTTGAGGGCTTCTCGATCATTGCTTCTCCTTTGACAAAGTTGTTAAGGAAGAATGTGCTGTTTGACTGGGGCGAGGCACAACAGGAGAGCTTTGAGAAATTAAAGGCGGTTTTGACTCAAGCACCGGTGTTGATTCAACCAGAGTCCGGGAAGGATTTTACAGTGTATAGTGATGCTTCACATTCAGGACTTGGTTGTGTTTTAATGCATGAAAGTAAGGTGGTGGCTTATGCATCCCGTCAGCTGCGGCCGCATGAGAGTAACTATCCTACTCATGATTTAGAGTTGGCAGCAGTAATTTTTGCCTTGAAGATTTGGAGACACTATCTTTATGGAGAGAAGTGTTACATTTTCACAGATCATAAGAGCTTAAAGTATCTTCTGACCCAGAAGGAACTTAATTTGAGACAGCGTCGCTGGTTAGAGCTCCTAAAGGATTATGATTGCGTGATTGATTACCACCCTGGTAAAGCTAACATTGTAGCAGATGCTTTGAGTCGAAAGACGGTATCAGAGTTGAGGTCTTTAATGGCCAAGATGAATTTATATGACGATGGCACTTTGTTAGCAGAATTGCAAGTTAAGCCGACCTTGGTTGATGAGATCAAAGCTAAGCAGCTCCTTGCTTTCCATCTTTGAGCAAGTAAAGCAGGGGACAAACACATATTACGCAATTGATCAGGATGAAGTTTTATGCTTTAAAGGTAGATATTGTGTGCCTGATGATGCTGAATTGAGGCAGACTATCCTTACTGAGGCTCATAGTAGTCCATATGCTATGCACCCCAGAGGAGATAAGATGTACCAGAATTTGAGAGAGAGGTATTATTGGATTGGTATGAAGAAAGACATATCTGACTTTGTGGCTAGGTGTTTGACTTGTCAGCAAGTTAAGGCAGAACATCAACATCCATCAGGTTTGTTACAGCCTATCAAGATTCCTGAATGGAAATGGGAGCATATTACTATGGATTTTGTTACTGGCTTGCCTATGACTCATTCAAAAAAAGATTCAGTTTGGGTGATTGTTGACAGACTTACAAAGTCAGCTCACTTCATTCCTGTGCGAGTAAATTATACTTTGGATAAGCTGGCAAGATTGTATATTTCAGAGATTATCAGATTGCATGGTGTTCTATTGTCTATTATTTCTGATCGAGATCCGAGATTTACTTCGAGATTTTGGAAGGCGTTACATACGGCTTTGGGAACAAGATTGGATTATAGTACATCCTTTCATCCACAAACTGATGGTCAATCTGATAGAGTAATTCAGATTCTGGAGGATATGTTGCGGGGTTGCGTAATCGATTTTCATGGTAGTTGGGAAAACTTTTTGCCGTTGGCTGAATTTGCTTACAATAACAGTTATCAGACCAGTATTCGTATGGCACCCTATGAAGCGCTCTATGGGCGTAAATGTCGCACTCCGATCTGTTGGACTGAGTTGCGTGATAGGAAAACGTTGGACCTGAGTTAGTACGAGAGACGGAGGACACAGTCAGATTAATCCGTGACCGTCTGAAAGAGGCATTTGATAGGCAGAAATCTTATGCAGATCAAAGAAGGAAGGATATACAGTTTGAAGTGGAAGATCGGGTCTTTTTGAAAGTTTCACCCTGGAAGAAAGTATTAAGATTCGGGCGTAAGGGTAAATTGAGTCCAAGATTTATTGGACCATTTCGTATCTTGAAGAGGGTAGGACCTGTTGCATATCAGCTTGAGTTGCCTTCTGAGCTAAGTCGTATTCATGATGTCTTTCATGTATCAATGTTGAGGAGATACCGTCCAGATCCAGGTCACATTATTCAGGTAGAAGAAGTAGAGCTGAGACCTGATTTGTCATATGAAGAGGAGCCCATTCAGATCTTGGAGAGAGATGAACGAGTTCTTCGGAATAGACGAATTCCAATGGTCAAAGTTCAGTGGAGGAATCGAGGCCCCTCAGAAGCTACTTGGGAGACATTGGAGTCAATGGAGGCTCAGTTTCCTCAACTATTCTCATAAGGTAAATTTCGAGGACGAAATTTCTTGTAGAGGGGGAGAATTGTAACAACCCGATTTTCAAAATAATATTTAATTAAAATTGGAGGGTTTAATTGTGAAAATTTGGCGAAAATTTGGGGACTGAATTGAAAGATTTTAAAACATGGAGCTTGTTTTAAAGTTAAAGAAAATTCAGGGACCAAGCCCTGAATTTAACCATGGAGTATCGGCAGACAATTGTTATATGCGTGATTTCTGTTTGAAAAACAGAAATCAATTTCACAAATCCTTCCTCACGCACACACTTCCAAACTCGATTCCGACGCCGTCCGAATTCCGATCGTTGTTTTGAAACCACCGTTGTGTTCATCATCGAGCGAGGAGCAAACCCTTCAAATTAATTGAAGCAAAACGCGGCCAAACGTCGGGAATTTCCAGTCAAAGTAGCGACGGTTTTGTTAGCTCTATCGCCGAGAAAATCTTAAATTCACCGCTGATCGTTGCTCTGTTTACGACACCTCCCGCACCATCGTGTTCCTTGTGCCGTTCCGAGTTCACCGGTGTCAACCTTGTCCGCCGTAGACGGCGGCGCGTGAGGAGGTGGTGCAGTCAAAGATTCGGCCGATTTGAAATCGAGCTCTCCGCCGTTCAAAAATTTGAACCGATCGTTGTAAGTATCTCGAAATCGCTCAAAATAATTTTTAGAAATTTTTTCGGGATTTTTAGGGCCCCGGAGGACGCATCACGCGCCACACGCGCCGCCGCAGGGCGAGTGGCTGCTGGAAACCGGTTTAACCGATTTTCAACCGGTTCTGACCGGTTCGACCGGTTTCAACCGGTTCGAACCGGTTTGACCGGTCTGACTCGACCCGACCGTTGACCCGACCCGACCGTTGACCGTTGACCGTTAACCGTTGACTTTCTTTGACCAAAACTTAAAATGGCTTTGACCGAGCATTAAACGACTGTTAATCTTTTCCGAGTATACCTATCCTGATAGTTTTCGACGTGCCAAATCCGTTTCCGTGGTCCGTTTTGTCAAATTCGAATCCGAAGGTCTCCAAATCTATAGTCAAAGTGGTTGACTTTGACTTTGACCAAGAATCTGAATTTCCGAAAAGTCATACTTTATATTTTTCGACGTCCTGATTCTGTTTCCGCAATCCGTTTGGCCAAATTCAGACTCGAAATACCCCAAATTGATAGTCAAACTCGAAAAATGCTTATATACTTAAGAAGACTAGCTTTTAACAATTAAATAGGATTTGGGAGTGATAGATTATTATTGTTTGAAGGTACAAGAGACTCTCCGGATCGTTCGACAGCTCGACCCAGCTCTTCTAGATCAGTTAAACCACGTGTGCCAGTATTCACCCGTTCGAAAATTAGCAGAGCGTGGTGAAACCAGCAATCAGTAATTTGCTATTTGAACTTATTGTCGAGGTGTGTTCCCTACTTATTATTGAACTGTTTTATTGGTTTTAATATGTGGTACACCGAATTCATTGGCTATTGTTTTATGGATGCACCAATTTAATGTGACAATTTATGGAATATGGCTGCTATCTAATTTTTGTTTTGAAATGGTATATGATTACCATGTTTTTGGATTTATAGAATTTATGTCACGGTGCAATTGAATTTTGGAATTGAAATACGATGGAATAGCTCTGATCAAGCTAACTGGGCCTAATGTGACTCTTGAGGGCCCCAAGATGTTTCATTAGGTCGGCTTTCCTTTGCTGTGTGCTTAGGGTAAGCTATGGACTTATGACTTGGGCTTAAGGATACAAGCTTCATAGCCTATCCTTAAGTCGGCTTTCTTTTTGCTATGTGCATAAAGTAAGCTATATGGAAAATACTTTTGGGAACTACTGATGGTGTACCAGAAAAGGGTTTAAACTATGATTTTCAAAAGTTAAACTCTTTACGAATTTGTGAGATTACTGGACTATGATTTGTACCTATTGTGATTTTATGGAAATGTTGGGACACACTGAGCCTAGCTCACCTTTTGAAAATGTTTTCCCATTTCAGATACTGTTGGTTAGATACCTTGGTTCGAGCACTTGGAGGATCAACATATCTCTTGAAGTAAATCAAATTGTAATGTTTTTATCTGGCAAGTTGACTTTATTTTGGTGACATGGACCTTATTTTAAAATATCGGATTTTATAATGATAACTCTTTTGCTAATACTGCTCGGTTTATTGTGATTTGAATTTGAAGACAAGTTTTAAATTAAATTATTATTTATTGGTACTATATTTACGAGTTGGATTTTGATAGTATAATTTGTTTATAATTTCATGTTATTTATAATGTGATTTTATATTGATGGAATAACGGTTTCGAAAAATGTCTTTAATAATCATAATGTGATCCACTAGACTTAGTCGAAACGCATAGGCCGGGTCTAGGGGGTTACATTTATTGGTATCAGAGCTTTTGGTTTTTAACCCTCGGACTGTGTATGAGTCCACATTGAAAATACGGTTTGAAATATTTTACAAAACGAGTTACTAAGGCCATGTCACAAAGTTATTAAGATTTTAACTATGTTTGAGACTCCAAGTGCTTATCTAACCCTAAGTTTTATCTCTGTAGCAAACTTGAGATCCATCAAAATGAGTGCTAACGTAGTCGTCGAACTAGCCGTGGACGAGGTCGAGTGGCTAGATTCGCAGATCCGATCGATGAGATACGGGTAGATCCCCCACCTCGATAGGTGATCATGCTCCTACGACCCCAACGGATCTGCCTCCTGCCGCTGGTATTGGCATGACTACACCGATAATAGGAGCGACCGATATTGATTCAGAGTCTACCGGAGTTGCTTTGGATGAGAATTTTGGTAGACAATTTCTGCAGTTAATACAGGGAGCAGTCAGAGCTACTGGTGTTGTATCTGAGGTTCCTATTTCGCAGACTTTGATTGCCAATGGAGTTAGAACTTTTGGGGGACAGATAGGTGGAGCTCCTGAAGCTGAGGATTGGCTCCAGGATACAGAGAGACGCATGGATCAGTTGGGTTTGGACTCAACTAAGAGATATCAGGGTGCTGTGGCGATGTTAGATGGCAATGCCTACACTTGGTGGGAGTCAGTGACCAGTAGTGTTCCTACCGATCGTTTGACCTGGAATTTCTTTAAGGATCGCTTTCGGAGCCGTTTTCTGGGAGAGCGCTACTTAGCTCAGAGACGACAACAGTTTCAAGACCTGGTTCAGGGAGACATGACTGTTTCTGAATATGAGATCGAGTTCCTGAAGTTGCTGAAGTATGGATTCAGTATGGTACCTATGGAGAGAGATCGATGTCGTAAATTTGCCCTTGGACTCAGATACGAGCTGCGTAGGCAAGTAGTAACCCATCAGGATGAGATATTTGATGTGCTGGTGGGCAGAGCCAAAGATGCGGAAGAGGTGGAGGTTTTAGCTGCTGGTAGAGAGCGTGTTGATCAAGATCGATCTAAGAAATTTTCAGGCCCGATGGAGTCATCAGCACAGTCCGGGAAGAGGACTCGTACTTCAGCCCCTCAGAGAAACAATACACGTTTCAGGCCTGCAGCATCCTCACCTTTAGCTGTCAGTCGAGGCGGTTCCTCGTCGTATTATAATGGGCCCCTTTGTGAGTATTGTGGTAAACAGCACTCAGGAGAGTGTCGTAAGAAGATGGGTCTTTGCTATCAGTGTGGATCTAGTGGTCATTATCGGAGGGATTGTCCTCAGTTAGTTTCGTTTGAGCAGACCACTACCCAAACTCCTGTGCGTTCGCAGACTACAGTACAGACCCCAATTAGATATCGTAGTCAAGGAAAGACTCGAGGATCAGCATCCAGGACAGACAGTAGAGCCCGACTCAGCAAAATAGAGGGCCAACAGCTTCTGAGGCTAGACAGCCAGCTTTGGTTTATGCAACTAGACGTCGTGATGACAGAGATGAGCCTGAGGTTATTGCAGGTACATTTACTATTTATTCTACCCCATACTTTGCATTATTGGACAATGGTTCCACTCACTCCTATGTATCGAGCTCAGTATCACGAAACCTTCAGATTTCGATCGAAACACTGTATTTACAGTTACAAGTCCAGTAGGACAAGCGGTATTAGTGAATAAAGTATTCCGGTGTTGTCCTCTCAGGTTCAGGGAGAAATTTTTCTCGCTGATCTTATGGAGCTTCCTTTAGAGGAGTTCGATCTAATTCTTGGAATGGATTGGTTGAATAAACACAAGGTAAAGCTGGATTGCGAATACAAGCGGCTACTCTGAAGACTTCAGATGGTCGGACTGTTGTGTTAATTGGTGAACGGCGTGGTTATCTCTCCAATATAGTTTCAGCGATGGAAATTGATCGTATGATCCGAAGGGATATGAACCTTCATTGCTTGTATTTTGAACACCAAGGTGCATTGTCCACGATCGAGGAGATTCGTACAGTTAGCGAGTTTCCTGATGTTTTTCCGGAGGAGTTGCCTGGGTTACCTCCTGATAGAGAGGTAGAGTTCGAGATTGAGACTTATCCGGGATCGTCACCTATTTCTATGGCACCTTATCGTATGGCTCCAAAGGAACTTAAAGAGTTGAAAGTCCAATTGCAAGAATTATTCGATCGAGGATTTATCCGACATAGTACTTCACCATGGGGAGCTCCAGTTCTTCGTGAAAAAGAAGGATGGGTCGCTAAGATTATGTATTGACTATCGGAAATTGAACAAGATGACGGTCAAGAATAATACCCATACCCAGGATTGATGATTATTTGATCAATTGTGAGGAGCTATGTATTCTCTAAGATTGATCTTCGTTCGGGGTATTATCAATGAAAGTTAAATCAGATATTGCAAAAACGGCTATTCGCACTAGATATGGTCATTATGAATTTTAGTGATGCCTTTTGGTTTGACGAACGCTCCTGCAGCTTTCATGGATTTGATGAATCGGGTGTTCCGACCATATTTGGATCAATTTGTGGTGGTCTTCATTGACGATATTCTGATCTATTCTCGTACTGAGGCAGAGCATGACGAGCATTTGAAGATCATTCTGGACTTTGAGAGAGCATCGTCTATATGCCAACTAAGCAAGTGTGAGTTTTGGCTTCAAGAAGTGTCATTTTGGGCATATTATTTCTGCGCGAGGTGTTCAGGTTGATCCCAGCAAGATAGAGGCTATTATGAATTGGAAACGACCTAAGAACGTATCTGAAATCCGCAGTTTCTTGGGCTTGGCTGGTTATTATCGACGTTTTTGTTGAGGGTTCTCGATCATTGCTTCTCCTTTGACAAAGTTGTTAAGGAAGAATGTGCTTTTGACTGGGGCGAGGCACAACAGGAGAGCTTTGAGAAATTAAAGGCGGTTTTGACTCAAGCACCGGTGTTGATTCAACCAGAGTCCGGGAAGGATTTTACAGTGTATAGTGATGCACATTCAGGACTTGGTTGTGTTTTATGCAGGAAAGTAAGGTGGTGGCTTATGCATCCCGTCAGCTGCGCCGCATGAGAGTAACTATCCTACTCATGATTTAGAGTTGGCAGCAGTAACTTTTGCCTTGAAGATTTGGAGACACTATCTTTATGGAGAGAAGTGTTACATTTTCACAGATCATAAGAGCTTAAAGTATCTTCTGACCCAGAAGGAACTTAATTTGAGACAGCGTCGCTGGTTAGAGCTCCTAAAGGATTATGATTGCGTGATTAATTACCACCCTGGTAAAGCTAACATTGTAGCAGATGCTTTGAGTCGAAAGACGGTATCGAGTTGAGGTCTTTAATGGCCAAGATGAATTTATGACGATGACTTTGTTAGCAGAATTGCAAGTTAAGCCGACCTTGGTTGATGAGATCAAAGCTAAGCAGCTCCTTGCTTTCCATCTTTGAGCAAGTAGAGCAGGGGACAAACAGATTACGCAATTGATCAGGATGAAGTTTTATGCTTTAAAGGTAGATATTGTGTGCCTGATGATGCTGATGAGCAGACTATCCTTATTGAGGCTCATAGTAGTCCATATGCTATGCACCCCGGAGGAATAAGATGTACCGGAATTTGAGAGAGAGGTATTATTGGATTGGTATGAAGAAAGACATATCTGACTTTGTGGCTAGGTGTTTGACTTGTCAGCAAGTTAAGGCAGAACATCAACATCCATCAGGTTTGTTACAGCCTATCAAGATTCCTGAATGGAAATGGGAGCGTATTACTATGGATTTTGTTACTGGCTTGCCTATGACTTTCGAAAAAAGATTCAGTTTGGGTGATTGTTGACAGACTTACAAAGTCATCTCACTTCATTCCTGTGCGAGTAAATTATACTTTGGATAAGCTGGCAAGATTGTATATTTCAGAGATTGTCAGATTGCATGGTGTTCTATTGTCTATTATTTCTGATCGAGATCCGAGATTTACTTCGAGATTTTGGAAGGCGTTACATACGGCTTTGGGAACAAGATTGGATTATAGTACATCCTTTCATCCACAAACTGATGGTCAATCTGAGAGAGTAATTCAGATTCTGGAGGATATGTTGCGGGTTGCGTAATCGATTTTCATGGTAGTTGGGAGAACTTTTTGCCGTTGGCTGAATTTGCTTACAATAACAGTTATCAGACCAGTATTCGTATGGCACCCTATGAAGCGCTCTATGGGCGTAAATGTCGCACTCCGATCTGTTGGACTGAGTTGCGTGATAGGAAAACGTTGGGACCTGAGTTAGTGCGAGAGAGGAGGAGTCAGATAATTGTGAGGACACAGTCAATTAATCCGTGGACCGTCTGAAAGAGGCATTTGATAGGCAGAATATGCAGATCAAAGAATGAAGGATATACAGTTTGAAGTGGGAGATGGGTCTTTTGAAAGTTTCACCCTGGAAGAAAGTATTAAGATTCGGGCGTAAGGGTAAATTGAGTCCAAGATTTATTGGACATTTCGTATCTTGAAGAGGGTAGGACCTGTGCATATCAGCTTGAGTTGCCTTCTGAGCTAAGTCGTATTCATGATGTCTTTCATGTATCAATGTTGAGGAGATACCGTCCAGATCAGGTCACATTATCAGGTAGAAGAAGTAGAGCTGAGACCTGATTTGTCATATGAAGGAGCCCATTCAGATCTTGGAGAGAGATGAACGAGTTTTTCGGAATAGAAGAATTCCAATGGTCAAAGTTCAATGGAGGAATCGAGGCCCCTCAGAAGCTACTTGGGAGACATTGGAGTCAATGGAGGCTCAGTTTGTTAGCGACGGTTTACGACACCTCCCGCACCATCGTGTTCCTTGTGCCGTCCGAGTTCACCGGTTGTCAACCTTGTCCGCCGTAGATGGCGGCGCGTGAGAGGTGCAGTCAAAGATTCGGCGATTTGAATCGAGCTCTCCGCCGTTCAAAAATTTGAACGATCGTTGTAAGTATCTCGAATCGCTCAAAATAATTTTTAGAAATTTTTTCGGGATTTTTAGGGCCCCGGAGGACGCCTCACGCGCCACACGCGCCGCCACAGGGCGAGTGGCTGCTGGAACCGGTTTAACCGGTTTTCAACAGGTTTGACGGTTTGACGGTTTCAACCGGTTCTAACCGGTTTGACCCGGTGAACGGTTTGACGGTCTGACCCGACGACCGGTTGACCCGACCCGACCCGACCGTTGACCCGATCCGACCGTTGACCGTGACCGTTGACTTTCTTTGACCAAAACTAAAAAGGCTTGACCGAGCATTAAACGACCGTTAATCTTTTCCAAGTATACCTATCTGATAGTTTTCGACGTGCCGAATCCGTTTCCGTGGTCGTTTTGTCAAATTCGAATCCGAAGGTCTCCAAATCTATGGTCAAAGTGGTTGACTTGACTTTGACCCAAGAATCTGAATTTCTGAAAAGTCATACTTTATATTTTTCGACGTCCTGATTCCGTTTCCGCAATCCGTTTGGCCAAATTCAGACTCGAATACCCCAAATTGATAGTCAAACTCGAAAATGAGATCACGGGTTCGAGCACTAGGAATATCAGATGTGAGCTTTCAATGTCAAATTGTTGAGATTTATCTTTGAACAGATATTGATATGTACTTATCCCAGATTAATCAAAAGATTATTATTTTAAAAATAATTTTATTTTTATCAATGTAATTATAAATTAGATATCATTTTCAATATTAATACATTACTCATTTAATCTTATATTTGTACGTTCAAATGAAAATAAAACTTATTTGCTATTGTTATTCTCGAAAGAAAGAAAAAATTGATTGAAAAATCTACTCAAAAACTTATTTAAAATCACAAAATAGAAATAAGGAGATTTTAAAATAGAGAAATGGCCTTCTATATATACAAAAGATAGAGGAGGCAAATATATAAAAAGATACTAATAATTATTCTTTTATAGAAACTACTAATTCTATTAAAAATAGGAAATATTTGAATTAACTAATCACTTAACCGACTTAAGATCACATTAGGGACATACAAAAAAAAGATTTAAAACATAATAAAAATACTCGAACAAGATAGATAAAAATATTTGATCGCATTGGCAAAAGAACCACAAAAGAGATCAAGCTACTAAAAGACTATCGACAAATCGTAAATCAGACTCGAACAATGTCAAAAGCTATACACGAACGCAGATAAGTATCCAAATCCAATCTAAGAGTCCAAAGCAGAGAAGATCAACAAGATAACAGATAAGTACCATCATTATCAATCGTGATGATATCAAATTGTTAATAATTTCAGAAAACCTTTCTTTGTATTTATTGTTCAAAAAGGTACAATCTACCCCATATAAAATCATCCCCACCCATTACATCTGCCATGGATCACCTAACTAACAAACTCCTAAATTTGCTTCACACGTTAACCATCAAATATTATTCTACATGCACCCTACTTAGTCCAAACTTAAAAACTCAACGCTACTGACAACATGTACTTCTGACGAAAAGAAGAAAAAATAGACTTCAACAGAGGCTTGGTAAATCCATCCGCCAATTGAAAACGACCAGGAATATAATTGACACGAACCAACCCTTTTGTAACACGTTCTCGAACAAATGAACATCAAGCTCAATGTGTTTAGATAGAGCATGAAAATTGGATTAGCACTCATCGCAACTACACTTGTACTATCACTCCACACAATTGGAACATTAGTAGTTATAAATCCCATTTCACCAAGCAACGCTTGTAACCACATGATTTTGGACACCTCATTAGTTACCCCCTGATACTCGGCCTCTTTCGTTGAACGAGAGACATGTCGTTGGTATTAGAAAACCAGGAAATAAGATTATCACTAAGATACACACAATAGCCTAAAATGGATCGCCGATCATCAGAATTACTCGCTCAATCTGCATCTGAAAAAGCACATAACACTAAGTCTCCATCAGAAGCTAAAACAAAACACCATAATCCATCGTTCCAGCCAGATAACGAAGAATACGTTTTACTGCTAACTAATACAATTTGTATGGTCATGCATATACTAAGCAACACACCAACACTGAAAGCGATATCAGGTTGAGTGTGACTAAGGTATAACAAGCCTCCTACTACACTCCGATACATCTGTGGATCTTCCAAAGGTCAACCACCATCATGAGATAACTTAAGGGTAGACAACATTGGTATCGGAGTAGACCAGGCATCGCGCATGTCCACACGCTCTAACAATTCACGAATGTACTTGAGCTGGCTTATAAGCAACCCTTCGCTACATCTAGCAACTTCAAACCCAAGTAAAAATTCAATTCACCAAGATCCTTCAATGAGAATTCTTTCCCAAGCAAACTAATCTTCTCAACCAAATTATCACTACTGCCAGTAACCATGATATCATCAACATAAAAAAGAACGTAAACACAAGAAGTGGCATCACATTTGATAAACAATGATACATCCGTTTGTGTACCAACAAATCATTTTTGAAGTAAAAAATTATGAAGAGTAACATACTAATTTTGAGGAGCTTGTTTTAACCTATAGAGAACTTTTTTCAGTTTGCACACAAGTCAATCTTCAGTAGCCGATTTTTGCTCAAATCTAGGAGCCATAACCATAAAAACATCCTCAACTAGATCATCATTAAGAAACACATTATTAACATCCACCTGTCGAAGTTTCCAATTTTGTTAAACTTCTAAAACCAACACAACATTAATTGTAGTTGCATTTACAACTAGACTAAACATTTCGCAAAAATCTTGACCCAAAACCTGAGAAAAAACCTTGACAACCAATTGAGCCTTATAGCATGCTATCGAGCCATTCGAATTTTTCTTCACACTGAACAACCATTTACATCCAATGACCTTCCTATTTTCAGGTCCTATGATCGAAACCTGGCTATGATACCATGTTAAGAAGTTTTACAAACTTTTATTTGTATTTATTGTTTGGAAAAATATAATCGACTCTCTCTTTACCCAATAGTTAAAGACCACTAGTAACACAATCTATGCCCGACTTTAATTCACTACAACTGATAAGGGCCCTACATAACAAATCACCCTTACCCATTACATCTACCATGGACCCACCTAACCAACAAACCCTTTAAATTTGCTTCACACATTAACCATCTAATATTATTCTATAAAAATCAACCCTTAGAAAAAATGTACATGAAATAACAACCAAACGACCGAAAAATATATCAAAAAATAGAAGAAAATGTGTCATAAAAACAGAAAGAAAAAAATGTGACATACATAAATACTTATTGAAAATAAAAAAAAATAAAGATGAGATATAAAGTTAAAGGGCAATAAAAATATTAGTGTCGCCTCCGATCAGCAGAACAAAAAGGAAAATGGATGAGCAATACAATACACCAATGAGAGAAAACTAGGTTTTGAAAAAAAGTAATAATAATTCTAATAATTATTATAAAAATAATTAATTGTCAAACAAGACACTAAATAGTTAATACTCTACAATAATAAATAAAATTCTAATAAAAAGGAGTATTATTTATTGTATAGAAATATTATAATTTTTTGGACTCTTAGTACATGTTTCTTCCATTGGTCTTCTTTTTAGTCTATGGTTCTTTAGATTTCATGGTTTTTTGTTTTTCCAATGCATGGTTCCTTTGTTCGTTTGCATATGGCATCATGTTGGTTCTCGGACATATGTGTTAGATGAGACGGTTAAAGAATGATTTGCTTTTCATTCGTTCACTTTGGATATTCTTAAAGTTTTCCTCCTCTATGCCTAATGCTTTGGGAAGTCGGAGTGATCCATCTTTGTATACCATTGGCTCAATTGTTCATGCTCTTTCTCATCAAACTATCAATGGTCATCCTTGATATATTTGCTTATGATAGGCATGAATGTATTTGTCTTGTATGCATGTGGAAAGACGTTGTTGATGATGTTTTGGTAGACCCTGTTCACTATTTGATTTTAATCGAATTAAACGACCGAACTGAATTAGTTTGGTTAATTCGGTCGGCCACTGAATTAGTTCAGTCGGAGAACGGTTAATATTTTTTTCAATATCCGGTTAACGGTTAATTTGGTTCAAAATTGATTAATTAACCGAAATTATAAAATATTTTATATATTATAAAGATATTTTAAAAGCAACCCCATTAAAAATTAATACCCGATTATTTTTTTAGTCACACTAGACTCATTGAATTATCAATACCTAATTAATTTTTAACTCAAATAAAAAATATGCATCTATTATATTTAAATTAATCTAATTATAAAAATTATTAAAAATTTGGTCAATTCGGTTAACCGACTGAAATAACTGAACTCTGTTCGGTTCGGTTAATATTTCAAATAAAGTCCAGTTAACGGTTAAAGAAAAAAGATCAGTTAATTCGGTTAATGATAATTTGGTTCGGTCAGTGGCCGAATTAACCGTTTGAACACCCCTAAACCAATGAATATATCATAATTCTACTTAAAAAAAAATACACATACATACTAATAAGAACACAAGTAGGCGATGACAACCAGTGCGTTGTATCGTAGTCTTAATTATTCAATAAAGATGAAAAATGATTATATATAAACACTTTTATAAACTTTTTCAATCATATGAGATTACTTAATTTGAATTATCAAGAAACAAGTTGATTTAGTGAAGGTATAACCCCTTTAGAAAAGCCACTAATAAGGGAAAAATTCAAGGATAAGGATCATATGAGTAATCTATAAATGAGATGTTGCAAAAGATAAGAGAAAGATTTGGGTAACCGAACTTTAAGCACATGATGGGAGTTAAGTTCGTGGACGTTGGAGGACAAAAGCCGCCCATATTCTCAGCTGCGCTTGAGGTAAGCCAGGCATATTAAATACGTACAAAGTCGGCAGACAACGTTATCGCTTTAGCCCTTAGCTTGGGTCGGCAGCTACCTGGAGTGAACTACTTCAAACATAATAATCAATACATTAAAGGACAACTCTTCAGAAAAAAATAAAATAAAGGACAAAAGAAGGGTAGGTTGCTGGCCGCGACATTTCCTTGTTGGATCATTTATTATCCAAATCCAATACACTGTCCAAGCAGCCCTTTCTGAAATCACATTTATTTCCCCCTACAAGTATACATGCATAAAGTCGGATAAAAAATCGATATGAATCAGATAAAAATCGATCCGATTTTTTACCTAACTAAAAATCGGATTTAAAAAAATCGGTTCAGATTCTAATCTGTTTGGAGGGCCGGATGCTGTAACCGGTTTCGGTTTGAAAAAAATCAGTTTAAAAAAACAGATATAAAAAAATCGATTTGTAGCCATGATGAACAAAAAATTAAAAAAAAAAGATTTGAGAGATGTTTAGGTGTTGTGTAATAAGATTTGAGAAAGTTGTAATCAACCAATACATCTCCAACCTATATATACATGTTTAGGGTGGTAAAATGGTGATTTTTAAGATAAAAAGTTAAAAAAGGTCACAATACCCCGTAACTGTAACAACCCAATTTTCAAAATAATATTTAATTAAAATTGGAGGGTTTAATTGTGAAAATTTGGCGAAAATTTGGGACTGAATTGAAAGATTTTAAAACTTGGAGCTTGTTTTAAAGTTAAAGAAAATTCAGGGACCAAGCCCTGAATTTAACCATGGAGTGTCGGCAGACAATTGTTATATGCGTGATTTATGTTTTGAAAAACAGAAATCAATTTCACAAATCCTTCCTCACGCACACAACTTCCAAACTCGATTCCGACGCCGTCCGAATTCCGATCGTTGTTTTGAAACCACCGTTGTGTTCATCATCGAGTGAGGAGCAAACCCTTCAAATTAATTGAAGCGAAACGCGGCCAAACGTCGGGAATTTCCAGTCAAAGTAGCGATGGTTTTGTTAGCTCTATCGCCGAGAAAATCTTAAATTCACCGCTGATCGTTGCTCTGTTTACGACACCTCCCGCACCATCGTGTTCCTTGTGCCGTTCCGAGTTCACCGTGTCAACCTTGTCCGCCGTAGACGGCGGCGCGTGACGAGGTGGTGCAGTCAAAGATTCGGCCGATTTGAAATCGAGCTCTCCGCCGTTCAAAAATTTGAACCGATCGTTGTAAGTATCTCGAAATCGCTCAAATAATTTTTAGAAATTTTTCGGGATTTTTAGGGCCCCGGAGGACGCCTCACGCGCCACACGCGCCGCCGCAGGGCGAGTGGCTGCTGGAAACCGGTTTAACCGGTTTTCAACCGGTTCTGACCGGTTTGACCGGTTTCAACCGGTTCGAACCGGTTCTGACCGGTTTGACCGGTTTCAACCGGTTCGAACCGGTTTGACCGGTCTGAGACGGTTTGACCGGTCTGAGCCGGTTTGATCGGTCTAACCCGACCCGACCGTTGACCCGACCCGACCCGACCGTTGACCCGACCCGACCGTTGACCGTTGACCGTTAACCGTTGACTTTCTTTGACCAAAACTTAAATGGCTTTGACCGAGCATTAAACGACCGTTAATCTTTTCCGAGTATACCTATCCTGATAGTTTTCGACGTGCCAAATCCGTTTCCTTGGTCCGTTTTGTCAAATTCGAATCCGAAGGTCTCCAAATCTATGGTCAAAGTGGTTGAATTTGACTTTGACCAAGAATCTGAATTTTCGAAAAGTCATACTTTATATTTTTCGACGTCCTGATTCTGTTTCCGCAATCTGTTTGGCCAAATTCAGACTCGAAATACCCCAAATTGATAGTCAAACTCGAAAAATGCTTATATACTTAAGAAGACTAGCTTGAACAATTAAATAGGATTTGGGACTGATAGATTATTATTGTTTGAAGGTACAAGAGACTCTCCGGATCGTTCGACAGCTCGACCCAGCTCTTCTAGATCAGTTAAACCACGTGTGCCAGTATTCACCCGTTCGAAAATTGTAGCAGAGCGTGGTGAAACCAGCAATCAGTAAATTTGCTATTTGAACTTATTGTCGAGGTGTGTTCCCTACTTATTATTGAATTGTTTTATTGGTTTTAATATGTGGTACACCGAATTCATTGGCTATTGTTTTATGGATGCACCAATTTAATGTGACAATTTATTGAATATGGCTGCTATCTAATTTTTGTTTTGAAATGGTATATGATTACCATGTTTTTGGATTTATGGAATTTATGTCACGGTGCAATTGAATTTTGGAATTGAAATACGATGGAATAGCTCTGATCAAGCTAACTGGGCCTAATGTGACTCTTGAGGGCCCCAAGATGTTTCATTAGGTCGGCTTTCCTTTGCTGTGTGCTTAGGGTAAGCTATATGGACTTATTGACTTGGGCTTAAGGATACAAGCTTCATTGCCTATCCTTAAGTCGGCTTTCTTTTTGCTATGTGCATAAAGTAAGCTATATGGAAAATACTTTTGGGAACTACTGATGGTGTACCAGAAAAAGGGTTTAAACTATGATTTTCAAAAAGTTAAACTCTTTTACGAATTTGTGAGATTACTGGACTATGATTTGTACCTATTGTGATTTTATGGAAATGTTGGGACACACTGAGCCTATCTCACCTTTTGAAAATGTTTTCCCCTTTCAGATACTGTTGGTTAGATACCTTGGTTCGAGCACTTGGAGGATCAACATATCTCTTGAAGTAAATCAAATTGTAATGTTTTTATCTGGCAAGTTGACTTTATTTTGGTGACATGGACCTTATTTTAAAATATCGGATTTTTATAATGATAACTCTTTTGCTAATACTGCTCGGTTTATTGTGATATTGAATTTGAAGACAAGTTTTAAATTAAATTATTATTTATTGGTACTATATTTACGAGTTGGATTTTGATAGTATAATTTGTTTATAATTTCATGTTATTTATAATGTGATTTTATATTGATGGAATAACGGTTTCGAAAAATGTCTTTAATAATCATAATGTGATCCACTAGACTTAGTCGAAACGCATAGGCCGGGTCTAGGGGGTTACAGTAACGGCTAGTTTTTAAAACTCTAGACCGGATTTTTTTCGGATAAAAACCGGATTTTTATCTGGTTTTTTTCAAACCGGTTTTTAATCCGGTAAAAAAACCGATCATCCAATTTTTTCCCAAACCGGTTATACTATCCGGTTTTTAAATATCCGATCCGGTTTAAAAAAACCGATTTTTCCCAAATCCAATTTCGGATATCTTTTGTGCAAAATCAAATATTCAGATTTTTTATACACCTCTCCCCACAATCCATCTCCTGAAAAAAGGCCACTCTTGTACTCGTGTTTGTGGGGCTGTAAAGCCTTAATAATATTGATAATTTTATAGAAGAAATTTATTTAGTGACTTATAGTGATTTAAGTGATAATAAAAAAATATTATGCTTTTTAAAAAGATTCATAATCGAGTAGTTTATAAGATGTCCATGCATTAAATTTTTTAACAATTATTACTTTGTAATTATCTCAAACTTTTATAAAACCTTGACGATTAAAATGGACTGTTCACATGCCTTTGCCTCCGCCACGAAAGCATGTGAAACATAATCGATAGGAAAAGTGCATGTTGACATGACTAGATCATTATTGTCTCTTGCTAAAACCATTGATACTGCAGTTTTAGTCTTTTGGGTGAAGGCAGAATCAAAACTGAACTTGATATTGTCCCCATCTGGAGGCTTCCATAACTCTTTGGTTGTTTCATCTATAGAAGTAGAGCAACGTATTTGCTTCCAGTGAATCATTCTACGAATGCTGGGGTCATAGACCGACGGAACAACGTTGCAATGGATTAACTTGTTTATGAAAAATCATATAACATCTGTTATTAGTATTGATTCTTCGGATTTGTAGATTCTTAAAAGTAGCCAAGTAATCGGATCCGATACGGGACATTATAATCTTAATTTCAATATCTGTAAAACATCAATTTTCTCAAAGTGACAAACAATTGTAAAATTACATAAAAATAAAAATATAAATGCTCTTAAAATAAATTATTTTTAAAAAATCAAGATTTTTATGAAATTTTTATATCTTTAAGAAAACAAATATTTACCGACATAAGGTGCTATTTAAAGGAACAGATGTTTTGTAATTACGTTAGAATTGATCAATGATGATAAACTTGTACCATTTCAAAAGTTTGATTGACAGTAAATATATGCCTTTCTGAAACAACTGAGACGTCAAACCCGTGTTGTGAGTTGACCTCTAAAAAATCCTCGATGTTCCAGAAAGCTGATGATTGTGCTGGCTGTTTCGTAAAATCCAGAGGCTCCTGCCTGCCTGTCTATCCATTTGCCGCCGCCACACTTTCCATTCCTTTTATATTAAGCAAAATGTCGTTCTAACTGCACCAACACAATCCCAACACATTTGCATCTTCTCCCCCTTATTTTGCATCCTTACCATTTAAGAAAACTTTAGAAACTCGGTCGAAGCAAACATTAAAAAAAACCAATTTAAAAATTCCAGTAAAAATCAAAAAGCACATGGCAATTGCTATTTTCAAACCTATATATATGGAAGCACCTCTGTTCCCCCCCCCCCAACACACCAAACTATAACACACACTAGTACTTCAGTCCAGACAAATACCCACACCTATGGCCGCTAGTAATGATGATTGGAGCATTGCCCAGAATTTTGAAAATTTCTTCAATGGCTGGCTTGTTCGTCAGGAAGGATTCCATGAACGTCTTGTTCAAGCACTTAGATCCCAAGATGAAGACCAAATCCAGCAGCGGGAGAGTTTGATTCATCAAGTGGTGTCTCACTACGAACAGTACCTGGTAGAGAAATCCACGGCGGCCAAGGAACGAGTTCTGCTCTTCTACTCTCCTCCATGGTTAACTTGTTTCGAGAAGGCTCTGCTCTGGTTTGGTGGGTTCAAGCCATTCTTACTCTTTAAATTACTCGCCAACTCGGTACCAGAATTGACCCCCGAACAGGAGGAAGCCATTGAGCGAGTTAAATGCGAGACTAGAAGAGAAGAACGAGAGCTGACTCAGGACTCGGCGACCATTCAAGAGAGCTTGGCAGCTCTGCCGCTGTTGAACCTGATTAGGCGTTACCGGGGATGGATCGATGAGGAGTTGTCGGAGCTTGAGTCGGCAATGGAGGAAATGAAGGTTGAGATGCTAAGAGTACTGGAGAGAGCTGATAAACTCCGTTGCTCGACTGTAAGGAAGTTACTACAAACGCTGAGTCCAATCCAAAAACTGCAGTTTCTATCTGCTTCGACCGAGTTTCAGCTTACGGTGAGGAAATGGGGTTTGCAAAACGACCAACAGAGATCAAGGTGATAGGGAATGTACTGGAACCTTTTAATTTTTGTTCTTTTATTATATTACCTGTTCTACAAGTCCGTCAATTACTTTGTCGGTATTTGCAATGATGAATTTACATGGGGTCAGATCCTGGGAATTGCAAATTTAATTACTCGTAAAGTTTAGTTTTGATGCCACTGGTTTCATTCGTTTGCATTAGAGAATTTACATCATCATTGTTTTTAGTTTTATCGAGTTGGTGGTGTACTAAATTATATTATTTTAGTATTAATGAACGTTAGATCTTAAATACACTAATTTTATTTTTATATAACATCTAACTTATCTCATTAGTTAAAAGAATCGTTATTATTTTTAAAAATCACGACTTAAAATATCAACGATTGGTGATTAAAAGTATCTAAAATAAATATTATTTTAATCACTTTAGTTTAATAAAATAGTAATAATAATTTTATTTTTATAATTTATTTAATATCTTATTTATATTATTTTTCCTCAAATTCTAATATAATTTTTAAATGATATTAAATTTTGTGTTTTACTTTTTTTTAAAATCATATTAAATTTTTATGAATTAATTTATTTCAACGATTAAAGGAATCGTTGTTGGCGTTCATTATTAAATGGTTGAGAGTATTCAGAACATATACTATTTTGTAATCACTTTGACTTAATCATATTAAATTTTATGTATTTTTAATGTTTTGATATCACACGGTCATATTTGATTATTAATTATTAATTATATAAAGATAATGATATAATAACAATTTTAATTTAAAATCATTCCATAATAGTTATAGTTTAAAATATTAATATTAAAAACTGTTTCAAATTATTTATTTTAGTTTAATAAGTGTTTAATAAACTATTGTTAATTTAATATTTTAATAATAATTCATCATTATAACGTGCATAGCAACTTTTTTTGAAATAAAATAGTGGCCTCGTTGAAGCTACCCAACAATTTTATTAAAAAAATGCCGAATCGAAACGGCAAGGCATGCCCAAAACAACAGATCAAAATGAAGCTACCCAACCATCTACCAAACTTACCTACAAACTCCTAGACAAATAAGATACATCAAACCCAATACACCGGCTAAATTATATAACTGACACCGTTTGCTTTAAATTTTCTCTTTCTGACACCGTTTGATCAATATTTCCAGAAATAACACCCTTTCTGCTGAGTTGGCAAAGGCACGTCCCCGGGGACGCGCTTTACCCGCGTTTTCGCTGAGTTGGATGCCACGTGTGGAAGGCGCGTCCCCGGGGACGCGCCTTTGCCAACTCAGCAGACACGTATTTTGTTTTATAATAAATAGTTTATTTTTATTATTATTATAAATTAATAATATATTATGTAAAATGTTTCGATTATAATGTAAGAATTATCAAATGTATTTAGTTAATGTGTGTTAAAGGTGGAGTGAATTATCTACATTAATATGATATAACAATATATGAAAACCAGTTTTGACTTTATTGTAGTTATAGGAAAAATGTATGAAATTATAATATTACACATATGGTTATATTATTATTTTTGATTTTGATTATCGATCTATTAATTTTATCAGTTAATTATTTAAATGTTATCAATCTAGTCATCTCATATCAATATTTAACGAAAATATTGATGCATAAGTTAATAAATTAGTATAATTACATATTTAATCTTCAAGACTTACATATTTTATAAAATTAGTCTTATTGAAAATTTAATTTAATAAATTTAATCCTCCAATCAGAACATGAAATGTGTCATCGTATACATAATTTTTTTAATAACTTTTAATTTGTTTAATTTAATATTTTTCTCTACTTAGAATGTGGAATTATTATTATATTTTAAAAAAAATTATAACTAATAATATTAATTATTATATTAAATAAATATATTAAATATATTTATGTATTTAAAAGTTAAAAAAATTATTTAGGTGTACATACATTGACAAATTATATAAATGCAATAACATTAAATTATTAGAAACAAAAACATTCATTTAAATACAATATTAATTATATAAGAGTTAACGGTTATATGATGATAACAGAGCTGGACATTTTTTTCTATTGTGCCCGATGTTTCTACAATGCCCACATCGTTTTTGTTCTGTTGACTTCTCCCGAATATCCATATCACAATGTATTCTAGTAGATTTTGGACGACCTGAGTCCCTCAATAGCAATGGATCTGGTACAATTGTAAGCCAAGTTTGAATCTCATTTGGGTCTCTTTCGTTTCCTATGGGCGGAAACTCAAATTCATATACCTTGAATACTTGTGAAAGTTGGTATACGGGATCAACATAATTTTTGTAGTCCAAATGCGAATGTGAGCAAACAGCAATGACATGAGAGCATGGATATTTGAGTGCTTGAAAGAAACCACAATCGCACCACCTCTCTTGCAGATTAACTCTGAAAGAGTTAGCTTCAATCCCTTGCAGCGGACGTGGCATTTCGGTTACACGAAACAATTCACGGGTGCGAGAAAAATTTGTTAATAACATCCCATTTGATGCAGCCACTTTTTTCTGTAAATCAACTACTAGTCTTGGGTGGTAAATATGTCCGTTTTGCATCCAAGTAAGAGCTTGTCCACCGAGCTTTGCAAAGAGTTGACCCAAACGAAAATAAGTCGTTTTAACCAACGCCGTGACTGGTAAATGACGCGCCCCCTTTAAGGTTGAATTTATTGCTTCAGCCAAGTTTGTTGTCATATGACCATAGCGATACCCCCCGTCATATGCATTTGTCCACATTTCTTTGCTGATGTCCATAATGTACTCGCACCCCTTCTTATTTTTGCCAAACAGCTCTTGTAGCATCGACTCAAACCTTTGAGGTAAGAGTTCGTAACCTAAGCCATTAGGAATATGTAATAGTTAATATGAAGTATAAATAAGTAATAAGAAATTGATAGAAAAATTGGGAAAAAGTAACATACCCATCCGCACGACTAACTGACGTTCATCGTTCTTCTTGTATTTTCTGTAATAGTTTGCAGCAATATGACGGACACAATAACGATGTTGAACATGTGGAGGTCTATACATTGTACCCAAAGAGTCCATTGCTGCTTTTATCCCGGCTCCTCGGTCTGAAATAATGCATAGTCGTTCCCTGGTGACAACATGCAAACGTAAATTTTTAAGGAAAAAAGCCCAAGACTCAGTGTCTTCTCCTTGAACGAGGGAAAACGCAACAGGAAGAATATTGCGATTTCCATCTTGGACCACAACCAATAATAAAACTTGCTTGTATTTCCCATACAAGAAAGTACAATCAATTTGGACAATTGGTTTACAGTACTTGACTGCATTACTACACTGAGGGTAAGTCCAAAAGACTCGGTAAAATTGGCAGCGATCGCGAACCATTCGATCATTCACGTAATGATGTTGAGTTTAGAACTCAACAATTGTCCCAGGATTAAGTCTTTGCACAACATGAAACCAGCTGGGCAGCTCGTTGTAAGAGGAATCCCATTCGCCATGAAGTTTGCAAATGGCATTCTGTTTTGCCAACCACGCTTTTTTATATGAGACAGTGTACCCATATTGTGACTGTATAGCAGAAATCAACACTGCAACAGCTATATGAGAGCTTTGCTTCACAATGGGCATGATTGCTTGACAAATAATGTTGGAGTCCAAGTTGGGATGATCCTGGTTTATACCTGTTGCACAACATGTATGAGGACCGTTGTATCTGGTTAGTTCCCATAAGTTGTTCTTCCTCTTCCTCTTTGATACACGGACCATCCATTGACATCCGTTGTCACGTTGGACGCAGTAGCAGACATATTTCTCCGTGTTAGATCGATCAACTCGGGACTGAACTGAGTTACGAATATTGTAACTCTTTATTGCCATCATTGCTTCCTCCTTCGATGCGAAATCCATTCCAATATGTAAATTACCGTCATTGACTGATGATTGAAGTCCATAGTTGCCAACATCAGGAAGATCTGGAAATTCAGGCTCATACATTGCATCATAATCAGCCTCATACATATGTGTAGGAAGTTCGACTGGTGTTGTATTTATCGAAACGTCATCCTCGTCATCATCAGAATGTACGTTAAACTGTGGTGAGTCAGGTTCAACGAATAATCCTGTTTCAGCACCATCACACCTGGCTCCCGAAGAGGTTCTTCTGGTGGAGATGAGGGTTCCTCCGATAATCCAATATTGAGGTCAAATAAGTTCCCGCTTGCGTGTCCTCCCCTTGAACTTGAGGCCATTGTATCATGTGGGATGTGAATAGACTGTCGTCTCGTTGGCATTTCCATATGTAAGTCGAAAACATTGGCAGATGAATGTCTGCCCCTTGAAGTAGAAGAGATGTTGCCATATGGATTATTGGTGAAGCCACGTGGGTTGAGATCATAAGCAGTTGTAGATGAATGCCTTCCTATTGAACTTGATGGCATGGTATATGGCGTTGGATCCGCCATTAATGATGTGAAATCATTACATATCAGTTGTGTCAGGCTATCAACTTGATCAGTTTGATATGCAATGCCAAAGTGAGAGGAATATGAGAGACCACGAGTTGCACGAACCTCAATAAAAGTGGCATACATTTTAATAAGAGATTGTGAACTCCCCATATGAGCATCAACCATCATAGAAACATCATCATCATTTGAAAGCTGAAATGATGTATACGTGAGCGGAAAAAGTTCAGTAGGAAATCTGTACTGAAGTGAAGATAGTCTTCTCTGGCCTGCTACACGAATCTTTAACGAAATTTTTGTGATTAACTCCTCAATTGAGATGTTTCTCTTCAAGGTTAAGGGGATATAATGATCTGACTCAAAAACAACCCCCTCTTCAGCTTCCTTAATTTCTCCATCATACAAAACAACAGCAGAAAGACGACTCATTTTCAGAGAATTTGAGAATTTAGAGTTTGGGAATTTGAGAATTTGAAAGATTGTGAACTGAAGTTTGTTTTGAAAGTTTATAATACGTTGCATATAATAGTGTCTATAATCGGAGTACTATTCACATGAAGGCGCGTTCCCGGGGGCGCGCCTTCCATTATTTCATCAGAGAATATGTTATCATTGCCCTATTATGTCACTCATGTCCCTCGGGGACACTAGATATATCAGTACCTATTATTTCACTATTCACATGAAGGCGCGTTCCCGGGGCGCGCCTTCCATTATTTCGTCAGAGAATATGTTATCATTGCCCTATTATGTCACTCATGTCCCTCGGGGACACTAGATATATCAGTACCTATTATTTCACTATTCACATGAAGGTGCGTTCCCGGGGGCGCGCCTTCCATTATTTCGTCAGAGAATATGTTATCATTGCCCTATTATGTCACTCATGTCCCTCGGGGACACTAGATATATCAGTACCTATTATTTCACTATTCACATGAAGGCGCGTTCCCGGGGGCGCGCCTTCCATTATTTCGTCAGAGAATATGTTATCATTGCCCTATTATGTCACTCATGTCCCTCGGGGACACTAGATATATCAGTACCTATTATTTCACTATTCATATGAAGGCGCGTTCCCGGGGGCGCACCTTCCATTATTTCATCAGAGAATATGTTATCATTGCCCTATTATGTCACTCATGTCCCTTGGGGACACTAGATATATCAGTAAATCAGGTAAATTATAACCAAAATTTAACTTCTTTTGAAAGTTCAGCAAGTTAAGAATAACTTAAATTAAAACGTTATGTGAAGTTTGAATAAATTAGATAAAATGTTATGGATAAATTGAATAAATGTGAAGTGATAAGTTGATTGTGACATTGAAATTGTATGGAATGAGCATTGAAATGTGACATTGAATAAATTGCCAATTCACCCCCCTCTTGGCTGATTCCGTCGATCGATGAACTCAACATAAGTTGATTTTAATGTATACGTTTTAATATATATGTTAATGATAAAATCATATGTATGGATAAATTTAATTTCAATTTAAGTATTGTGTACTATAATTGGAATATAACTTTTAATTTCGAATACAATTGGAATATTAAGTTGAAATTTAATGTTAAATTTTGAATACTATAATTTATATTTTAAATTTAAATTTGAATAATATTATTTTTATTTTTATTTTTATTTTAAATTTTGAATAATATAATTTGTATTTTAAAAACATTTATCAAACATTTAATGTTAAATGTGAATAAAAAATAACATTAAAAAATATGTATGTAACAACCATGAAACATTTAAATAACATAACCAAATTACATAAAATTCTGAAATATAATTATTTAAATAACATTAAATATAACTGGATCACCGATGTCGTCTTCTCGAATGAGTTCCACATGGCGGTGGTTGTCTATTTCGTGGAGGATTTCTTCGTGGAACTTGTTCTTCAGTCTCCTCATCTTCACTATCATCATCAGCAGCATTTTCTTCATTTGGTGTAGATGACGCTGAAGGGGCTGAAGGGCCTGTATAAAATAACGACCCTGGAGGAGTGCTAGTAACAATCCCACCGCTCCCCGGGAACTGTGAAAACTGTGGAAACATTGGCATCGATGTATGTGATCCAGATGGAGATTGAGGTGTCTGCGGAGAAGCACCACCAGCCAAATAAGATGCATATGAACCATATGCTGGATCATTAAACATAGTCGTATATGCACCTCCATATGGTATAAAACCCTCCGGGCTAGGCATGTAACATGGCGGGCTAGGCATGTAACCTGGCGGGCTAGGAATGTAACCCTGCGGGCTCGGAATGTAACCCTGCGGAGATGGCATATAAACTGGTGGGCTTGGCATATGAAGTGGAGGGCTGGGCATGTACCCCTGCGGCATCGACGAATAAAGATGTTGTGGTGGGACTGATGCAGAACCGGTAGCGCCTTCTCTCCGTCCACGCGTCGGGGGACGATGATATTGAGATGGTTGACGTCTTTCTCAGTGCCTAGGAATGTTAACCCCTCGTGCTTCCGCCGAAAGTAGAAACGACTTCCCATTTTCATTAAACCAGTCCATATAGTTATCCGTAACCATATGACCAGTTTCAGCGTAATATTGTCGAGGGGCCAACAGTGTATATCGGTTCTCCCAAAGCGCAATCCAATCTCTGTGTCTCACCACCCAGTTAACATCTTTCTTTCCTCGTCTATCTATGTTATGCACGTCGTCTAAATTCCTAGGAGCTCCAGGAATATATTGCGTACAACCATACTGACGGAGCACGCGATCAACTGGATGCCACTCAATAATAGCATAACATATAAGAGGTATAACCGATATCCATACCTCTAATGACCCACTAAGGTGGGGTGGGATACAAGCTTTCACTTCATCGCTCGCATAAGGTATCCACTGAAACTGAAATATAAATATACAATTCAAATAAAATAAAATATTCTAATTATATCTAACATTTTAAATTAAAATATTAATAATTAAACAAATTTAAAAACATACCTCAGACCCAGCTTTCTTATCAATAAGTAAACGAATTTCCTCTAACCAGCAGGTATACTTTTATGGTCCTTTCTTTTCATCGACCACCTATGAAATATAATATAAACTAAATATCACCCTATTTAATTGAAAATATTTAAATCAAAATTTAGTTCGAAAATTACCTCAACAATAAGGGGAATACGTATGGTTCATTCACGATCGGGCATAAGAAAGGCATGCGGAACCACGCCCATGATTGTAGAAGCAGAAGACATCCACCGATAGCAGTTTTTCTTATAATTCGTCGCTCGACACATTTCTCTAAAGAGAAATGCCAAAACTGCAGCACCCCAACTATATCTTCCAGGTTCATCAAAATCGATCAGATACCGCAACCACATACAATGCACCTGGTTGCGAGATTTGTCGGGCATCAATATTCCTCCAATTATTCGTAGAATATATGCCCGAGCACATGCCTTTGCTTGATCCTCTGAAGCATTTTCATTTAAAACCTCAAAATTAGCTTTCAACCAAGATAAAGCTATTCTACCTCCATTAAACTCTGGCGGAGCAGCTCCAAGATAATCAATGCACATTGATTGCCAATCACCATCCGCCATACCACACATCATATTTCCGTCGACGGGAAGCCCCAGATGCATAGAGACATCCTCCAATGTAATTGTCGCCTCTCCACATGGAAGGTGAAAAGTGTGTGTCTCGGGCCTCCACCTCTTAATCAGTGCAGAAATTAGGACAGGTTCGAGTTTGCAACCGCCTATAATTGTTGCAATATACCCGAACCCGACAGAAGCCAAATATGGCAAAATACGTTCCGGTGTCGGTATACGTGGATTTTTAATAAAAGTCTCTAAAATACGATCAGCATCCTAAATAATATACATTATAAAAAATAAAAATTAATATAAATTCATAATAACTTTAAAATAAAAATAAATTTAAATATTAACATTAATTATAAAAAATATTACCATATCGCTAAAATGTCTGGAGATATGATCAATATCCAATCGCAACAGCATTTCGTTTTCCATTATAACTGTAGACAAAACAATATAATTAGCAAAAAAAATTAATAATTCTAAATAAATAATATATAAATATTATTTTAATAAAAAAATAATATTTACATAAATATATTAATATAAAAAATAATAACTATTTAAAAAATACTAACATAAAAATAAATTTCTTACCACTAATAACAAATTTAAAACTCAAATAGTTGGAGAATTTGAGTTATATAAGAGAGGAGAATATGATTTTGGTGTGAAGAATGAGGGAGGGTTGAGGGGGTTTATATAGGGGAGGAGGAGGGGTAGTTAGGAAAAACGGATGGGGGCATTTATGACATTTAATGGAAGGCGCGTACCCGGGGATGCGCTTTCCACACGTGTCTGCTGATATGGCAAAGGCGCGTCCCCGAGGACACGCCTTCCACACGTGGCATCCAACTCAGCGAAAACACGGGTAAAGCGCGTCCCTGGGGACGCGCCTTTGTCAACTCAGCAGAAAAGGTGCTACTTCTGAAAATATTGGTCAAACGGTATTAGAAATGGAAAATTAAAAAAAATAGTGTCAGTTATGTAATTTAGCCCAATACACCACCATACATCATACAAAATCAAAGCTAGCCTCACCCCTAGTGAACTTTAAGATCCTCCCAAAACCATAGAAACTAATCTGCACAAATATTAAAAGAGAAAATATAAAAGGGCTAACCAGCATTTCAACATAACGCAATATAATTATAGGAGTGTTCAAAAATATCCGATTTGGTTGACTTAACCCGACGAATTGAACTAAAAAATAGGTAATTATAAAAAAATTACTCGACCAGGCCGGGTACCTGACTCGAAATTCCCAAAGTCGGGCTCGGGTAACAAAATTATATTTTTTCGGGTATCCGGTTACCCGAATACCCGGTTATATTTATTTTTTATATATAATAATATTATCATATTTAATTATTGATAATTTTATATATTAAATTAATAAAATAAAATAAAAAACCCAATATATGTTTAATAATTAATATAATATTTTGTTTAATAATATAAGTTGTGTTTTTTAATTAATGATTTAAAAATTATAAAAAAAAAGGTACCTGATTACCCGAATTACGGATACCACAAAATCTTAATATCCGATTACCGGGTACCTACAACATCCGGGACGGGACACAAAATCAACTACCCGAAGACCCGGGTACCCGGATTTGAACACCCCATTCAACCATTCTTGCTAGGCATGAACGCGACTCATAGCATGGCACAAAACCACTAGAAGTGGCGAAGCAAGGTAGAACGCTCATAGCAGGGCACGAACACGACTAGGGATGGCAAACGGGTACAATTTTGTGGATTCCGCACCGTACCCGCTTCAATTAGGGCGGGGATGGATATAATTTTAGTGGGTAGTGGGAAGGTGTGGATTTAGAAAGTGGTACCCGTCGTGGGTAGTAGGCGGGTGATGAGTTTGAGACCTTACACGCCCCACATCCGCCCGCCTATTAAATACCCATTAAATTTTGGACCATAATGAATTTAGGTATAATTTCAGAGACTAATTTATAAATCTTAATATAGTATAAAATATAACTTATAATTTATGTACTTTAAGATTTATGTTAACACTTAACTCAGATAATTCTTGGTTTATTTTATTATGCTTCTTAATGGACGTGTTTGTTTTATGTTTGTTGTTTATGTATAACTTAAGGTTGTTGTCAGGCGGGTCTAACCAGGTAGTCTCCAATTGAGTAGTAGGTGTGGAGATAGATTTGAGAATATACCAACGTGGGCGGGTGTGGTTTTGAAAAATTTTACCCATTATGGGTGGTGGACGGGTGGTGATTTGTAAAATATTAGGTGGGTATGAGGATGGGGAGGGGATATCCGCACCCGACCCACCCGTTTGTCATCCCTAAACACGACTCTCAGAAATTTTCTGGAAAGAAAAGTATTTGCTATCATGAACAGCATTGGCAATTGATTCAACCAATTCCATTGAATTTCCAATACATATCGAGAAGCCAAACCAACAATAATAAAACCCTGCTTCTTCAGATAATCTTGTAGCCCACTTGAAGTAAATATTTTGTAACAAACTCCTGAACCAGGAGCAAGACTTATCTTTATCCAAGGTTGGACCAGAAAACCAACTTTACAAGCCTTCTTTGCAGCAAGATCAGTTCCAAAACATGGCGCTGGGGTTTGATTTATTGAGCAGTAAATAATTGCAGCAAAGCCACTAAACTAAGCCGGAGTACAGTTGGCTTTCCAAGAAACGAAGACATTGCTACTATGTCATTCAATTATTATTGTTTAAATCATACTTAACAACGTTACATTTCGTCTCTTTTTCGATTATCCGTCATTGAAAAAGTAACGGTAATATTAATGTAGTATTGTTAAATTAATTTTTTACTTCGCACTTAATTATTCCTGTATTATTTTTTTTGACAAAATGAAAAGGTTAAAATAAAATCTTAGACCTCCTAAAAAAGTATCATGTTTATTTTGTGTGAGTAATTTGATGTTTAGATAAATTATTAAACGTAATAAAGAAAACAATTTACAAGTGAATTTATTTATTTTTGTTTGCTTTTACAATTTAATTTTTTTGATATTTGTTACTAGATGCTTAATTTGTATATTCGTTTCAAACCACTAACATCTTAAAAACGAGGTTGAATATAAACATTCATTATCAAAATAATTAAAAATCTTAAGTAAATAATATTTTGTATTCACATAATTTTGTTTTATTTATAAACTTAATTGATCTATCTAAAAAGAAAGGAAGAACAAAATGGATCGAAATTATTTCAAAACTTCCTCAGTCCTTATTCACTGCACCCTACTGACGGTACGAATAGCTACAGCAACAACTATGAATCACCTCATGTAATTTAGTTGTCGTAACATTTTTTTTGTAACACAAAGGTTTAATAGCAGCAACCACTTTCGACGACGGTGTGTCAATTTCCGACAGCCCATTTCCGAGAGACAAGTCCCGCAGCGGCCATAGTACGAGCATTCATATTTGTTGGTTTTTTTTCCGATACTTCGAGATGACGAGTTTCATGTAATATTATTTATTAATGATCTACGCATAGTGGGCCTCAAGTAGGCTATTATTCTAATAGATTTATAATGACTCGTCACGTCGAAGTGACGAGTTCATTAAAAAATATTTTTTTAAAAAATAAAAAAATAAATTTATAAAATCAAATAAAAAAATATTCGATGGAACTCGTCACGTCAAGGTGACGAGTTCCTTGGAATTAAAAAAACTAGCTATTTGCTAGCCATTTTTAATAGGCAGACGGTCATCAACGGACACTTGGAACTCATCACTTCAAGATGACGAGTTCGGCCGGAGATTTCAAAGCACTAGTCGCTTATAGCCTATGGGGGTAAGGCTATAAATAGAGATTTAGAGTTTTGGTTTTTCACCAAAACATGAATCCGAAAAAATTGAAAAATAACATATGTTGTGCGAAAATCTCGAAAAATGGCAACTAGAGAATATATGTTGCGCCTGGATATGTTTCGTCGATCCAAAGCGTGTCGAACGAATAATAGAATATTCATAGTAGGGGATGACAACCAGAGAGTCGCATCAGCGAATGATGACATATCTGCATCAATCCAATCTATTTATGGCTATATTTTTATGTAGTTTCAAGGTGTACTCGACGTTGATCGAGGCTCTGATCGAACGTTGATACCCCGAGACGCACATGTTTCATTTCCCTAGTGGTGAAACGATGATTACTTTGGAAGATGTTGTTTACCAACTCAGTGTTCATATGAATTGAGGTTAGGCAAAACATGTGCGACCCCTTGATGTTGGTCTACCAAGTTCTGAGAGAATGACCATCACCCGACGTCATAAGAGGCTATCAGGTAATGATAACGTGGTTGGAGTCTAAATTCGAAGTGACTATCGAATCTACTGAGGCAGAGGTTATTTTCGCGTCCTGATTATTTCTTCTCCAAGTGATCGGGGATATTATTACCGGATAAATCCGGTAATCTGGTGCACACTTAGTATCTACAAATTTTGGAAGATTTTGTTGTGTGTCGTAATACCAATTGGGGCCTGGCTATTCTAGCCTTTCTGTACCAGGAGCTTTGCAAGGCTACAATTGTAACGTCGGGTCGAAAAGCTGATGTAGCAGGTTGTCTGATATTTCTACAGTCCTGGGCTTGGTATCGCTCCTCTTTTTTTACGCCAATTACAGAAGCCTTGGTTGAGTTTTCGCTGATTGGAAGGTAATTGTTTAACTTCATTTATTTAACTTTTTTTCATAAATTTATTAATTTTTATTTGTTTATAATATTTTTTATTTTTAAATATTTTAGATGGCTTCATAAAATATCATAAATGAAGTTGGCGGGTGCCACTGCACGAGATATACTGATGAGGATCGACATCGCCGATTGATTTAAGGTATGACATACGAAATTATTATTATTATTATTATTTAATCTTTTTAACTTTATATATACTAACTTTGATATTTAATATTTACAGTTCTATTGACTTTCGTATTTTAACGAGGAGATCAACCAGGTATTGCCAGGGTGATTTCTTGAAGGGTCCTACTTATGGTGTGTCGTGACGTCGTTATTACACCAAGCGATCATTGAGTGGCACGTGGTTGATAGAGTGATCGGCCAGTTTGAGGTGCACCAGTCGATTCCTACAGAAATGGAGGTTGATATGGACAGGCTCCATACAATCGATACGTGTGGGAAACACAATGAAATATGGTCGGTGTGACACACTTACTACATCGACCTATGGAATCAACGTGAACTATCGCTCCCCATCGTCAGGACATTACACCGATAGACTTAGATTCGACTATTCTCCCTATCTCTGGCTTTACAATGAAAATGACAAACCATATCTCACGATACCGAAAGAGAGGGCAGAATTGCAACATCATCAGGCCACATGCACCAAGTCCAAGTCCAAGTCTAAGAAGAAAGCATCATCTTCGTCTTTCGCTTCAGCATTTGCGGTTGAAGAGTACTATTATGCATCTCAGGCTAGTTTCGATTTCTTTCTTCCATTTCAAAATTCAGCTGAGACACAACCGAATTGGGTTGGAGGTTCATAGGATGCACCGCAGTACATTCAAACATCTTCGACAGAACATACAGTTGCGGGTGACTGGGACCATATCCTATATGGTCAACAAAGTAGCAACCAAGTCGAAGTAGTTATAGTGATGATGGCGTCAAATGCCATAAATCTATCACCGTATTTCGAAGGCAGATTGCAAAGTGTGTTGGGTATACCTCCTCCGCAAGACGACGACGACAATCAAGGCCTACAACCCCGGTGTACTCGACAACCCCCGCGACATTATCATTCGACCACTCCGCGGCATCGTCAAGAACTTAGAAGAAATAGATAATTTTTCTTTGTAATTTTCATATAAATTTATTTTTTTACAATTAATTTACTCTGTATTTCATAAAATTTAAATAAATTAATTTTTCTTTTAATTTTAATTTTTTAAAATTATCTCCGACTGAACTCGTCACGAGGCGACAAGTTTCAAGTGACCGTTGTTGTCCGTCTACCCGTTAAACAACGACTATTTGAATTCAAAGGATCTTGTCACCTTTACCTGACTAGCTCCATCGAATATTTTTTATTTGATTTTATAAATTTTATTTTTAAATTTTTAAAAAAAAATATCTTTTAATAGACTCGTCACCTCTGCGTGACGAGTCATTATAAAATCATTAAAATAATGATCTATGTGGGGTTCACTATGCATGCATCATTAAAAAATAATAGCCCATGAAACTAAAAAAAAACCCACATTTGCTTATATGATGGGTTGGCGGGCTATCCTTAGTTAGACCCCACACCGAAATCATTTCAGCCCAGAAGTTTTTTAGTTCCAAGATTTAATGCCCACTTATAAAGAACGGATGTCCTAACCTTGTTTTCTTTCTAATATAAGGTTTTTATTTTCTTTAATAATTTAACTTGTTACTAATAAACATTTTCACATTAAATTTTGAGTTTATCGCATAAGTGATATCATCTAAATTTTAATTTTTTTAATTTAAAAATAAATAAATATCAATCATCAAATTATTAACAATATTTTATTTTGATTATTTTGTTAATATCATTAACTGTACTGGTTAAAATAATTAAATATATTTTAATAAGTTATAAGAATTTTTCAAGAAGTTATAAGAATTTTTTTTAAAAGATCACAGGTTCAATTCTCAACACCTTTAAAAATATATTTTTAACTAGTATAATTAATGATGTGTAAACAGAAAAATCAAAATGAAATGATATTAATAGTTTAAGTATTAATATAAAATATTTAAAATTTAAGGACTAGTTTAGAATGAGGTTATAGGTTGAGAATTAATGTCGAACATTTCAAAATTTATGGACAAATTTATGGACCAATTTAAAATAAGACCCATAGTTTATTAAATTTTACTAAATAAGACCAAATTAATAATTATTTTATATATTACAAATTTATATTATTTATAAGATTTTTTTAAAATATATTTAAACTTTATCATTTAACTTATATATATTTTTTATTAATATGAGATAAGCACAACGCAATATATGTTTAAATATAACTTTCAACTATTTAACTTTGAATGCTTTCACCCTTAATATTTATAGTGCTCGAATATGAGATCTCAATGATAACAATCTATATTTTTATTAATATGTAGTCTAAATAGAAATCAACCTTCTTCAAGGTCAAAAATAGCGGCTATGACAATCATATGTAAAATATTTATTAATGTTGATCTCATCCACCGAGAATTAATAATACTTTCAATCAAGAACAGACTAACAAAACAATTGACTTATGAGATTTTCATCGAACATACTCTCTTTTTGATGCATTATCTTCAATTTTTTAGGAAAAAGAAAACAAATATATACTATAAGAATAGAAGAATAGTGGTACAAGAATAGAGAAAATCTTGATAAAAATTTTATATTTTATATTTAAATAATTAATTAAAATAAATTTAAACTAACATACACAATAAATTCTTAAACTCAAAATCTAAAAAAAATTGTGGTTAAATTAATACCTTATCCATGAATAAGATTCATCGACCATTCTAATGTATCCCTGGGGTCATAAACTATCCATTAAATCAAAATAACACCTTTGAATTACTTTAAATTTAGGGTAAATTACACACTTACTCATTGAACTTTACTCTTTCTCCTGTTTCACTCACCGTACTTTCAATTTTTTCAATTTACTTACTGAACTTTAGACATTGAACTTTTTTGGTCACTCGACTGTTAAATTTCTAATTGCGTTAAATTAAAATTGAAAAAAATTAAAAGTTACAGTGAGTGAAATAGAAGAGAAGATAAAGTTAAGTGAGTAAGCGCGTTGCATGTTTTATTATTAAAATAAGTCACGTAAGCATCCTGTTACCGAGTAAACGGTCGAGTGACAAAAAAAGTTCAATGCCTAAAGTTCAGCAAGCAAATTGAAAGAATTGAAAGTACGGTGAGTGAAATAGAAGAGAGTAAAGTTCATTGAGTAAGCGTGTAATTTACCCTTGAATTTTTAGATGGGCCGCGAGTGATGCAGACACTCCTTCCTTTGGACCTATATAAGTAATTGTGGCTTTACTTGATTCACTTGTAGTAATCAAGTCATTTTCAAAATATGTTGAAATGTTGAACGTTGACGAAATGATAGGAAAATGTAATAGTTAAATCTGGACAGTGACAATTTTTATTATACGTTGATCCCAACAAGTTGTATCTTCACATAATCAATGAAAAAAAGTTCTTCATTATGGATTAATGCTAGAGAAAATGATGTTGACATTCAAGGGTGAATAATGTTGGATGAGTAATAATTCATAAATGAGATAAGTATTTACTTTTATTGGAGAATTGAAAGACGAACTATCGATATAAAGTTGTTATGTAGAGCACTACTAGAAAGATTAAAGCAGCTTTAAATATCTGCTAAAAAAAGCAAGTAAAAGTGAAGATTGGGAAAGTTTCTTATCCGAAGAAAAGAAGAGGGAGTGGGGTGGTCAAAGTTGTTTTAATGAAGTGGGTTAGTGAGTAGGCAAATTATTTGTTGAACCAACATCGTAGCAGCAATGGGTTATGGCGTATGACACAGCATGCACTTCCATTATTGTTTATAACTTCTTTACACATGCTCCCAAGAATCAAATGGACCAACTCATCAATTGCTAAACGGCAGGTCAATTATATGAATAAATGGGGGAGTGGAAGCGGATCCGATGGATGGGTGAGATATGGGAAAGTGTGAAAAGGAATCGAAATTGGATCCTCTTTGGCCACTTTTGAGTTGGGATGATTGGTGATGTGTGTTTGGCTTTAAAACAACAAAAGATTTATTATGTGATTCATCTTCACAATTATCTTGGAATTTTGTGCTTTTTCGCTTTCTCATTAATCTCATGGAATCCAAAATAAATAAATAAAAATTATCAGCTTTGGGAAAATTATCAAATTTAGGTAAAATTGTGACAATAATCCAACCTATTTGGTCTAATAAGTCAACTCAAATGTTATTTTGAGAAGCTACCATGTAGGGCAAACTCATCACGCTCACGTGGTGAATTTGCTCATATATTATTTTTTTCAATGAATTCAGGTTTGTGGGCCTCATTGGGCCTAATTATTTAATATAGTTCTTAGAATCTATCATACGAGTTTCATTAATATATAATTTAAAATAATATAAAACAATTATATATTTTTTAAAAGATTCATGGGACTCGCCATGCCTATATGGCAAGTTCCATTTGGATTTAAAAAAAATGTATCCATTAAATAAACATTGGACACTGGGCATATTCCAACGACCATAAACGGCTCCCACATGACGAGTTCCATGGCCTAGTCGTTTATGGTCGTTGGAATTGGAAGTATAAATAGGAGTTTTGGGTTTTAGGGTTTGTATTAGAAATATAAATAGGGGTTTAGGGTTTATATTGTTATTTATTGAGAAGAAAAACAGTTACATCTTGATCATGTCCATATTTTATCACTTGAACTAACTCCCGTAAGATTTATTTTTTATATTTTCTAAAGTTCAAATTATAATATTAATGTTGTTGTTTTGAAAATTTTATTAATTATTTGAATTTTAAACTGTAGAAAGAATAACGGGACATTCTTCACCGAGGAACGAAAAATGCACCGCCACATAAGTGGACTGTTATTTATCTACAACAATTCGGATTGTATCTTGCCATATGTCTTCTTTGTTTTCGGGTGGTGCGTGCATTAATTTTAGAGTTGATTGAATGTTGGAGACCCGAAACTCATACGTTTCATTTTCCTAGTGGTGAAGTGGTGATTACTTTGGAAGATGTGTCTTACAAACTCAGTGTTTTGATAAATGATGCGATATTGGTGAAACATAACAATTACAACAAAGAAGTGATTTGCGAGGAATTATTAGGAAAGGTGCCACCGCTAGATTTTGTAGATGAGTTTCAGATACGGATAATGTGGTTGGAGAGTGATTTTCAAGTTGATCTTTCTAACGATGAAGAGTCATGTACGTAGCACGAGCATATATTCTCCAATTGATTGAAGGAATATTGTTACCAAATAAATTCAGGAATTTGGTCCACACTCAATATCTTCGGCTAGTGAGAAGTTTTGGTGGGTTTCTTCAATATAGTTGGGATTGGTATTTTTATGCCGTGAATTTTGAAAGGCTACAATCGTGAAAAGGGGTCAACGAGCAGATGTAGCGTGTTGTCTTGTCTTATTATAATCGTGAAAATGTATCATTTTTCGTTTTTGACACTAATTACAACAACTCTGGTTAAATTTCCTCTCGTTGCAAGATACTTTTTAAAATTTATATCTAAGTAAATTTATATTATTGATTAATATGTTTAGAAATTTTGAATAAATAATGTAGATAATTTGTATTTATTATGTTGTTTAAATGGTGACATAAGATTGTCGATATAAAGTTGGCGAGTGCAACACAAATTGATGTACAAATGAGGAATGATATTACTGATATACATGTGTAAATATTTTATTTTTTTATAACTTTTAAATTAAGAAAATTTGTTTTTATTTATATTAATGTAGTATGTTTACAGTTTAATTGAATTTTGTATTATGAATCGGATATCCAGCAATGTCTACCATCATTCTTTTTTTGAAGGAACAAAGATGTGGTATATCGTAATGTCTTTGCTTCACTTCGCCATTATTGAGACCCATGTCACGGATAGAGTGTTGAAACATTTTAGTTCCCTTCAACACATTCCAACACAAATATTTGATATGGACGAACTACACATAATTTATATGTGTGGGAATCATAAAGAGAATTGACCGAGGAAGCATACTGGATACATACAACAATTGAATGAGAGACACTTATATGTACCTATTCGTTTTGACCTTGTACCAGATGATCTTGATTTCTCAATATCTCACTACCTCCAAAATAATGAAGCAAATGAAAAATCATATTTTACAACTCCAGGAGATAGAACCGAACGGGAAAAATAAAGGCAATTGCTAAGAAATCATCAGCAACAACAACATAATTTTCTTCTTCTGTGGATTATTTTGCATCTCAAGCAAGTTATGGTATATATCCTTCATATCATGATTCAATGGAGAGTCGGTCGGAATGGAATGTAGTGTCACCCTCTCAAACAAATTACTTAAGGCACGAACATTTACCTCGTTTGACAATAAACGCTTAATCACTCTGATGCAGTCGTTGGTACTCGAACCCGTGACTTCTAGGAACAACAACAATTCCTTTAAGCACTGAGGTAAATTAGTTTGTGCCTTAAGTAATTTTTTTAAATGATATAAACATGAAAATAAATTTATTTTTTTAAAATTCAGAGGACTTGTCATGGCCACGTGACTGGTTCTAGTTGGATTTAAAAAATTTCGTATGTTGCCCATAGACCTGACTCCATTAAAAATAATATCTGAACAAACACTTCATATGGGCATGACGAGTTCTAAAAAATATATTAAGCAATTAAGTCTCATGAATAGACCTAGGTCTATTTAAAAATAATATATGATCAAACTCTTCATATAGGTGTGACAAGTTCACTATGTATTTTAACGAATACCATATTTCTCAAAATAATATTTGAGTTGAACTACTAGGCCAAATAATTAATTTGTTTGGATTATTAGCCCAATTTTACCTCAAATTTAAGGTATAATTGATATATTATTATTATTATTATTTATTAATATAAGATGGCAGTAAGCATCTTATATTTTAAGAGTTGCTGTATTAATTTACACACCAGACGCAATTAAAGCAGCCAGCGATGAAATTAAATCATATATTACAAAGTAAGACAAAAAAAAATGCATAAATCAATAAAAAGAAGCTAATTTAGGATAAGACTGATAAGCTAGCAGACAGTTTAAACCTCGCTGCGTCAAGGACATGGTTTGGTAAATGCCATGCCCATCTGTCCCAAAGGAAATTATAAAACTTTGGCTAATAAGAAGAAACAGCGGGAGAAGACAAAGGAAATTAACAAAATTCAATGATCATAAATAATTTTAATAAATAATTTTAATAAATCAAGCAATTTCTTATTACTTGGTCCAGCTCTACATGGCAGCAATTATCCAAGCAAAATCGAAATTGGATTGCTCTTCTTTCCGACATCCTTTCTCGAATTCCCTTGTCGGTAGCAACTTGCATATTTACAGAACTTGAATAATGTATTTTATAATGGCAAATTCGAGCATTATTAATGATGAGTATTGTTGTGCATCATTAATTTAATTTTTAAAAATTTAAAATTTTAAAAGATTTAATGTATAATTATATATTAGTTAAAGATTTAAAGATAAATTATTTAAAATAAAATATTAATTATGTTATTTTTCATAATCTTTTTAACAAATTTTAAATAATTTTTAAGGTAAATTATAATTGTTTTTATTGTTAAAAAAGATTATGGAAAATAATGTAATTAATATTTTATTTTAAATAACTTACTTTTAAATTTTTAATTAATATATAATTATACGTTGAGTCCTTTAGAATTTTAAATTTTTATAAATTCAATTATGGTGTTCAATTGTGTTCATCGTTAATAGTGTTCAACAGTGCTTATCGAGCTTGAAATACTCGTCCATTTTATAACATAGATAACAACTGTCGTAGGACTACATGTGGAAAACATTGCATGGCAAGTTAAAGTTATCATGCAAATTTCGGAAATATAGCGGTGGATGGATCACGTTCAGAGGACAACTGCAGCCACTATCAATGTGAATCAAAATGTGGGGTAACCATTACATGCGGAAAACACTTCATGCGCAACTAATAGCTCAATATTGTTTTTCATTGATAATATATCAGAAACGTCCTTCCCAATCACATATTTTAACTCTATGCAATTTTGATTTTTTTTATCTCGTCATAGTTGATTTTGGAAATAAGAAATTTATATAATTTCATTTTCCTTATGAATACACCTTGAGATGTTATTTATATATACTTGTAGTTTGGGGACCCAAACACCATGACCGACCGACCATCTGGCATTAGGAAAATAAAGGAGGATGGTGATCATATGAAATTTATATAGTCTTTGAACGTCGATTTCAGAGACTAAATTATTATATCCTTAACCTAACAAATTAAGTCTTCTTCCAAACCCTTATTATATACTTGTAGTTGATTTTTCTTCTAATAAATATTGAATCCACAACCTAAGAGAAATGGACATATCAACTGAAAGTTTTAATCACCTACTCTAGAGATGATGGACAAGTGTTGTTGAATACTGGATCAATGAAACAAACAATGTTGGCCGTTGTTTTCAAATTTAATTTTGTAGCGATAGTTAAAAAAGAATGAAAGACAATAATATGGTGTTCGATGAGGTTGTACAAAGTTTAACTCCACAAGATAGGACGAAATTTTAAATCTTTGAAAAAATCATTTATTAAGAGAAGTTTAGCTTTAATTCTTTAACTTAACATATGTAAAAACCAATCTCAAATTCAACTTAATTTAAGAGCTTCCTGAATTTAAAAAACCAAACAAACAACATGATAATCTTTGCATTTGTCCTTTTCTTCTCCTCCAATAAATAACATTTCATAGCTTTTCCCTAATGCTTACACTTTCTTTTGAAATAAAAGGGGAAAATAAAGAAAATTATTACTTTAATTATTTAAAAGTAAAATGAAAATTTTATAGTCCAATAAAGAAAGTTAGGCAAAGGATGTGTCATTGGCTTTATTTGTGTCAACCTTTCTTGGTTTATACTTTGATTACTTTCCCTTTTTTAAAAAAAAAATTAGGAAGGAAATATATATATATATATATAAAGAAATTAAATTACAACAGTAACTCTATATGAAAAATAAAAGCACTATAAGATTAAAAGAACATTCTAAGAAAAATGAAAACTATCTCCATCAATAAAATTATGAAAACTAAGACAACAGAACATGCCTCTTAACGAACCAAATTTACAAAACAAGCCTTACACCATTCGGGCACAACCGACTCGAGCACCTCAATTTTGTATCATAACTCTCCACACAAACTTAAGCAAACCAACAACACCCTATTGCCAAAGTGAACAAGGCAATAACTTCACTCTCGGATCTTTGGCTTCAAAACATTATACCAACCCAATGGGGTACCATTCATCAAACCAACACAACACACAACAAAAACCTTCCTCTATCAAAGGCTCAAATTTGCAAATGGATGTTCACACCGAAAAGATAAAACGAGTTTACTAGTAGAAGAATAAAACGTCATACCTAACCGACAAGTAGTAACAAACTCAAGGACGATAATCACCTTCCACAAGCCTTGAAACAACAAGAACTCCTCCAACGCAACACCTAACACGCTCTATAACTTTCTAACAACCAATACACCCACTCGAAAAATAACACAACACGACCACTATTCCTTACGTCCCACACTCAACAAATGAATACAACAACCAAACCGAATGAACCTAAATAAGCAGCAGCACCCCTACAACCCTTTACCAGCCACGCACTCGAATTATCGCGTTTGAAATATTTGTGAAATCAGAAATCAAGAAGTTCATACTCGACCACTTGCTTTAGTACCAGAATCCTATACGTGCCACCATTACATCAAACACTCTATTTTAATGTAACATTCTCAATATCGGGTTAGTGACTAAATTGTAAAATTTCAGAATTTAGGGATAAAAGTAGAAAAGTTGAATAGTTCAATGATTTATGTGGAGATATTTCCTGAAAGTTATTAGTAATTATTAAAGGAGATTAAGGGCAAAATGGTCTTTGTTATCTAAAGATAATTATCTTATCTCTTTATTAAGAGATAAGCTTATGGGGAGAGTGATTTGGAAAACTCTTCTCCCTTCTTCTTCCTCCTCCACGTGAAAGCTCAAGTAAAGGTAAGATTTCTTGTTGTTGATTATTAGCTGAAATTTAAGGTTGAGTTTTGATTATTAGGTGATAATTAAGCATAAGAAGAGCTTAAATTATCTTGAAACAATAAGATGAAGAGAATAGATGAATAAGTGAAATCTTAAAAGAGGGTTCTTTAATAAGGTTTTAGAGTGAATTTGACTTGTCATCAATGTAATTAACATGTATGAAGTGTTAGAATTGGATTTGAAATATGTTAAAATTTAGGTATGATTCTTAAATTTCTTAAGGAGAATAGGATATAGAGGTTAAAGAAGTGATTATTGAGTAGAAATGAGTGCAAATATGTATGTGTAAGTTAGGAATATGAAAGGGGATGAAATATGAAGCATTTGAGTTGAATTAAATGGATTTTCGGGCTTAAAATGCAAATTCTGGGCAAGATGTATCGATGCACATTCAATGTGCATCGATGCACTCTTTAAAGAAGAAACATCGAATGCAATTGGTGCATCGATGCATAAGGAGTGTATCGATGCATCCCTTTAAAATGAAAAAATCGAAGGTAATTTGTGTATCGATGCATGGGTAATACATCGATGCACATGTTAAAGAATGCATCGATGCACTGTAGAATGCATCGATCCACTTCAAGGGGAAATTGAAATAGACATTTCTTTTGGTCTAAGAAATGATAGATTAGTGTATATCAATTGGATACTGATATGTATCAATGTATGATTATATAGATATCGAGCACGAACAAGTCTGGGTCGATTGGCAAGTTAAGATTCGATCGAAAGAGAGGAAAATCATAAAGTGTATTAGAATGTAGTGAGGCCAAGGTGAGTGCACATTAGATAGTGTATTATGTTTAATAGAAATAAGACTTGTGACAAGTCTATTTCCTATAGTAGAATGCATGAATTCATTAATATGAGCATATGTTTGATATGTTATGTGTGTGTTACATATGTTAATGATTTGAGTGAATAAATGTTTATATGATACATGTTAAGTGTCCATGATATATGCACACATGATAATATGATATAAGTTAAATTATGTAATATGATACAAAACTATGAGATAAGTGAAGAAATGTATATATGATAGAGATTATGTATGTGATAAATGAATGATATGAAAAGTGACATGAACTACGTGAAAAGAAGCTACCTGATTATAGGTACATATGAAAGAAGTTATGAGTTTATAAGAACATGTGATATGAATGTGTATATGTGATACTTGAAAGTGAATCATATTATTATATGAATATGAGAAATGATATGATAAAAACTATGAGTATATGAGATATAACTATGTTAAACGATATAAAAGAGAATGCCCATGTAAGTGTTAGGAGAGCTAGAGGTATAGTTGGCATGCCAAGAGTCGAGGGTCTACGCGGTCCTTTGGGACATATGTGTTATATGTAGTCCTTTGGGACATCTACGTGGTCCTTTGGGACAAATTCTACACGCCCATAGTGGGAATTATACGAGCTGTGGTGACAACATAGTGCACAACTTCAATAGACTCACATATCTATAGTTCTCACATGTGTACACGGGCTAATAAAGAGATAATTGTGAAATCAATGTATGTGATATATGTATATGAATTGCATGATATGATATATGTGTGATATGGGTTATAGTATCTGTTATATGAATATATGTTGATGTATATGTGAGTGAGTATAAATGACTTATATATGATGATATAAGAATTTGTTATAAGTTATAGAATATGAATGTAAGAGATCATATGAATAAGAAATAAGAGATATAAAGTATAATAGTATAGGAGCAAGATAATAACATAAATGATGATATGTATGTAATTGTTAGATGAAAAGCATATGAGTGAGATGATTTGATATGATGTGTATGATATGATAATAATAGTTGTTCCTGCATGATTTACAAGTTAGAGTTTACATTATATATTTATTCGCCTCACTAAGTTATAGACTTAGCGTGTGAGTGTTTCACACGCAGGTTCTTACAAGCTTATGGATTGTTGAGGTGCAAGTCAGGTCAGCATTTTTCCTTACAAAGTTTTAGATCATAAAATAGATGATTTAAATGTATTTTATGGTATAGAAGTCTAGTTGGCATGTATTTAAAAGATTTGAATTGTATAAGCTCTGAATAGTTCTGTAAACGTTTTGAATAAGTTATATGTTATAAAAGTTTTTAAATTACTCACTATTTTATACAAGTAAATGTTTTAAAAAGTCAATGTGACACCTCAGACTCGGATCCAGGTCGGATTCGGGTTGGGGGTGTTACATTTCATGCCAACTCTTCTGTTTAAAAACAACTTTGTTTCTACATAGCCATATCGTCCATATAAACCCGAACATTGCCATAGCCCAAACTTGTTTATGCTCTGCAGAAACCAGTTGGTCAACCCAAGAGAGAACAAACGACTTTATACTTTTCGAACACACAAAATATAGGTTCGGCAACACACACCACCTATTCTTAGTTCTCCACACAGAGCTGCAATGACAAAGAAGATTGAACAGTCTTTTTCTTTGTACCATAAATACTACAACGACACGAAATAAGGTTCGATATTCCTCTTCTCTCTAACCCTATGAACATGGGTATCCTTTGGTTTGCAGCATTCCACACAAATGCATACACTTTCTCAGGTACTATATTAGACCATATTATATTCCACACCTTATCTTTAGTAGTCCCATCGCTTATTGTGGTGCCATAATGACTGTTTGCCGTAAATATGTCGTTAAGTTCACCACGCCACCTTAAGTAATCTCTCATCGAAAGGTTTTGAACATATCTGTTTAGGGTGCTGATGAAATTCTCCAAAACAATAACTTCCCACTGAAATAATACTCTTCTCAACTCAATATTCCATACCCAACAACGATTCTCAATATAACCAAAATATGAAACTTTACCCAACTTTCTAATAGCAACACCAAAGATTCTCGGGAAAAAATGTTTTAACGAACCAACGCCCCTCCAAGAATCATTCCAAAAGTCAATATTGGTCCCATCCCCAACAACCAAACACATATTTTTTGTGTAGAGATCCTCCATCATTAACAACGGAGTTGTTATGTTCTTTCAGATTTTAAAATAATTTTTCGGCTGAGGAAGAGATAGAATCAGTAGTTTCTGATTCAATCCATACTTTGCATCTACCACTTTTCTCTATAACGCGTATGGCTCACAGCTATAACGCCACTTCCACTTATTTAATAGCAATCGATTTCGAACTTGTATGTTATAGAAGCCTAAACCTCCATAGTCCTTTAGCTTGCAAATGTTATCCCATTTTACCGAATGAATCATTCTTTTTGACTTAGCCCCTAAAGGAAGTTTATAATTTTCTTATTTAAAGTTCTAACAATCGTTTCGGGCATTTTGAAGAGGGATATACAATATGTTGGTAGATTTACTATGACCGATCTCACCAAAGTCAGGCTACCCCCAAACGATAGGAGTTTTCCTCTCCACCCCTTTAATATACCATTGACTTTATCCACATTGAGCTTCCATAAGGACAGAGACTCCCTTGAATGGCCTGAAGGCAAACCAAGGTAAGTAGAAGGAAACTTATCGTGCGCACAATTAATAATTCTCGCTTAGTTTTGGATTCTTTTCTCGGATATGTTAACTTCAAATAGTTTCGACTTACTTACATTTAAGCTGAGACCAGACGTTAACTCAAATAATCTTAGAACCCTCTTTGCATTTCTGATCGACTCAAGATCATTATTCAAGAACAAAAATTAAGTCATCAACAAACTGAATGTGTGACATACTCAAAGTGTTCGAACCCACTAAGACTTCTTGGATCAAATCCATATCAATAGCTTTAGTAATTAAACTACTCAATGCTTCACCCACCCAATTGAACAAAAAGGGAGACATGGGGCAACATTGGTGAAGACCCTTCTTTATGAAAAAATTCTCCGTTGGAACTCCATTGACCAACACTGAGATGGATGTTGTCGAGACACACATGGATATTCATCTACGTCATTTTTTGCCAAAACCCATCTTTTTAAGAGTCAGATCTAAGAATGACCAGTCTACTGAATCATACGATTTCTTGAAGTATGCTTTAAAGATAATTATTTCTCTTTTTCTTCTATTTAGATCATCAATCACTTTGTTGGCAATAAGCAAACAATTAGAAATGTGCTTCCTTGAAATGAACACAAATTGTGACTCGCCTACCACTTCATTTAGGCAACACGATAATCTCTTCCATCAACAATTTTATAAATACTACCGACCAAGGATATCAGTCTATAATCATCAAGATGCTCTGAAGACTTATTTTTCGAAATAAGCGTTATAAATGACTTATTGATAGTTGAGTCGATCTACTTCACATTATAGAAAGAGTTAAAGAACTCCATGACATCTCCTTTAATCTCACCCCAAAACTTCTTATAGAAATCTAAGTTAAAATCATCGGGGCCACCTAACCGGGTATACTGGGTCAGGCTTACCCGGTTGGGTTTCCTAAGGTGCCTTTGCTGGACTTCATTCGAACATGTAAAAAAAATTAAATAAATAAGAAATAATATAAAATAATAAATTATCATAAATAAATAATATATATAATATTATATTTCTGAAAATAAAATATTTTAAAAAAAATTTTATATTATATGTTTTCAAAAAACATTTTCAAAAATTATATTATATATGTTTTCAAAAATATTTTAAAACTGTATATTATATATGTTTTCAAAAATGTTTTCAAAACTCTATATTATATAAGTTTTCAAAATATTTTCAAAACGTATATTATATATATATATATTCAAAATGTTTTCAAAACTATATATATTATATATTTTTTCAAAAATATTTTCAAAACTATATATTATATATATATTTTCAAAAATCATTTGCAAACTATATAATATTTTTTTTCAAAAATCATTTTCAAAACTATATAATATATAGATTTTTAGAAACCGATTTTTAAACAATATATTATATGTTTTCAAAACCGTTTTCTAAAAATTATATATTATATTTTTTAAAAATATTTTCAAAAATTATACTATATATATATATATATATATATATATATATAAATAAATAAAATAAAATAATCCGGACGAAAATGAGTGTCTACATAATCAATTTTGTAGTTCATGTCTAATCAGTTTGATTTTGGAGATATTCAAAATCCAAAGTCCATGCAACACAACCATTTATAGATATCTGATCATAACTTACCTGCAACGGAGTAGTATCACGATTAATCTCCTTGGCAAAATCAAAAGGCCACTCTCTAGAAAAGGTTTGAATGACCCCAACAATAGAAGCAAAATAGGAAGATAATGTGACGACTTTATTGATGTTGAGACAAACTCAATCATCAATGACGATAATTTTGTGTTTAGTAACGATGGCATGTGATATCCACATGGGATTAATACTAACTAAACTATGTGTGTTTTTATCCACACACAAAAAAAAACTACGCGTGATATCAATAAATATTAAAAAAATGGAAAAAAATAACATGAATATGTAATTTTATTTAGATAAAATACATACAAAATTATTTAATTGTGCTTAATAATAAATAAATATATTTTTTTAAAATAAAACAATTTAATCATTTAATTAAAATATTATTATAAATAGGTAATTGATTATTAACCATTATGTGATAACAAAGAACTGATTTTTCTCCTTATTCAAGCTAACCTATTGTGGGTTGGCTTGGTCTAATTTCATTACCTGCTGCAGAAACGTTCGAGTGAAGCAGGTTTAAGTTGTAGGGAAGTAGACTTTGGGGTAGTGCATTTTATTTTCAAGGAGATGGATATCTGGCTATTTCTTTTTTCAAGAATTTTAAAATACAATAAATAAAAAAACAATAATATAATTCAATTATTAAATTTATGATTTACCCGTATAAAAACTGCTTGATTAAGTCACGCCAATATATATATATTTTTTTTGCCAAGAAGGGACGTGCAAATATTTAAATATTGCCTTCTAGAACACGAGGTTCAATACCTTCTTCTAAGCAGCGACCTTTCCAACTAAATTAATCCACGTCGTCTTTTGTGGGTCCATCAGCATTTAAAATGATATTTTCTTCGAAATATTCAATGTTGGCTGCTTGGCTAAAATTCAGCCCTTCCGGTTCTTCCACCTCCCTCCTCCACGTCATAATCAGGGGAAAGGTAAACCAATATTGTCACTCCATATTTTGCTAAGTTCAATCCCAGTGGTTCTTTATTATTTGTCTTAATTTCTATAAATGAGTTTAAAAAGAATTTCTTCCATTACCTTTTAACAAGATGGGATAAGAAAAAACTATAATCTCTTGAGCTAAAAGTGATTTAATATCACACAATCCTTTTTTTTCTTGAGAAGTATCAGACAATCTTAAAAGAAGGAAAAATAATTAAGGGTCGGATTGAATTACTTATATTGTTAGAATATTTGGAAGTTTATTCCTTGGCCATTGGCAGTCATCATGGATATAGAGTTTATTAATAAATTTTAAGTTAATCTTAATATTTACGGTAGGCCAAACCAAAACCCTATTCGGTTCCAAACAAATGTGCTTTTTCTCTGTGGAGAAATTTATTTACTACAAAACAGTTACAGTTATAACATGACAATGAAAAAGACTGCCCTTCTGGATGCTGTAATAGCTCCCTCCAATATAATGACAAAATATATCGTCTCTAGAAACCGGCCATTTCCTTCCTTCTTCGCAGTGTTTCATTGCAGAGGCAAATTAATGTGAACGTCAACCAAGCCGCAACCTTTCTTAAATCCCACTCCCTTGAGTCCACTCGTGTTTCAGTTCATCTCCTTTCGTAGGAAAAATAAAACAAAGTCTTGTCTCTCTTGTCGGTTTCTTCAAATCTCCGGCATGTCAAACGCCTATTCGTACCGGCAATTATTCCTCCCATTATGTCTCTTGTTCTGTTTCTCCTTCCCTTGTTGTGTAAAATCCGATGAGCTTCAGATATTGCTGACGTTGAAATCCGCACTCAATAAATCAAGCACTGATGTTCTCGATTCATGGGAGGCTACCGGTTCTGTTTGCAGCTTCAGTGGAATCACCTGCAACGGTGACGGGGCGGTAAAGGAGATCGAGCTTTCAAATCAGAAGTTGACGGGCGTTCTTCCTTTGGATTCGATATGCCAGCTTCGGTCCTTGGATAGGCTTTCCTTTGGGTTCAATTTATTGTACGGTGCAATCTCGGACGATTTGAATAACTGTTCAAAGCTTCAATATTTGGATCTTGGGAACAACCTTTTCTCGGGTTCATTCCCAGGTATATCCTCCCTCAGCGAATTACGGTACCTTTATTTGAATGGAAGTGGAATTTCAGGTCCTTTTCCATGGAATTCGCTTGAAAACATGGCCAATCTTACTGCTCTGAGCCTCGGGGACAACCCTTTGGATCGAACTCCGTTTCCTAATGAAATCCTGAAGCTGAAGAAACTGAATTGGCTTTATTTGGCGAATTGCAGCATTGAAGGGAAGATCCCTCCAGCCATCGGAGATCTCACCGAACTTATAGATTTGGAGTTCCAAATGAATTATTTGTCCGGAGAAATTCCAACGGAGATTGGAAATCTTCACAAGCTCTGGCAGCTTGAGCTTTTCAATAATGAATTGTCCGGAAAACTTCCAGTTGGAATGAGAAATTTGACAAGCCTTGAATATTTCGATGCCTCAGACAACAAACTTGAAGGTGATATCACGGAAGTGGGGTATTTGACCAACCTGGTGAGCCTGCAACTCTTTGAGAACCAGTTTAATGGTCAAATACCGCCTGAGTTGGGCGAGTTCAAGAAACTGGTGAATCTGTCTCTTTACACCAACATGTTCACTGGCCCTCTTCCTCAAAAGCTAGGCTCTTGGGCTGATTTCAACTACATTGATGTATCGGAGAATCTCTTGACCGGCCCGATTCCTCCAGATATGTGCAAGAAAGGAACCATGAGGCAGCTGCTAATGCTTCAGAACGGGTTCACCGGTGAAATCCCGACGACTTACGCAAATTGTGCCAGTTTGAAGCGGTTTAGAGTGAGTAACAACTCGCTTTCAGGCATAGTTCCGGCTGGGATATGGGGATTGCCCCAAGTGGAAATAATTGACATTGCTTACAATCAGTTTGAAGGTCCAATTACATCTGATATCAATAACGCCAAAGAGATTGGGATATTGTCAACCCAATACAATAGGTTGTCAGGTGAGTTACCTGAGGAGATTTCAGAAGCCACATCTTTGGTTACGATTGAGCTAAACAACAATCAGATTTCAGGGGAAATCCCTCATGGGATCGGGGAACTGAGAAGCTTGAGCAGCCTTCAGTTGCAGAACAATAGGTTATTTGGTTCTATACCGGAGTCATTAGGCTCTTGTGTTTCCATCAGTAACATAAACATGGCTAACAATTCTCTTTCAGGCAGAATCCCATCATCGTTAGGATCTTTGCCCACATTGAACACACTGGATTTATCTCGAAATGAACTTACAGGTGGAATTCCTGAGAGCTTGTCGTCTCTCAAGCTAAACCTGTTGGATCTATCCTATAACCGGTTAACTGGTCCTGTACCCCAGTCTCTCAGGGTTGAAGCATATAACGGTAGCTTGGCCGGAAACCCTGGCCTTTGCAGCTCGACAATCCAGTCTTTCAAGAAATGTCCACCGGATTCAGGCATGTCAAAATCTGTTCGAACCCTTATAGTTTGCTTTGCCGTAGCCGCAATCTTGCTGTCTTGTCTCGGATGTTTCTTATATTTAAGGAGAACAAAAAAAGATGGAGACCTTTCATTGAAGGATGAATCTTGGGATGTCAAGTCTTTCCATGTGTTAACTTTCTCTGAAGATGAAATTCTTGATTCCATCAAGCAAGAGAATCTGATTGGTAAAGGAGGGTCCGGGAACGTATACAAAGTAATGCTTGCTAACGGTGTAGAACTCGCTGTGAAACACATATGGAACACGGATTCTCATGGACGCCGCAAGAACCGGAGTACTACCCCGATGCTTGGCAGACGTTCGGGAAAGGAAAAGGAATTCAACGCGGAGGTGCAGACGCTGAGCTCAATAAGACATGTCAATGTGGTGAAGCTTTACTGCAGCATTACGAGTGAAGACTCGAGCTTGTTGGTGTACGAGTACTTGCCAAATGGAAGCTTGTGGGATCGATTGCATACAAGTCGAAAGATGGAACTTGATTGGGATACTAGGTATGAGATTGCAGTCGGCGCAGCTAAGGGACTGGAGTACCTTCATCACGGATGCGAAAGGCCGGTGATCCACCGGGATGTCAAATCTAGTAACATATTGCTGGACGAGTTTTTGAAGCCTAGGATCGCTGATTTTGGACTTGCCAAGATGGTTCAAGCCAATGGCGGTAAAGACTCAACCCTTGTAATTGTAGGCACCCATGGCTACATAGCACCTGGTAAGTTGAATTTCAATTATTTAGTCCCCAAAATGAGGCATCGATTATGAAATTATCTTTACAGATTCAGTTTTTGTTAGTAAAATACCAAATTTCATTTCTGCAGAATACGGTTACACCTACAAAGTAAACGAGAAGAGCGATGTGTACAGTTTCGGAGTGGTATTAATGGAGCTAGTGAGCGGAAAGAGACCAATCGAGCCGGAGTTTGGAGATAATAAGGACATAGTGTCCTGGATCAGCAGCAAAATAAAGGACAAAGAGAGTGTTTTGAGTATAGTGGACCCTAGGATCCCTGCTGCTTTTAAAGAGGATGCTGTCAAGGTGTTGAAAATCGGCATTTTGTGTACGACCAAGCTACCGGCACTTAGACCCACCATGAGAACCGTGGTTCAAATGCTGGAAGAAGCTGAGCCATGCAAATTGGTCCGCATTCTTGTCAACAAGGACGGTGAAGTGAAGAAAACGGAAACCATGGAACCTGCCCTGAAGCTCAACCTATAGATACAAATTTCTCAAATATTGTAGCAACCATTTTTGTAATATATTATTTGTCCGTATTAGCTAGAACCTGTAATAGTAGTATCAATTGTATGCTTTTTATGAGGCAATAAACACTGTAACATGAAAATCTCATTGTCTGAATCAACCTCGGAAATGGGGAATTGATCATTGTTGTTTCTCCTCTGAAACAATTTGATCCACCAGGTTTTCCAAGCTACAAAGATTTGTTGTATTTCGTAACATACAAGATTCATTTAAATCATTTGGTAGTTGGACGGCATTGCGTCCACTCGTCGAAATGTCTGACAATAAATTTGGTATCTCCTAGGCTTAGCTAGTCAATCAAGCAAGAACAAAGTTAAACGCTATTAAATTGATGTGTATACGCTAAAAAGACAGGTGTTCAAACAAATAAAGAACGGTGATATAAGCACGTACGTAATTTTAGCAATTTTTTGAGTATTAACGTGATGGTTAGTTATATGTTTCTGTATTTAAAAATGAAACTTGATAGAATATGTCCGAATTAATTAATATGATTGATTGTAAAGTTTAACTTTCTAAGTATTCCACCGTCGACTTATAATCATTAGAAAGACAAATTTTTATTTTTTTATTTTTTATAGAACATAATCAGAATATTATTAGGTGATAAATTTTAGGGTAAAGTATAGTAATGGTCGCTGAACCTTTCCAAAGCTTTCATTTAGGTCCTCCAACTTTTAAAACTTGCAATACAGTCCTCCAACATTTAGTCTGTTTGCAATATGGTCCCCGACGTAACCGGCTGTTTGACATCGTTACATTGCCGTTAGTATGTTTGCAATATGGTCATTGAACTTTTCAGGCGCTTGCATTTAGGTCCCCTAACTTTTAAACTTGCAACACAGTCCTCAATTTCCAAAACATGTAAAAAAATCCAATTCGTTCACGATATATCAGTCTCATAATCAACATGAACTTATTAAAAAGAATACGAGCTCACAGGACGCCGAAAACCACAGGTCGAATCAATACAATTCCCAGTAAACTAGTATCAACAGTCTCTCGGATTGAGCCTGTCGATTTCACTATGTCGATACTCACAACCAATTCCCTGATTTAAAGAAAAACCAAACAAGAAGATCAACAAGATTTAGCATAGGACCCTCTTTCACTTCTATTCTGATGGACTGCATATCTTTCATAAGGAGTACTAAAAGTTTTGATTAAGAAGAAAGAAAGAAAATTAGATGGTTTTGGTTCAAAACTAACACTGAATATCCAGATCATTGATATGCAGTTACATAAACATAAAAATTTCAACAACAAAAAACATACAATGCGAACTGAAAATGGGAAAGGGTGAAAGAGGAAAAGCTTACTTATGGATAGCCCAAAAGAGAAAATAAATACCTTCTTGCAAGTGGGGGGAGAGGCTAAGAAATAAACACAATCGGTGTTGCGTTCCAACAATTCTTCCTCTATTTTTCTTTGTAAATAAAAGATGAAAGACATAACACTGCTTGGGTGTACAATTTTACATGGCAGAAAATTGAAGAACAAAAATCAAACGAGAGTGCAGGTGAGCGAAAGAGACTAAGAGGTGAATGCACTGTTTGGGATTTCATTATATTTGATCATCTGTTGGAAAATCTTTAAGCACAAGGATTAAACGAAGAAATTATTATATGCCATTTATACAAAATAATTCCAACTTTGTTGATGACTTTCAACAATGATACTTTGTTCATCTTAGTAGTATTTGTCAACTCTGCATTTCTAACCCCATTTTTTTCTCACAAGCATTTCATCGAACATCTATGCTTCACCTGAGATGGCCTGTATCTAACATTACACCTTGAATCGTTGGTGGTCCCGATAGTCCCTTGGTCGGGTCTTCCATCAATGGACTCTTATTCAAGTCAACACCTCCACATAATTCAAAGTTAGATTAGGATTTCCTATGCATCACCGACTGAAAAGTTACGCTGGAAATGAGAAGAAAGAAGCGAAAAAGGAAATTCGAGATCGAAAAGCAATTTGAGGTTTAGAATGAAATTGAGGATTATGTTGTAAGTTTTAAAAGTTGGGGGACTTAAATGCAAGCGCCTGAAAAGTTTAGTGACCATATTGCAAACGTACTAATGACAGTGTAACGGCGTCAAATGGTCGGTTATGTCGGGGACCATATTGCAAACGGACTAAATATTGGAGGACTGTATTGCAAGTTTTAAAAGTCAGGAGACCTAAATGAAAGCTTTAGAAAAGTTCAATGACCATTACTATTCTTTACCCTAAATTTAAATGCAACATATATAATTTTCTAAAAAAAATTAGGGTGATTACGAGATAATATTTGTTCATAATCTTTTTAGCCATTTATAACGTACACACATCATTCAGACACAACTAAGAATGAGCATGAGACCCGAACCGACTCAATTGGGTTATTTTTCGGATAGGATTTTTTAAAAGATTAAGTTTGGGTCGAGTTGGATTTGGGTTTAGGGTGGAAATATTCAACCTGATCCAACCCAAAAATAATATAATTATGTATTATATGTTTAGGAAATTACAATAATATCCCTCTTTATATTATTTTTTATAATTAGATCCCTATTTTGAATTATTAAACCCCAAAAAGGAGGTTAGATCTAAATCCTATAAAATTTTAGTGTCATTGTGTGAGTACCCTGAAAGTATAGGGATTTCTTTTGTAATTAGACCAGTGATAAAATGTTCTAAAGCACAAATTTAGTTTTTGACTTGCATTCTGCCCCTCCATTTTTTTAAGTTGTTAACTGTGAGATGGTGTTCTACACCTTCGATATTATTGTGTTCGTCTCGTCGATCTCGTTCATTTGATGTCTTTGGTTTATCTTTCTCCGTCGCCGTTTGCAACCGGTAAAGGTTCGAATATTCGAGTTTCATTAAAACCCCATCTCTGTCGATCTTTTCGGAAAACCAACATTTGTAAGTGACTCCTCTTGTCTTAAAATATTTTTTGCGATTTTTTTTAGATTTTCCGGCCATTAGAGCATACCACAGGTACCCTACGATGAGTGGGCTTCGTTGTGCCAGTTCAGACAGTGAATCGGTTTGACTAACCCGATCTTGAACTTCTGATTGAACTTATTAACCCGTTGACTTTGACCGACTCGTAGACCGTTGATAGTTGACTTTGTCTGTTGACTTTGACCTTTTACTTTTTTCGGAGACCCTTACCTTTTATGTTTTTTGACGTTCGTTGTGCCAGTTCAGACAGTGAATCGGTTTGACTAACCCGATCTTGAACTTCTGATTGAACTTATTAACCCGTTGACTTTGACCGACTCGTAGACCGTTGATAGTTGACTTTGTCTGTTGACTTTGACCTTTTACTTTTTTCGGAGACCCTTACCTTTTATGTTTTTTGACGTTCTGAGTTCGTCATAATTGTGAGATTTTGCTATTATTTTTATAAATTCTAACCCTAAAGTCCTATTTTATGTCATTTATTGCTTAAAGCCATAATTATATTAAGTAAATTGTGAGATTTTGGACTCTCTTTTTGGTATTATTTTCTAAAGGTGCTTTCGTTTCTCTGTATTGCTCTCTAGTAGATCCGATCACTCTCGTTCCGTTTAGTTCGATTTCACATGTTTGTCTCGAGATACGTGTACTCATTCTGCTGTTTCTAGTGCAACCAATCGTGAGAAGCGTAAGCCTTAGTCGGTGTTGATTAGCTATAATAGGTGTGTCTGACCTGTTTGTTACCTTTATTATTATATACTATTATGTTGTATGATGATATCTGTATGGATGTACGTATTCATATGAGTTGTCACTGATTTTTTATTAATTCTGCATCACTTTTATATGAGTTAATAGGATGAATGGAATTGTTCTATGAATATCAACCAAAAGCAAGCTCGGCCGCATGACCATCAGCTGCTTTCTAGTACAGAGTACAATTACAAGATAAGCAAATGGTGTACGTTTTCATTAAAACCAAATTATCAATTCAGCCTAAAGTCACAACTACATGATTTCTTCTAACTTAACTACAAATTTGGTTTACAGTACAAGATTAAAACACATCTGAAACCCAAATTAAATTCCTGGGATGATCTTTCCGTGGAATACTTTTCGACCCATATGAGCAGGGATGAGGTAAGCCTTTTAGAAGGCCCAAATAACTAACCACTTTGGAGCGTAAAATCATTTTTTGGCACATAATTTTTTTAATTTGATTTTCTATAAAATACTTATTTTTCTTTATCAAGCTAAAATTATTACAAAGAAGTATATGTTCTAAATACCTCAATCATTTAATAATGAACGCTAAATCACCCTACTGCAGTCGCTAGTATTCGAATCCATGACCTCTAGGAGCAGCAATGATTCTTTTAACCACTGAGGTAAGTTGGTTCATGCTTATAAAATATTTAACATTGAAACTAAGTTTTTAGATTAATTAATAAATATAATTAAAAAAAAAGTATCGACTGCATTTATAATATTAAATCTAGTAATATATTGCTGGACGAGTTTTTGAAGCCTAGGATCGCTGATTTTGGACTTGCCAAGATGGTTCAAGCCAATGGTGGTAAAGACTCAACCCATGTCATTGCAGGCACCCATGGCTACATAGCACCTGGTAGGTTGAATTTCAATTATTTAGTTCCCAAAATGAGGCATTGATTATGAAATTATCTTTACAGATTCAGTTTTTGTTAGTAAAATACCAAATTTCATTTATGCAGAATACGGTTACACCTACAAAGTAAACGAGAAGAGCGATGTGTACAGTTTCGGAGTGGTATTAATGGAGCTAGTGAGCGGAAAGAGACCAATCGAGCCGGAGTTTGGAGATAATAAGGACATAGTGTCCTGGATCAGCAGCAAAATAAAGGACAAAGAGAGTGTTTTGAGTATAGTGGACCCTAGGATCCCTGCTGCTTTTAAAGAGAATGCTGTCAAGGTGTTGAAAATCGGCATTTTGTGTACGACCAAGCTGCCGGCATTTAGACCCACCATGAGAACCGTGGTTCAAATGCTGGAAGAAGCTGAGCCATGCAAATTGGTCCGCATTCTTGTCAACAAGGACGGTGAAGTGAAGAAAACGGAAACCATGGAACCTGCCCTGAAGCTCAACCTATAGATACAAATTTCTCAAATATTGTAGCAACCATTTTTGTAATATATTATTTGTCCGTATTAGCTAGAACCTGTAATAGTAGTATCAATTGTATACTTTTTATGAGGCAATAAACACTGTAACATGAAAATCTCGTGGTCTGAATCAACCTCGGAAATGGGGAATTGATCATTGTTGTTTCTCCTCTGAAACAATTTGATCCAACAGGTTTTCCAAGCTACAAAGATTTGTTGTATTTCGTAACATACAAGATTCATTTAAATCATTTGGTAGTTGGACGGCATTGCGTCCACTCGTCGAAATGTCTGAAAATAATCCTAGGCTTAGCTAGTCAATCAAGCAAGAACAAAGCTAAATGCTATTAAATTGATGTGTATACGCTAAAAAGACAGGTGTTCAATCAAATAAAGAACGGTGATATAAGCACGTATGTAATTTTAGCAATTTTTTGAGTATTAACATGATGGTTAGTTATATGTTTATGTATTTAAAAGTGAAACTTGATAGAATATGTGCGAATTAATTAATATGATTGATTGTAAAGTTTAACTTTCTAAGTACTCCACCGTCGACTTATAATCATTAGAAGAAAAATTATTATTTTTTATAGAACATAATCAGAATATTATTAGGTAATAAATTTAAATACAATATATATAATTTTCTAAAAAATAGGGTGATTAAGGGATAATATTTATTTGTAATTTTTTTAGCAATTTATAACGTACACACATCATACAGACACAATTGTGAATGAGCATGAGACCCGAACCGACTCGATTGGGTTATTTTTTTGGGGTTCGGATAATATTTTTTAAAAGAATAAGTTCGGGTCGAGTCGGATTTGGGTTTAGGGTGAAAATATTCTACTTGATCCAACCCAAAAAAATAATATAATTATGTATTATATGTTTAAGGAAATTACAATGATATCCCTCTCTATATTATATTTTTTATAATTAGATCCCTATTGTGAATTGTCACACCCCAAAATGGAGGTTAAATATAAATCTTATAAAATTTCAGTGTCATTGTGTGAGTACCTTGACAGTATAGGGATTTCTTCTGTAATTAGACCAAGGATAAAATGTCCAAAAGCCAAATTCAGTTTTTGACCATTCTCCCCCTCCATTTTTTTTAAAGTTTTAAATTGTTTCTCTCTCTCTCCACTTTTTGTTTTTGGTTTTTGTTTCCGATTCGTTGTTAACTGTGAGGTGGTGTTCTACACCTTCAATATTATTGCATTCATCTCGTCGATTTCGTTCATTTGATGTCCTTGGTTTATCTTTCTCCATCGCCGTTTACATCCGGTGGAGGTTTGAATATTCGGGTTTCATTAAAATCCCATCTCTGTCAATCTTTTCAGAAAACCAACATTTGTAAGTGACTCCTTCTGTCTTAAAATATTTTTTACAATTTTTTTAGATTTTTCGGCCACTAGAGCAGGCCACAGGCACCCCACAATGAGTGGGATTCGTTCTGCCAGTTCAGACAGTGAATCGGTTTGACTAACCCGGTCTGATCAAATTGATTAACCCGTTGACTTTGATCGACTCGTAGACCGTTGATAGTTGACTTTGTATGTTGACTTTTTTCCGAAGAACCTTACCTTTATGTTTTTTGACGTTTTGAGTTCGATTCCACAATCCTTTTTACAAATTCTAACCCGAAAGTCATGTTTTGCGTCATTTATTGCTTAAAGTCATAATTATATTAAGTAAATTGTGAGATTTTGGACTCTCTTTTTGGTTTTATTTTCTAAAGGTGTTTTCGTTTCTCTGTATCGCTCTCTAGTAGATCCAATCACTCTCATTTCGTTTAGTTCGATTTCGCATGTTTGTCTCTAGATACGTGTACTCATTCTGCAGTTTCTAGTACTTCCAATCGTGGGAAGTGTAAGGCTTAGCTAGTGCTGATTAGCTAAATAGGCGTGTCTCCTTGACCTATTTGTTACCTTTAATATTATATACCATTATGGTATACGATGATATATGTATGGAAGTACATATTCTGGTTACTTAGAGTTATCATTGATTTTTTATTAATATTGCATGTTGGAAGAATGATCGAGCTGCAGGTTAATATGCGTGGCATTATGCATGGTGTGCATGGAGAAGATTCAAGAAGCTTGAAGTTAAGCTCATAGTTGGTTGTGTACACTGTGTTGTAGGTAATCAGAATCATAGGCTGTTAGGGTGTTGATACACGGTTATATTTTTCAAATTCTGTTAAGCATGTTGCTTCTTAGTTCAGCAACCAAATGCTATATAAATCATGTACATCTGCACTGGTTTAATCAATGAATTACAGTAAATATTTTTTGAGTTAACTATCATTTCTTAACATGGTATCTTTCGCTAAAGGTCCTGGGGCTCCTATGCTTGTTGTTTCTTAATCCCTTCGTTACTCTTGAGCATCATGTTTACCAATAAAAAGGTTAATATGGTGTTAGACGAGACGAACTACCTGCTGTAGAGGCAGCAGGTCCTGCTGTAGAGGCAGCAGGTCCTGCTGTAGAGGCAGCAGATTCTGCTTACGGTGCGCAGTCATCATTTGGAGCGGCTCCTCAATGGCACGATGCCTATTCCACCTGAGTTTACTGTTAATGCTGAGAGTATGTCAGTTGTTAACGAGGCGTTTGAGGACTATATGGCACAGGATAGTGCTCTCACCTCGTGGCTTTTATCGACAATTAGTGCTCCCTTCCTGCCATGATTCGTTGGAGTCGTGACTGTAGCAGCTGTGTGGAGTACAGTTGTTCAGTTCTTTGCTAACAAATCCACAACTATAATGATGAACTTGCATTATAAGCTGCAATCACTGAGGAAGGGTGATGATTATATACGTGTGTACCTCACTCGAATCAAAGAAATTTGTGATGCACTCGCATCATGTGACATCCCGGTTTCACAGGTGGAGCATGTGGTTAGTATTCTGAAAGGGTTACCGAGAGAATACCAATCTTTTATGGTTGTTATAACATCGAGCCCTGACATGTTGTCACTTGATCACGTATACTCTATGTTAGTTGATGCCAAGACACAATTAGTTGGCTTCAATTCGTAGGCTGAGAATCTCCCTATGAGTGCTAATGTCGCTCACGGACAAATTCATGGTAGATCTACCGGATCTGACACCACTAATGAATTCAAATAGCAGTCCACAACAATGTGTGGTGGTAGAGCTGGTGGTAGGGGCATTGCACGACTACAATGTCAGTTATGTGGTAAGGTTGGTCATTCGGTTGATCGATGCTAGTACAGGTTTGACTGTGACTTTGTAGAAATACTTGCCACTGATGCTCGATCACAATACAAGGAAGATTCAAGCAGCGTCAACTATGTTAATCTTGATAGTGTTGCTTGTACTTGCTGTGCTAATAAGTCTGGGGCCAATTCAGTGGCTACATAGGGTGGTGCAACTCCTTCTACAAGTGTGAAATCATCTCGTGCTCAGTAGATCGTGGACTCGGGTACGACGCATCATGTCACTCCTGATACTGCTCACATCAACCACCTAACTGATCTTGATGGACCAGGTAATCTCGTGGTTGGAAATGGTTCCTCTATTAATGTTAAATCAGTAGGTCGATATGTTTTAAGGTCATCTTCTCAAACATTGCTACTTATTGATTTGTTGCATGTTCCTAAAATCACTAAGCACATTCTCTCCATATCAAAGCTTGTTAGGGATAATCACATCTTCTTCGAGTTTCATGCTGATACATATTGTGTTCGAGATAAAGGAACATGCAATGTACTTTTTCGAGGAATGTAGAAAAGGGGACTTTATACTTTTACCTTGGATAGTTAGTTGAGTGCTTGTAGTAATGCTAAGGCTTATGCAGTTCACAATCACTGTAATTCATTTGAGCTTTGGCATAGGAGATTAGGTCATCCAGCTTTTTCACTTTGAAATTGGTTTGTAATTCCATTGCTATTGATATTCCAAATAATGCAAATCAATTATGTGTTGCTTGATGTTTGGGTAAAAGCCACAAGCTGCCTTTTGTTGACTCAACCACGGTGTATGATGAACCATTTCAACTTGTTTTCACATATCTTTGGGGGCCCTAGCCTGAGCCCTCAGTTGGTTTTCGATATAACATCTCATTTGTAGATGCGTGTACCAGACATACATGGGTATACTTGTTGAAGAATAAGTCAAAGCTATAGTTGCCTTTAGATTGTTCAATAACATGGTCGAGACTCAATTCTCACTGTCAATCATGGCTGTACAAAGCGATTGGGGTGATGAATATAGAAACTGGAAAGCTGAGCTAGATCATGCAGGAGTTTTGCATAGAGTCACATGTTCTTACTCGTCCGAACAAAATGGAGTCGTTGAGCGTAATTATAGACACCTCATTGAGTTGGCGCTTGTGTTGCTGGCACAAGCGTCTCTTCCAATCAAGTTCTGGTCCTATGCTGTAACCACATCAACATACTTGGTAAATCAACTACCGTCTAAGGTGTTGCATAATATTTCTCCTTTTGAGAAACTATTTAACAAGAAACCCGATTACACAACCATGCGAGTCTTTGGTTGTAGATGTTTTCCACATATACGAGAATTTAAACCTCATAAACTGATGTCTCGATCTCAAGAGTGTACATTTATGGGCTATAGCCCCAACATCGAGGTTTTTAATGTCTTAGAGCCAATGGTCGTATCTTTATTAGTAGACATGTTAAATTTGATGAGCTTGTGTTTCCCTTTGTAGGTGCTAAACAGGATAATGTTCATCATGTGGTACCATCTCTACGATCAGCATCGCTAGAGGTCATTCCTTAAATACATAGCATGTGTACTATTGTAGTGAAACCAGTTATGGAATATCCTGGTACATCGTCTCAGGCAAGCCCTGCTGAGAATGAAGTCGATCATGATGATGAGTTGAGTAATGTTCTTGAATCTTCAGATCACTCGACTGAAAATTCACACATGGGTAGTCCTTCTATGGCAGTGCTGGAGGAGTTAATGAGTTAGCTCAGCATTTAGTCGAGGATGCTAGTGTTCCTGATCAAGTACCACTAATCAACGCTCACCCTATGGTTACTAGAAACAAGCATGGGATTTTCAAACCAAAGGTATTTCTTGCTATAGAAGATATTGTTATACCTACTGATATCCATCATGCTATGAAGTCGAGTCAATGGATTTCTACTATTCATGATGAACTTGCTTCCTTACAATGAAATGGAACATGAACACTGGTTTCATTGCCAACTGGACGAATAGTAGTTGGTTGCAAATGGCTATTCAAACTGAAAAAAATTCTCAATGACTCAGTTCAATATTACAATGCCAGGTTAGTGGCAAAGGGTTTTTTGCAAGTACCAGGACAGGACTTCAAGGAAACTTTTAGTCCCGTGGTTAAATTCCCAACTCTAAATATTATTCTCTCCATAGCTGTAACAAACAAGTGGCCACTACGACATGTGGATGTTAATAACGCTTTTCTCCATGGTGATTTGACTGAACAAGTTTTTATGAAACAACCGCCTGGATTTGAGAAGTTGGCTGAGGATGGGACCAAGCTTGTATGTAAGCTCCATAAGGCTTTGTATGGGCTGCGTCAAGCTCCCAGAAATTGGAACAACAAACTGAAAGATAGCTTGATATAAATGGGGTTTCAAGTGTCAAAGGTAGATGCATCCTTGTTCATTTCACTTACTCAAGGGGAAATAACATATATACTTGTCTATGTCGATGATATTGTGATCATTGGTCAATCAGTTACTGCAATTGAACGAGTGGTCCTGTCACTCAAAATTAATTTATCGTTGAAGGATCTTGTTGAGTTGAATTACTTCCTGGGGATTGAAGTCCAACTCTCAAAAGAAGTTTATTTCAGAATTACTAGAGAAGTCATGTATGACAAGGGCAACTCCTACCAGTACACCAATGGCAGTGTCTAATAAACTTCAAATGGATGCTGAAAAACTCATTGAAGATGCTCGATAATTTCGAAGTATAGTTGGTGCATTGCTCTAAGCATGTCACACAAGACCTGACATAGTGTATAGTGTGGGCAAGGTTGCTCAATTTATGCATGAACCATGCGAAAGTCATCTGCAGGCTGCCAAACGTATTCTAAGATACTTAGCTGGCACAATTGAGTATGGTTTGCTCTTCAAGCCATCAAAGGAAGCACTAAAAGTTGTTGCATTCGCGGACACTGATTGGGGTGGTTGTGTAGATGATCGGAGATCGATGTCCGGTCATTGTGTCTTACTCAGTGGTAACTTGGTGTCCTAGAGTACAAAGAAACAAAAGGTTGTCTCCAGATCCACCATGGAAGCCGAATATCGCAGCCTTGCAGATGCAGTTGCAGAGGTTACTTGGATAGATGCCTTGTTGAATGATTTGGAGTAATACAACAGGAAAACTCAATTGTTTGGTGTGATAACACGAGTGTCATATCACTAAGTGTGAATCCTGTCCAACATGCACAATCTAAGCATGTCGATTTAGATGTGCATTTTGTTAGGGAAAAATTGTTGGAAATCAATTATATGTTAGCTATGTCCATGTTGCACATCAACGTGCAGATGGATTCACAAAGCCTTTGTCAAAGATAACTTTTACAGCGTTTCGAGAGTTAGTGAAAGTTTGTCTTAAAAAGGAAAAGAAGAGAGGGAAAAGCATGAGGAATGTTGGAAGAATGATCGAGCTGCAGGTTAATATGCATGGTGTGCATGGAGAAGATTCAAGAAGCTTAAAGTTAAGCTCATAGTTGGTTGTGTACACTGTGTTACAGGCAATCAGAACCATAGGTTGTTAGGGTGTTGTTACACGGTTATATTTGTCAAATTTTGTTAAGCATGTTGCTTCTTATTTCAACAACCAAATGCTACATAAATCATATACATCTACACTGATTTAATCAATGAATTACAGTAAATGTTTTTTGAGCTAACTCTCATTTCTTAACACTGCATCACTTTTATATGAGTTAATAGGATGAATGGAATTGTTCCATGAATATGAACCAAAAGTAAGCTCGGCCGCATGACCATCAACTGCTTTGTAGGACAGAGATAAAGTACAATTATATGATAAGCAAATGGTGTACGTTTTCATTAAAACCAAATTATCAATTCAGCCTAAAGTCACAACTACATGAATTCTTCTAACTTAACTACAAATGATCTTTTCGTGGATTAAGGGTTATTTATTTGCCTCTTAATGGAACCATTCAACGTTGAATGTTGAATCATTCAACATTTAGCGTGTTTGTTTCGCACCTCTGAATGATTCAGTGCTGACTGATTCAATAAAACAGTGCTGAATGATTCAACACAGAAGTACATTCTGAATGATTCAGAGCCATTATCAAACAACATGTCACATTCAGAACTAATTCATACAGAGCATCTGAATCATTCAACATTTGAATCATTCAACGCTTAATCATTCTGAACTAAACAAACAATCCCTTACTTTTCAACCCATATGAGCTGGGATGAGGTAAGCCTTTTAGAAGGCCCAAATAATAACTAACCACATTGGAGCATCAATTTCTATTTCAAAACCTGGGCTAAGTCTTCCATCCAAACATTTACCTATTGTATTTTTTCCTTTTAATTTAACATATAAATAATTGACTTTTATTTGGATTGATATTATAAACTTCAATATCATTTTAAATATTTAATTTATTTATTTATAGAAACGTAAAATCATTTTGTTTGGACCATAATTTTTTCTAATTTGATTGTCTATAAAATACTTATTTTTCTTTATTAAGCTAAGGTTATTATAAAGTAGTGTATGTTCTAAATAACATCAATAATTTAATAATGAACGCTCAATCACCCTACTGCAATCGCTGGTATTCGAATCCGTGACCTCTAGAAACAATAACAATTCTTTTAACCACTAATGTAAGTTAGTTCGTGCTTATAAAATATTTAACATTTTGATTTGAAAATAACTTTTTTTAATTAATTAATACAAATAATTTAAAAAAAGTATTGATTGCATTTATAATATTAAATTATTTTTATTGTTCATCTCGTGACAAAACAATATGGCATTTTCATAGTAAAAATATATATATATATTTAAATATTTTACAAAAAATACTAATTGTATCATTTATAGTGTCATGAATAGGGATGATAAACGGGCTGATCGAGTGCAGATATCCCTCCCCTATCCCCATTCCCATCTCCACTTAATATTTTTAAATCTACGACCTGCCCACCACCCATGATGGGTAAAATTTTTTAAATCCGCACTCGCCCACACGGGTACATTCTCAAATCCATCCCCACACCCACTACCTAACTAAAAACGTACCCTACTAGAAACGTACCCTACTAGACCCGCATGACAATATATATCTTATATAATATTAAGATTTATAAATTAGTTTATAAAATTATACATAAATTCAGAATGATCCAAATTTTAATGGGTATTTAATGGGCGGGCAAATGTAAGGCGGGCGGATGCTAGGCGAGTTAGGTCTCAAATTCATCACCCACCCACTACTCGCGATGAGTACCACTTTTTAAATCCACACCAGTCCACTACCCACTAAAGTTATGCCCATCCCTGCCCCAATTGGAATGAATATGATGCGAAATCTACGAAATTATACCCGTTTGTCATCCTAAAAGTATATTTAAATATTAAATGTAAAACGTAATAAAAAAAAACGTCATATATTATCAAAAAGATATACGAGTTGTTAAAATTTATTTGATACATACACTTTTTCTATTACTATTTTAATTGTTTTATATTATTAATTTAAACATTTTAATTATTGTAAATTTAATCTCACAATTAAAATTTTACAACTCCACCCAATTACAAGGGTTCAAAGGACGTGTAATTTTTGGGGATTTTTTTGTCCCCACACGTTTTTCCTGAGTTTGTCTCTTACAAATATATATACTTTATTTTTCTCCTATCATTTGTTGTTTTATATACTTTGTGTTAATCATATATATTAAAATATTAAACATAACAAAAATTATACAATGGTTCGGTAATAAAAAAAAGTATTGTATTTTTAAAAGTCTCATATTTAAATGGCTGTGTTCTTAAGATTTGTGACTATTTGCTCATGATTAAAGAAGATTTTAAATATGTAATATATTATAATCATTCAATATTATTTTTAAAAATATCAAATATAATATAATATTTTGACGAAATTATAATTCAATTACTATTATTATAATATAATATTTAAAAATATTATTTGCTCATGGTTAAAGAAGATTTCAAATAATTTTTTTATAATTCTTATATCATGTTTTTTCAGTTAAACTCTTATTCTCATTCCAAATCTTTTTTAAAAAATCAAAATATTGTTTTCAATTAAATATTTTAAATAATTTTTTTTATGTTTTGAGTAGTAATTGTAATTATTATAAGCGAAAACAATCGAGTTTTGAGTTAGAAAATGAATTAAACTTTTAGTTTGATTTCAGTAGTGTTTTTTTTAATTAGGCTTCAAACCTTTGGAAAAAAATCAATGCAGCCTCTGAACTTATTTTGCATCTAATGTTACCCTTAAATTGAGAAAAAAACCATCTAACCCTTTAATTGAGAAAACATATTATTATATAACTTGTGATTTTTTTTAAACTTTAATAGTATTTTAGTATATTTAATTTTTATTTTTAAATATTTTTTGTATTTTTTTGTAATAATTAATGTCCTTTTTTGTTAGTTAAATTATCAAAATTAATTTTTTTTAAGTTTATGGGTCATATTGGATGTAAAAAATTCATGGGTCATATTATTTTTTATCAGAAGTTCGAGAGTCTCATAAATCATTAAGCAAACTAAATCTAAAAACTCAATAAAAACATATTTTTAGAGAGATTAATTTGTTTGAGTTCAAAATTGAAAGAATCTAAAATGCATTTCAATCAAATTATTTAAATTAATTAATATTAATTTTATTATTTGAAATTAAAATATTAACTTTTCAAATATACATGACTAAATTGTTGAGTTTTATAGTAGAGAGATTAAAATAAATTTCTAGATATAATATAAAAATTAAGATAATTTTTCTTATAATTAAAAAATAAGGGTAAATTATAAATTTAACAATCTAACTTTACTTTCTCTCTTTTTTCACTCATTGCACTTTAAAAGTTTTCAATTTAATCACTCAACTTTATACATTTTACTTTTTTTAGTCCTGTTTATCTCCTTCACCACCCATTTTCTGTTCACCTACCTCACCCATCCTCTCTCATCTCAACTTCAACGACCATGGTCGTTATTCTCCATCACACTTAACTCCAACTTTTATATCAAACGAACTTCTTTTAGAAGCTATTAATATTTGCTGCTGCTTCTCATTACCAGTTTTTCACCTTTTTGTTTGTCTTTCTTGCCCTCTAAATTTTGCTTGAAAGTTAGCACTAGCCTTTTATTTGAATGATCCGGTCAGGCGGTAAAGCTTTAGTTGGTCATCTTTAGTGAATATTTATCATTGATAATTATACTTGATGCTTTTAGATCAATCACTTTCAAAGACATTGACGAATTCGTGAGCCTTGCGTCCAAACTCCAGAAGGATCCTATCCTTACTGCTGAACAACTCGTAAGTAGAAAAGATCCCAACATTCAGCATGATGTTCCTACTTCCTACTTCCTAGAAAAGAATCCAACAATTGGCCTCTCTTTCTCTCTTGCAATATGGATGTAAGTAAAGTCTACCCTTTTCTTCATTCTATGCTTTCAAGTTTCAAACTGTGTTTTACTTTTTTGTTTTGGTTTTGTACTTCACATTGTTGTCAGTTAAGGCAGATGATAACGAAGTGGGATTGTGTGTGTGTGTTCATGATTATTGCACAAGGAACCGCACTGCTGCTTTTGGTAGTTGGGATTGGAACAATGACCTTCCTTTTACTCAATGTTCTGAATTGACTCGACAAATTGGATTGTTTCCTTATAGCTATGTCGAGGAGCGTGATTTATATGTCATCGAACGATTCATGATTGTAGTTCCTCGTAAAAGGGTAAATAAGCTAAGAACAAAACAACCTTAAATTTCTTCTTTCATTTGTCTGAAGCTGACCTCTTGCTACTAGTAGAATACTGATTTTAGCATGGTTTTATTTCATTTCTTTTTCATAAACATTTTTAGTATTTTGATTCGTGTGAAAGGCTTTGGTTTCTTCCAAATGCCATTGAATTGTTCATGCTAGTAGAACAGTACTTAGCGTTTTGATAATAGTATTTTTTTTTAAAGTAGTCTAACAAAGCAAAGTCGCCATGCGTGACCTTTAAAGTCGAGTTCTCTATAAGAAAAAGAAGCCAAAAATCTTTCTTAGTGCTTAGTTTCCTTTTATGAAGGTATGTTGCGAAAACTTTAAAAAAAATGTGGTAATGATGATATTGATGAACAATTAGTATTAAACACTCATAATAAGTATGTTTACAGACAAAAGTAGGACAGTCGCATGCTAAAGACAATAAAAAGCAAGGTTGGGAGGTTACTGACGTAAAACAACCGAAAACGGCAGCCGGCCCATTTCCATATCCAAGCCAACTCCAAAACCCGTTGATGAAGACCTTGACAAAATCTACCCCGACAAAAATAAAAAAGGTAAGCTCCACTCCTCCACCAAGTTTTTAACTTAAAAGCTTTTACGATCTCTCCCTGTGTCCCCCATGATTTGATGCAAAAGAAATAGTTGAGCTTGTTCTCATGTTGCTTGGTTGATAATTACACTTGATGTTTTTGGTCATCTAAGTGCTGATGGATGCATCAATGGTGGTGGCGGAGGTTAGAAAGCGGTTGAACATGGAGTGAGATATGAGAGGTTAGAGAGTGAAGCAGAAGATGAGATTCAGAGAGACAGATAATAGCCTTTTCTGACACGTGAGGATTAAAAAAAGTTTTTAATTTAGTCCAGTGACCTCTAAAAACTTTAGTCTTCTTCCTCTAATATTTTGGACAATCAAATATTCAAATTCAAAGGTCCAGCCGGTGCGGTGCAGTGCAGTGCAGGAAATAATTACTAAATAACAAATAAAATGTGTCTCAGTTTCAGCCAGTGTTTTAAATTCCTATATTTATGCCTGTTTTTTTTAATGTCTCTCTTTTAAATCTAACAAATAATTAAGAGTCAAAAACACTTCAATTACTCCATCTCATCCATCTTCTGTTACAAAGTAGGGTAATTTATGGATTTTTTTTAAAAAATGAGGCTTTAATTAATTTTTTTAAACTATTTCACAAAATATCACATAAGAAAGAGAGGCAAAGAAATTGACAGACTAAAATGGTGAGTCTTACCAGAAGGGAACAATGATAAAGTTGAAAATGGCTTTTCACCGGCCTTTTCTTTAAACCCTACAATAATGGGTTTTTGTTTTAAAATAATTATTTTTACTTCCTCGCAATTCCCATTTTAGACATCAGCCTCGCTTTATCTTCCTCTCCTCCACGTTTCTCCCTGGGAAAAAGAGAGTAAATTAGCTCTTTGGTTTTTCTAATAGTCTTGACCTTAAGCCCAGCAGCGATACCTTGAAACCTGTTACTGTAATGGCTGTTGAGGGTTTCAATGACCGAGGGGCCCTTGGTCTTCAAGCTTTACCCTCACTCCACGGTCTACATCATTGCAAATGGAAGGTCATTTTCGTGTATTCACAGGGGAAAGAAGACAATGTAGCTCTGTTCCTCCCTGTGTAAAACAACTCCCTTCCCTTGTTGCTTGCAAAAAAGGCAGACAGGATGGAGCCAGGCAAAATATAAATATTTTCACGTGTAGTTTCTTTCTTGCTAAAAGTAAAATCTCATTCCCCCTTTTTAGGTTATATTTTTTTCCTGGGTGTTTTTCTCTTGTTTTTTTTTCCTGGTGAGATTTCAAAGGTGGAGGAGGAGCTTACAGTTCATCATCAATCATGGGCTTTTGTACTCGTACGTAGGAATGCATTCGGGAAGAAGATGGTGGGATGCCGAAGCATTTTCTTCATGTTGTCATTACTGTTTATTTCACATGTATGTGATAAGTTATGCTTTGTTTCAATGTTTTCGTCGACCCTGATGGTGATGATGTGTGTTTTCCCCCATTTTCCATAAATCGACTTTGATTCTATAAATATAGAGTCTAGTTGCTCTATTTCTGGTTTTTGCCCACATTTCACTCTCTTTTTTTCATGTATTTTTTGTATTTTATTTTCAATATTTGCTCCGTGGATGAATTATTTCAGGAAATGTTGGTGATTCTGATATTGGTATTTGAAATGCAAATTGCAAAGCCACCTGAGAATGGAAAGTCTCTTTTGCCTTTAATGGCATTTAGAAAAATTGTTTCTTTCTTTAGTTTCATCGCTGCATTTGACTTCACTCTAATGGAATGATTCCATTTTGCCTTTAATGGTATTTACAAAATTGTTTCCATCTTTAGTTTCATTGCTGCATTTGACCTCATTCTATCTGTATTATAATGGTCCACTGAGGACCAATTGCAGAAGAGTAGTGGAAAAATAATCATATCATTTGTTTTGTGGTCCATGCATGTAACAAGCCTGGATGTTTTCTTAACCATTTCTCTTGGTCCTTGACATGTATGCTTTTGTTATGCCTTCGTGATGGATTCTTTATTAGCAAAAAGGGGAACTTTTAGTTTATCAACGCCGAGGCATAGGATACTAATACAATTCACTAGGGTTGAGTTTTCATTGATGCATGTTAGCATCTTAAGTAAAAATTGTTGAGACAAAGTATGGGTTGGTTGTGTGCTTTCAAATTTGTCTACCCTTGTTGCCTGTGTGGATACTGTCTTTTGCCTTCAAAATGTGCAACTTACACACACGTGTGCAGAGAAATATCTCGCTCGTATACAGAAAACAAGTTACCTAGGTTCTAGGAAATCCTCCAAACAAATCCACACACATTTTGACAACCAAATGTTTTCTTCTTATTCGTAATTTGGTTTTGTAAACTATAGGCTGGAAATCTTCCCAAACTTTTGTATGCTCTTGTATAAACCATGTGGAACAATGCTTGATTAGAGCAATTTTTCTTCTACTGATGATAGAGAACATTTCTTTAATTAAATCATGGATTTGGTTATGTGAAATGCTTTTTGTGTCCCCATTCTACTTTATGTTACATCATGATTGCTATTGTTTCCTATCTAAGTACATTAATTCCCATGGAAAACTCCCCTTTCCAATGCATAGACTGAATATATATATACGGTATACTTGGTGCTGTAATCTGTCATTGATGTCTCCTAAAACCTTTTCATGCAACCTACTGGTGTGGTAATCAGCTTGCCGAACAAGGTAGCATCCAAACATGTTATTCTTTCACCTTGAGAAGTATTTTGTTCCAATAGTCTACTACGAATGGCTTCTTTATAAGTATCCTTCCTCGTACAGTTACTTTTTTTTTAGCTTTCTCTTATTATTTAGATTGCTTTGTCCATGCTTGGATTTCTTCTTCCGATGCTGTTCCTTTCGCAGCCTTCAGTTGCATGCTAGTTTAGGGTTCTCAGTTTTGTGGTACAAGTATCTTTTTGCGGCCTTTAGTTGCATGATAGTTTGTTTGAGATCAATTTGTTCTAATCAAACCTCAGTTAAACATGGCCTGCATCATTTTCCACTGATACGTGTCCTGTTATACCAAGTGCACAGATGTGATTTTCTAATGCCTTGTATCATTTTTGTTGGTGCGCCGATTCAGTCTTGACATGTTTAGAATCTTCCCCATTGTCTCAGAGCTCAGTTTTGTTGCTTATTCAAATGCATAGATGTCCTCAAGTGATGATGAATTTTCACAAAACACGCTCTTATTTAGGATACGTTGCCTGTGTTTGATTTAGCTTATGTCCAGTTGGATAATATCTTCATATGTAGGACAATAGGGCGTGCATGTTAAAAGGAATCCGGCAAAACCTTTCAAGGAAAGATGCCATCTGTTGTTTCATGTTTGTTTGGTGCTTGTGCGGAGTTTGCTCGGCCTGCATTTTTATTTTAACTCAGACCTCATCTCATGACATTTATGAAACGTCAGTTCCTTCTGTTGCTACAGGACTGAATTCTTAATTCCGGTAATCGGAGTTAGCCTCAAACAAAACAGATAATTCAAGTGACGGCGGAGCTGCCGACGACAACTGTCTTGTATGATTGATTTCAAGTGATGGCATACCTTTTTTTTTTTGGCTTTCTATACAACTTTTCACGAATAGGTGGCTAAAGTATTTTCTGAATGATCCAGGTGCTTACCGTTACCAACGTTACTATTTTAGGTGCTCGGGTCGTAGAAGTTGTTAATTTCTGTCGTTAAAGGATACATGTTGAGTTATGATAATTTTTGAAATTTTTAATTTAAAATTAGAAACTTAAAAGTATATTTTTATTTTTTAAATAAACCCAAACTTTTGGAAATCTTCTAAAAAAAATCAAAACTTTGAAATACTTTATTATAATCCCTATACTAACATCGACCATCTTCGTTTGTCGATGTTGTTGTCGACGAACCTCCAGTCGATGGAACTGCCACCAATGACCTAGTCACCCGAAGTCACCCTAATTGACATATTTAAACTCGATGAACCTGAAACCAAAAATATCGTGAAATTGAAGCACTTGACGATAACCATGATGGAATGGGCAAGGACGGATGACAATGGTGACGTCGATGATGGTCGACGTGGTCAGTAAGAGAGGTTAGGGATAGAGTTAGAGATTTGAGATTTTTGGGGATTTGATCTTTTTTGTAATTTTTGAAAAAAAGGATTTTTTTTATAAATATAATAATTTTTAAATTAAAATTACCAGAGCATAACATGTGTCACTTAACGTGATTTTTAATGGTCGTTATGATCAGGACATTTGTAACGTTATACATCTGGATTATTCAAAAAAATACTTGCATTGTTTTTAGTCTAAATAAAACGTAAATGTATCTTACAAATAAATATTATTCAAACTTAAGAAATGTATACATGTTGCAAAGAATGTGGATAATTTAAGAAAACATGCTAAAACTGATATTGAATTTAATTGTTTCAAACATTAAGTGAACAGTCACGGGTCCATTCTATCAGATTGGGGGCCACAGATAGAAATGTAAAATCCACTTCTTTAGACTGCTCACATGATTACAAATTAATGATTCACATAATTTAATTAAAAATAATATTACTTATATTTATCCTTTTAAATAATATCATTTTACACATTATTAATATATAGTTGTATAAAATTGCATTACATTAAATCTAAACCAGAATATTAATAACTAAATTTATGATTTTCTTTTTTTTGAAAACAAACCACAACCGAATTTTTATAACCTTGAAAAATAAGAAAAAATAGGAGGCAGTTAGAGAAAATCCAGCCGGGCCAACGATAAAACCTCTTCTCGCTGGCATCATTAACCGCGGTTAACTAACTCAAGTTGGTTTAACCACAAAATATTATTATTATTTTCCCTATATAAAAGCCGTCCGAGTTTAAGCAGCTCCTCAGATTTCATATTCCTGGAGGCGTCTTGATACACGCCCCGCCCCTCCTTGTTTTTCTTATACTTTCAAGCAATTTTTGCTTCCATTGCTTCTAGAATTTCCTCTGGATATTGAAGAAAAAGAAAATGAGAGAATGCATCTCAGTTCACATCGGCCAGGCCGGAATTCAGGTCGGAAATGCTTGCTGGGAACTTTACTGCCTCGAGCATGGAATTCAGGTAATTTTCCTCGATTTGCTTACTTCATTTCTCTGCTGTTATATTTAATTTTCTCATTTTTATAATTATTTTGACATTATGATCTCATCGGTGCATATTTGATTTTTTTTAATTAACTGCGTTTCTGTTTTTAATTTAATTGGACTCGTTAAAATGGATATATCTGGATCAATTGAAATGTTAGCTGGACGATTTCCATTATGTTAGATGATTTAGGGTAGATATAAGGTTTATTATGTGGGCTGTGGTGGTGATCTTTTTAGAATTTTCGATTTTCAGCCTGATGGCCAAATGCCAAGCGATAAGACTGTTGGTGGAGGAGATGACGCTTTCAACACCTTTTTCAGCGAAACTGGTGCTGGGAAGCACGTCCCTCGCGCTATATTTGTGGATCTGGAACCAACTGTTATTGATGAAGTGAGGACCGGAACGTACCGCCAGCTCTTCCACCCTGAGCAACTCATCAGTGGCAAAGAAGATGCTGCCAACAATTTCGCTCGTGGTCATTATACAATTGGCAAAGAGATTGTTGATGTCTGCTTGGATCGCATCCGAAAGCTTGCTGATAATTGTACTGGCCTCCAAGGCTTCTTGGTTTTCAATGCTGTTGGTGGTGGTACTGGCTCTGGACTTGGATCTCTTCTCTTGGAGCGTCTCTCTGTTGACTATGGAAAGAAGTCGAAGCTTGGGTTCACCGTCTATCCTTCACCTCAGGTTTCTACATCTGTTGTAGAGCCTTACAACAGCGTGTTGTCCACTCATTCACTCCTTGAGCACACTGATGTCGCTGTGCTTCTTGATAATGAAGCAATATATGACATCTGCAGGCGTTCTTTGGATATTGAACGACCCACTTATACCAATCTTAACCGCCTTGTCTCTCAGGTAATGATGAGAATGCTGACAGATAATACCAATCTTTATGTTGCGAAATGTAATAGTTGTTCATAACTGTGGTTTTTTGGCATGTATGATTCAGGTTATCTCATCTCTTACAGCCTCATTGAGGTTTGATGGAGCCCTGAATGTGGATGTGACCGAGTTCCAGACTAACCTGGTTCCCTATCCTAGGATCCACTTTATGCTTTCCTCCTATGCCCCTGTTATTTCAGCTGAGAAGGCTTACCATGAGCAGTTATCAGTGGCTGAAATCACCAACACTGCTTTCGAACCCTCTTCCATGATGGCCAAATGTGATCCACGCCACGGAAAATACATGGCCTGCTGCCTCATGTACCGAGGTGATGTTGTGCCCAAGGATGTGAATGCAGCTGTGGCCACCATCAAGACCAAACGCACAATCCAATTTGTTGATTGGTGCCCTACTGGATTCAAGTGTGGTATCAACTACCAGCCACCAACTGTTGTCCCAGGAGGGGACCTTGCCAAGGTCCAGAGAGCTGTCTGCATGATCTCCAACTCAACTAGTGTTGCCGAAGTGTTTTCCCGCATTGATCACAAATTTGATCTCATGTATGCCAAGCGTGCCTTTGTTCACTGGTATGTTGGTGAGGGCATGGAGGAAGGAGAGTTCTCGGAGGCTCGTGAAGATGTCGCTGCACTTGAGAAAGATTATGAAGAAGTCGGAGCCGAGTCCGGTGAAGGGGATGAAGGGGATGAGGAGGAGTATTGAGGGAAGGAGTACCTTTATCCGTTTACAATTGTGATGTGTTTTTCTTGTTGCATTTGGATTGCATGTTTCCAGAGTTGAATTGCTGCATGGGTGATGTACAAGTTATTTGGTTTTTTCTATGAATGAAGTTACCTAATAAAGAAATGTGACCAACCCCCATAATTTATAATCGCAATTTCCATTTTAAAATTGCGGAAGAAGTGTTGTTTTATTTCCACATTTATAATCGACCAATCTATGTTAGAATCAGACCCGTGAGCATGTTGAAATCTCGGTGACTGAGATATAAATAAACCTAGAGCCCTCAAGTAGAGCACAAAGGAAGATAACACTTTCGAGCACGAGGTATAGGATGATCTTCTGAACCCTCCCGATTCCCTTGTCAAGGGTCATCGAGGCGGAGGCAGCAAAGTTCTTCCACCATATCGGCATCTTCAGTCTCCAAAAACAGCGCTTCCTTCACTTTCTCAATGCTCTTAAACGGGTTGCTTGTTTGATTTTTTGGACTGGAGAGGAGAGTATTGCGTTTCTTACTTCCACCCCCCTCCTTTCAGTTCAGTTTCTCCTTTTCTTTATATCCCTCAAATTCATTCCCGCCCCTGTGAAGAGACATGCCATGAAAGAGCTAACAAGAAACATCCTCTCAGTGCTCTTATTAGCTTCTTGCTGCATCTCAAATATCTTACGAATTTGTGGTCCTCTCTCTCTCTCATAAGCACGTGACCCCGTAATTTTTTTTTTGTAAGTCCAATGCCCCGCCAATAGCTTTCTCTATTTGTCTACACCGAGCTGTGGTGCTCCAATCCATCCATATTTAGGCGATTCCTTAAAAGAAACAGCATTGCCTAGCCTGCTCAACTAATGGTTTTTTTGGGGGTAACTACCATTCTTCCAAACTGGATTTAGAACGTCTTTGAAGAATGAGATCTAAAGCCTCCACCCACGTTATGATGGGGGTGAAACAATTTTGCCATTAACATTAGGCTCTCTGTAAAACCCATCATTGGTCCTGTAACAGGCAAATCAGAGCCAAAGCGGATTAGCTCAGAAGCAACAATAACAGTTGCCTTCAACGACCTTTACATAAGAGAAAGGGACTGACCCAGTATTTTATATCGGAAGGAAAACTTATAAAATTTTAAAAGTCATCCATTTATAAAATTTTACGAGCGTTAACGAATTATTAATAGAAAATATAAATAAAAATCTATGATAATTTGAAATTTTTAGGACCGACCATCCACCCCTTCAATCCATCCGGGGGTTCAAAGGCTATCTTAACTAGATTCAAAAATTTCAACTAGCAGAATTCTAAAGAACAACAAAGCATCAATTGGATAAGCATTAAACACTGACCATAACATCTTCGACGAGTCAATTTCTTTACAGCATAAGAAGAAATCCGCAATTTTGGCTACATGGGTTCAGCTAGTTACGGTTTAAAAACAAAAATCCTGATGATAAAGACCTCAAATTTTCAACCTTTAATTAGAAACATTAGAAGTATCACAACATGGAGAATTGTTGTAGTTTTTGCTTAATGACATTGGAAATGGATCATGAACTAAAGGTAGATAAAAGAATTTACTGAGAAGAGCTATCAAATCCAAGGAACAGAGCGTCATTGGGAAGAGATATATCTCCCATCTTTTTGTAAACGATCCTCAAATGATATCGAGAGAAAACAGGCAATGCTGGGCGTTTTGGTTGAACTAATAAATTGCTTGCAGTGGGTTGAATTGTTTATACATTTCAAAAAAAAAAAAAAACTGATACACAGTACAGCTGCAAAATATTCCGACCGTTCTAATCAGCAATTTCAACGTAAAATATGCAGAGCAATTAGCCAACAACGCTAGTATACAGGTTTAATTAAAAGAAAACCCAGCTAAATAGAGATAACAGCCTTCCCACGTATGTACGTACGTATGTTCAACCCAATAATTTACAGCTGATATCCATTTGATACCAATTCGATACAGACTCCATGTATCTATCAAACGTCAAATATGTGAAAAATTATTATACCAACCTTTCTCATCACATAAATTATAAGGCATAAGCTCAATTACCTAAATTAAATGTTTTTTTTTTGCGTTATATTTACACATTATGTGATGAGGACTTGTATAACAATTTCTACAGCAATCATCTGGCGGATATAGGCACTAACCTATACACCAAAATCACAAACCCATGGTTCTCTTTTTTCACTGTGATGCTCGAAAACTAGAAACCAGGATCACCGGCACAGCGTTTAGCAACCAATCTGGGACCGGGGATCCATCTATAAGGTGGAACAACAGAAATCACGGACTGCTCGTAATATATTATTTAAATATATCTGGAAATGACCACATTATGAATCGAGCAAAAAAGTCGGACTCCAAAAACTCGATATGTGCAGCCCGTCCAATGAACGAGTTTAAGTTCTTGCCATAAGCGGATGTGTCAAAGTTGACATCACATCGCATAAATACCCGATCTTCAGTTGTAGGAGCTCTTATCTGATCGAAGCAGGCATGCAACATTTCCAAAAATGCTTTTCCGTTTTTTGAACGATCCGTTGTTGCTGCCTGGCATGACTCGATTCTGGCCGAATGATATGGAACGTAACCATCCTGAGAGACAAACCATCTCACAACAACCTTAAACATGCATGTAATGAACCTTTTAAGTCATACAGTTATTGAAAGAGGTATGGCATACCTGGGGTGAAGAGAAGAGGATTATATTCTTGAAATTTTCCAGTGTTTTTTGCTGAAAGAAGCAAATAAACAATTTTAGGACTTCAGAGATTAAAAACAATAATCCTGACATTGATCCCAATACCTTACAGAGCTTGTAGAAGAAAGTGTTATAGATATCGGGGTCATCGGTGAAAGTGAGTTGATGGAAGCACTGGGTTCCTTTCAACTTCTTCAAAAGCCACAACCCAGAATTAAATAAAGAATTTGAGCTGTATAGATATCCCAAGTGTGGACCAGATAGAGATAGGTACGTATGAAGATATCTCAGGTAAGGTTCCATAACACTGTCTGCAGATGGAAATGCATATATCTAGCAGACATTATGAGATGGTAAAAACGGGAAACGAAGCTAAAGGACAAGAACGTATCTACCTGCTACTGCTGCTCTCATTATGATGTTTCCAATGGAGTGCCCCACAAAACTAAGTTTGATCTCTCCTAGTCGTCCATATCTTGAAGCTTTACCTATTTTCTTTTTAAGAAAATGGACCACTTCCTGCGCCAGCCTCAGTCCCATTTCTCTAAAGTCTCCAGATGTTTTATCCTCATTTGCCTCCGACATGAGAAACTCGATCTTGGAATCTATCAAAAGCCATTGGTTGCGAACAAGTCGCAAATCCAGATGATGCCCCTATTATATTCAAGTTGGGTTTAGACATTAATTCACTCACCAATCTGTCTCTAATAGGAACATGCTGAAGTTTACAAGGAAAAGAAAGAGTAAGCCTGGTAGACACTCATATCTTCAATTTTACAAGTCATAAAATTTACATCCGGCGTTTACTATAAATGTACTCCGTATCAAATTATTTATGGTAATATGCATTAAAACTACAACCTAAGAAAACAAGAATAAGAGAGCAAAACTTGCCTGAAATCCATGCACAAAGACAACAACCTTCAAATCACGGCATCTTTTTTCAGCTTTTCCTCTTGATGTCTTTTTCCCTTCTTCAGCACTAATATCATCATGCAAGGCAACTGAATCTAAGACATCCAAATTATTCATGTACGAGTTATAACTTAAACTACGATGAGGTGCATTCATAACGCGTTCTACAATTAAAATAGGAATTGCTGAAGGATCTCCAAATATTTGCATGTCTTGGATTGAATGACTGTTAATCTGTGGGCAAACAATCATTTCCATTAAACACCAGGGATAAGGACTATAACCATTAAATACAATAACTTACCTTCATTTGTGCAATACTCTGTCGATGAAGGTCAGCCTTTATCTCTGCCATATGCACAGGCTGTATTGCACAATATAAATTTCCCAAAATTAGAAATTGATGGAAAAAACTAGTGTTGCTCTCCTGAATGTGTAAGAAAATAGCAACATATTTACTCAAATGAAAATATAAACAAGTGTTCACATCATCAGATAGCTTCCACAAACTTGAACCCCGCTTATGCACAACACGGTGGTTTGTCTCCTCAAAGCCATCATTTATAGGATAATGAGGCATTTCAACCTTAGAGTAAACCATCCACGTTGACCATTCACTTTTTCGATCGTTAGCCCATACTTCGTGAAGGACATCCATTATCTTTGTTTTATTATCCCTGGAACGAAATGAAATTTCAACACTTATAATAAGCACACATTCTGTGAAAGCTGTATTAAGGGGTTAAAATCATCTTTAGGGATGAAATGATAAATAAAGAGTTCATAGATACTGAGCAAAACAACCTACAATATTGGGCAGAAATTTGTTGACTAACAACAGCAACAGCTAGAAATAAAAATGTGTAGGCTAACCTGTGGAAAGTAAGAAAAGTGCTCCATAAAAATAACATCTGATCACCATATAGATTAAACATTCTAGTTACATCATCCTTGGATAAGTTCTGGGGCAATTGAGCACTTTGAAAATCTGATTCGCCATTAATTTTCTGATAAAAGAGAGGAAGAGATTGTAATTTTAATATATAAAAAACTATAAAACCGTAACAAAGTAAAAAAATAGGAATAAGACACTGATGCTGGGTAAAATAAAGCAAGGACCTCAGGACCATTTTGTGGCTTGCCTTGTCCGGAGACTTCATTATCAGCAGTAACCTGATTTTCTTGCAGAAATGAATCAAATAACCTTGTATCATTCATTGTGGATGTAAATTTAGTCAAATCAATTGCTTGGTTAATGGCATTGCCAAGTTTTTGTAGCTCTAAAATCAAGGTTTCACGAGCATCTAATAATGCCTTTACAATCATGGCCTGTTTCAGGTCACTCGAATCTGCTTGATTCAACTCCTGCTCGATCACAGGATCAGACTATCAGTACATAGAATATTGATTATCAAGGACAACAAGAAGCCACGTTAAAGAAATATGATGATTTTCCACAATGGTCAAGTAAATCCTTGAGAAGTTTTAATTATCTATCCCCCCAAACACACACACAAAAACGAAAGTATTAAACGTATTGAATGTCTAGCCTTCTTCATGCCAAGAAAAAAAAAAATTTATTGAATGTATAGCCTTAGTCAAGCAGATTCACAGATAGACCAAGTCATGGTTAGGGATGGGTTGTTGTATATGCATATTCAATGTTTAGAACAAACCAGAGTCGAACCACCAATAGTTTCACGAGCAACATCATCAGCGGCGGTAAAAGAAATGCTGAAAAAATTCAACAGGTAAAGTTACTTCTACATATCAATAGAGCACAACTTTATAAATAGAATCACCCCTTTCCCTTTCTTCATCTCCACAAATAACCACCCATCTCTAGAATCTATGACAAACCTGGGTACATTCATTGAGTCTTGGATAGAACCAGCTTCTAGGAGAGTGATGTGAACGCTTACATCCACAAGAACAGCATGAAACGCATCAAAATAAACAGGGCAATAGGAATGAAGTCCTAAAAGAGCTTTAGAAGGGATCCGAAATTCATGGACAGCGGCAGGGCAACTATATGGAGAAGCCTGAAACTCAGAACTGAATGCAGAGCATTCGGATCGATTATGGGTTCTTTTAACTTGAAGAAAGAAAATAGCAACACCCTCGTACAAACAACAGAAGTAAAAGCTTTAGATTTTAGTTGTGCAGTACTGACAAAACATGACTTGTCAGTTGTCACCTTACCCATTCTCCATCAGAGGAGCATATAAAAGCTCAAACTTCAAAATGATAGCTGATGAGGAAGGCCACTGTCAGTGTCAAATAATGCTACATCAGCACCATAATAGGATATAAGAAAATATTAACAAACCAAATGGTCAAAGCAATATTGGTGAAAAAAATAGAGAGAGATAGAGAGAGAGAGAGAGTGTCTTTCAAAAGCAAGTTTTTTGTCGCTAATCTTAGAGAGGTTCATGGAGGAATTACTTGGTCAGCTTTCGTTGATAATCTTAGCAGGAGTGTGCGTCGTAGTGATTTATGGGCTCGTTTTAGTCATTTTGGTAAAGTTATTAAGGTGTTCATTCCGTTTATCAATAAAAGACCGAAGTATAAGGTAAATACGTTTGCGTTCGTCCATTTCGCAAGCAAGGAGGATCTGTGTAATGCAGTGGAAAAGATGAACAACGTCTTTATTGATGGGAGGAGGATTTCAGTGGTTGTAGCCAAATATCAGAAACTATCTGGGTCAAAGAGGCAGATAGATGAGAGGGTTGATGGGGTAAATAGTGTTGGTATCAGTGGGGAAAAGATTAAAAGATTGCCTTCTCCATTTGGAAGGGTGAGGAAGATGGAGATGCTGGATAAGTTTCATGATGGTAGGTCCTATAAGGATGCGGTTGTTGGGGTGCTTAAAGAGTCAGAGGGTGTGCAAGAAGGAAGTCATTTTAATTCGAAAGAGTCGAAAAACACTAAGGATGTTTTTATCTCAATGGAGGATAGGGTCTGGCTAAGATCGTGACTTACTGGTATTTGCAAATATATTTTTGAATTTCATGTTGTGCAGAAAGCATTAAGGAATGAGGGCATCAACGTAAAGGTTGTGAGGTGGGGTTTTGCTAAGAATGCGTGCCTGGTTGTGTTCCAATCGGTGGAGGAGAAGAATTTAGCGATGGAAGGAAAATGGGAAGCTTTGTCTTTTTGGTTTGAAAGGTTGGAGCCTGTATTGGATGAGGAAAGCATTCCCCGAGCTTTTTGCACGATCTCCATGATAGGAGTTCCTTTAAATTGCTGGTCCGTTCCGTTCTTCACTAGGGTGGTATCTAGGTGGGGTAAGTTAGTGAAAATCAAAGATGAAACTGCTCAGAGAGTTGATTGTAGAGTTGCGCAGATGCTTCTCAGGGTTATTAGTCCTTTTGACATCCCTGATCATACTACCATTACTACGAATGGAAGGAAATTTTTGATAAAAATTAAGGTTGATGGCGGGGATGATTTCTTTCCTGAATTTTCAGAAATGGCTGAAGAGGATGTTCCAGAAGATCCTTGGGTGGAGAGATCCTCCGTTTGGAGTCTAGAGGATGTTCAGGCACAGCATGGAGGTCACGTGGGTTGTCAGGAAATGTCAGAAACCCATAATAGGGTGCAGGAATGGGTCCTAGGCTCACAACTTGGTAATATCACATAATCCAAGAGAGTTGTCTCCTCTCAGCATGAAAAGTCAAAAGGCCTTTTTGAAAGTGAGAGAAGCGGGAAAAGTACGGGGGGATCTCTATAAACAGGACAAAGTTGACCAGGAGATTGGGCTTCATATAAGCCTTGGAGAACATAGGTTGAGTGGCTTGGATCAAGAAAATTGCCAATTAACAATGGGTCAACTTTTTTCTTCACCAGTTATAGTTAAGGATTCAGTAAGGACTGAAGATGGAGGGGGGTCTGCGGTTGATTTTAAGTTGATAAGTTCAAGAGCTAGTTCACAAACATGTTCTGCAAGTTCATTATCCATGAAGACTACTCCGGTTGGAAGGAAATTTATCAAAAGTCACAAGAAAATTTATTGTAGGTCGAATGATAGAAAGATCTGGAATCAGGTTGTGCAGGATTGTAATAATGTGCATGATTGCCAAGGAGAATTCACGAGGGGCATCCAAGGTGAATTGGGTAGAGCTTTAATTTCTAGAGGTTGTCTTTCTAAAATTTCAGAGGTTGTTGGTTGTTCGGTTAAGGATATGGATAGGTCAAGGGTGAACAGACCTTACAGGAGACTTAAAAGGTCTCTCATTAAGGAAGCAGTAGATCATGCTAGTGTTGATACAGTATCCTCTTCAGATTTTCCTTTGATGTTGGAGGAAGCAATTGCTATATGGGAAGTTAGTAAGATATTGGGAATATCTTTCAAAGAGGGGAATGAAGCTTTTCTACATAAGATTGTTGAATTGGAGAAAGGGTTGAGTGGGGCTACTTGACCTCGAGCTATGTCCTTGGGATATTTTGGGTTATATTTATTTTGAGTATCATGACTAAGCTAAGTATCTTGTCTTGGAATGTTAGGGGGTTGGGTAAAAAAGAGAAACATAGGGCTGTGCAAAAACTTGTTTTTGAGAAAAAACCATAGCTTCTTTTTCTTCAAGAAACAAAACTTGAAAAGCTACCAAGATCTTTTTTAAGGAGAAGTGGTTTGAATAGGCTGCAGGGGTTCGTTGAGTCACCAGCTATAGGCTCATCTGGTGGTATTTTAAGTTGTTGGGATGATAATACTTTTGAGGTAGAATATCAACATATTCATAGGAGGTTTATTGCTGTCTTTGGAAAGTTCAAGTCCAACCATCTTAGGTGTGGCTTCATAAATGTGTATGGTATGTCTGTGGAGGAAGAGAAGGCTGGTTTTTTTTATGAACTGGAACTGTTTTTAAACGGGTTCAATATCCCTTTGTGTGTGGGTGGGGATTTCAATGCATACTTAAATGAAGAGGAGAAGTTAGGTAGAGCTCAGAACAGGAATTCATTGGAAATTTTCAATCACTTTATTCAGTAATCAGGGCTTATTGATTTGTTACTTGTTGGGGGGAATTTTACCTGGAGCTATAATAGGGAGTTGCCGACTTTTGTAAAATTAGACAGGTTTTTGGTGAATTCTAATTTTTTAGCAGAATTCTCCGGTATCAACCAGTTTTTATTGCCTAAATCTACCTCTGATCATAATGCAATTATTCTGGAGATTGGGGAAGAAAATTGGGGTAAGAGACCCTTTAGATTGTTTAGCTATTTAATGACTGAGGATGGCTTTGAGAAGATGGTTGTTGAGTCTATTAAGGTGTTCAAAGAAGAGAAGTCAAGTGCTGGAATTTTTAACATTCTCAGGAATACAAAGACTGCTATTAAGAGCTGGTATGGGGATAGAAAATAGTTTCCTCGAGTGGACATTTATGTTCTACAAGACAAAATTCATCAGATTAAAATGAGGATACAACAAAATCTGTCTCCCAATGCTGTTTTCAATTCGACAGAGTTGAGGCTCTTGAGAAATGAACTTTGGAGACTTCTCAGAATCGAGGAGCAAATTTGGGTTCAAAATTCGAGAGAGAAGTGGGTTAATGGTGGAGACCGTAATTCTAAGTACTTTAACACTTGCGCATCTGTTAGGAGGAGGCAGAATTCTCTGCTTGCTCTCAATGTTGATGGTGTCATTACTAATGATCCAGGTACTATCAAGTCCAGTGTCAGGGAACATTTCTTTAAACCTTTTAATTGTTGTTCAACATTAGATGTGGAGGATATTAAGTTGGACTTTTCGAGAATTTCTATGCAACAGAATCTTTTGTTAGAGAAGGAGTTTACAGAAGATGAGATTTGGGAGACCATTAATTCTTGCGATAGTGATAAAGTCCCTGGGCTAGATGGGTTGAACATGGGATTTTTTAAGAAGTTATGGTCTATTTTGAAAGGTGAGATGTATAAGATCCTTTCTAAGTATCTTTCGAGAAGGATGAGATGTTGCATCAATGATATTATCAGTGAGTCTCAATTTGCTTTTATTCATGGGAGACAAATTTTGGATTGTTCTTTTATTGCTAATGAAGGAATTGATTTATGGAGGAAGAAAGGTTTGAAGGGTTGTGTATTTAAGGTAGACTTCAAGAAAGCTTATGACTCGGTAAATTGGGACATTCTATTTAAAGTTATGGCTAAGATGGGGTTCGGTTCAAAATGGTGTAACTGGATTCGGATGTGTGTTTCTACTACTTCGGTATCAGTTTTGGTAAATGAGGTTCCAACTGCTGAATTTCCTATGGCTAGAGGCCTTAGACAGGGTTGTTCCCTGTCCCCTTTGCTGTTTAATCTCGTTGGAGAACTGCTTCATCTGCTGCTCCGTAAAGTAGTATCTTCGGGTTTGTTTTGTGGTCTGGTGGTTGGTAAAGATGAGGCCTCAGTCAATTTATCTCATCTGCAATTTGCAGACGATCTTATCATTTTCTGCAATGCTTCAAAGACTCAGATTGTTAATGTTAAGAGGATTCTTCGTGTGTTCGAGGTTATGTCTGGCCTGAAGTTGAATCTGTCTAAAAGCAAATTATTTGGTATTAATATTAATGAGGAAGAGGTTCATCAGTGGGCTAATGCTATTGGTTGTTCAATAGGACATTTTCCTGCGAAGTACTTGGGGTTGTCTCTTGGTGCTAAGAGAAATTCTATGTTGTTGTGGGATCCGGTAGTTCAAAAGTTTCATTTGAAGCTAGCCGGATGAAAAGCGAAGACTTTATCAATGGCAGGGAGGCTGGTTTTACTGAAGGCAGTTTTGGGTTCCCTTCCTATTTATTTCATGTCCATGTTCAAGATTCCTTCATCGGTGATTGTAAAGCTTAATTCTATCATGGACAGATTTTTATGGGGATGAGGAGTTGAGGCCAAAAAAATCCATTGGGTTAATTGGAAAAAAGTGTGTTATGGAAAAAGTGTTGGTGGTCTTGGTGCTTTGGACATTAGTTATATGAATATAGCTCTATTAGGGAGATGGTCTTGGAGGTTTGCTAATGATAAAGAGTCAGTGTGGAAGAAGGTTATCTGCTGTAAATATAATATGGGTCCTAGTTTTCTGATGTTTAACGAGAAACTTCCTGCACATGTTTCTTGGATTTGGAAATCGGTGGTCCATAACCATTTCAAGCAAGATCAGTTTGGAGCTAAGTTTCGAAGTATGTTTAAAGTCTGAGTGGGGGGATGGAGGGAGCATCAGATTTTGGCTTGATAGTTGGGCACATGATTCCCCTCTTAAAGTGGTTTTTCCCAGAATGTTTGTGTTGTCTATAAACAAGAATGGGAAGCTTATTGAGTTTGGGGAGTTTCGGTCAATAGTGTGGTCTTAGCATGTTCATATGAGAAGGAATTTGAGTGACTGGGAATTGTCTTAGTATGCTGATTTAATGGCTTTGATCCATAATAACACTCTTTCTCAGGAGTTATCAGATGGGTTGGTTTGGTGTGGGAATGGGGAAGGAGTCTATATTGTTAGTTCGTGTGTTAAGTCTTGTTGTCCTACTGGTTCAGCAGATCCTTTTTGGAAGAAATACGTTTGGAGGGGTTTAGTGCCCCCTAGAGTGGAGGTCTTTTTGTGGCAAGTGGTGCTGTAGAGACTGCCAGTAAAACTTGAGTTACAGAGGAGAGGAGTCGCAGCTATTGTTGATGTTGCTTGCCCTTTTTGTGAAAAGGCGAATGAAACCTCATCACACTTATTATTTTCTTTCTTGGTGGTGTGGTCCTTATAGAAAAATTTATGAGTTTTTGGGGAGTTTCTTCAGTTTTTCAAGTCAATGCTCAAAGTTTTATGGTTGCTTGGGATGGATTGATTCCTAATTCTAAAATTTGGTCCTTCATTCCTGGGGTGGTTCTATGGACAATTTGGAAATGTAGGAATGTCGTTGTGTTCGAGGGGGGGAGGGTAGATCAGATTGATCTATTCTTTATGGCAAGATGTAGGTTGGCTGCTTGGTTCTTAGCTTACTACAAGGTTGTATCTATTCCTAAGGACTCTCTCATATGTGACCCTTCACTTGGGGATTGTTGCTCTTTCTCAAGCTCTCCTATTATCAAAATTGTGTCTTGGTCTCACCCTCCAAAGGGCTTCATTAAGTTGAATGTTGATGCGACAGTGACTGCAGACTGGATGAAGAGTGGTGTTGGGGGCATCCTAAGAGTTCACGATGGTTCGGTGTTGTGTTCCTTTCAAGAGGCTGCTGGTCCAGGTCCTCCTATTTTGATAGAACTTAAGGCTATTAAGAAAGGGTTATCATTCTTTGCTTCAATTCAGCAGAGTTTTAAGGACAGGCTAATTGTTGAATCAGACAATAAATTAGCAGTGGAATGGGTCAAGAATATCAACCGCTGTCCCTATATGTACTTAGACATTGTGACAGCTATTTTCGATAAGATTAGAGGTTTGAATGGTAGTATTAGATGGGTTGCTAGGTCAGCCAAATGTTGAGGCTGATAGTTTAACTAAGGCTGGTATTGGATAGATACGATGTTTTCGTTTGGTTGGTTGGGTTATCTGTTAGGCTTTGGGTTGGTTATCTAGACTCTATGGTTGTTTCTAAGTTTTTGTAACTTGTGGTTATCAATGAATTATTTAGGTACTATTTTCCTCCTTCCGCTGATTAAGGAGCACCTTGTGATCCTTTAATCATGAAGGGGATTTTTAACGAGGCCTACCATTCCTATAAAAAAAATGGTCAAAGCAATCAAAGTAGAGAAGCTTTTATGCATGTCCCTTTCAATACCAAAATCAAATGAAGCAAATACTTGTGAAATCACAACTTTAAGGAAAATCCACTGTCATTTCCATTTGTCTTTATGGTTGGAGTAGAGATTATATTATCTATTAGCAAGAAAGGAGCTACGGCTAAAGGGAGTGTTGTGTGTGCACATTGGATATGTGCAAAGAGAGATTGTCTACCTCATTTTCCTTAAGAGGTAAATCAAATGCAACCATGATAAATAAAAGAACATCCTGTCTTGCATATTTGATTCGAAAATGCTGCGTCACAAAACTGTTGTCTTTTTCATCAATCTTCCATACTCCATATCCACCACTCTCACAACCATAGTTCGGAGCTGCAATGTTTTTCTAGTCTTAATTAGGAAAAAATTCTGTTTGAGAAAACTATTACATTATACTTTGAGAGCATAAACAAACTATAAAATGAGGAGAAAACAACATATAGCTCCAAATATATTCACCATTAAACAAGAAGAAATTCAATGATTGGCCTTAAATTAAGTACCAAAGGAAATTAAAATTGTTTGCTTCAGCTGCATCAAAAATACTTGACCAATCAATCAACTAGAATAGCATATTCTTTCATAAACTGTAAGGTCCCTATTTAGGTCTCTGGAGGGACCAGTTTGGATACAAAAGACTATAATATATCAACATTTGAAATGTTTATAATATAAGCAACAACAAATAGCAAATTTGTAACATTAAGCCAAATGTTTTAGAAGAAAAAAGCACCATAATTTCAAGAAATTACCTCCATATTGTAAGACTCTCGAAGGCGAGGCGGCAGAAGCAGGTTCTTCATTGTCCCATCTGACAGTAACCTTGAGTTGATACCATCTAAACGCACAAATAAACATAAGAATGATGGTGTGCATGATTCAAAACAAACAGGAAAACACAAGAACTCCCTCATACCCTTGCTGGAAAAGATCAAGGTTATGAAACCTATGGATGTAAATTGCAATCTCGTGGACGGTATCCAACATGACGACTGGCTGTAATTTAGCTGGGCGCGGCTTTGCATCTGGTAACCTCTTTCCTTGCCCACTTGTCTATTTTTTCCTTCCCCTCAAATCCATTTCTCTATCGTTCAAATCATTTCTCTAACAGCTCTCTGTAACAAAAAATGTTTTTTTTTTAAATTCTCCTTGTAGAAAACTAAAACGGAAAACTGCAAACAAGGAATTGTAATCGTACTCGTTTTAAGAAGTTCAACTCAGAATTCAAATGTGATGATGCCAATAACACACAACATTATAACAATGTTGCTGTTTAAACCTATGTGTAAACACAATTGAATTAGGTTGTTTAGAATAAAATTATGAATTTTAATTTACAACCTCAAAAAGGCTAGATAGGAACAGGCATGAAGAGTTGCAAATTGGCGTTTAAATTAAAATAAACGCGAATCATGAAAAAAGAAAATTGATGAGCCCAAGAGATAGAAACAGAACACGGACAAACCTGGGATTAGATCTGTAATTTTTTTCTTTTTTTTTTTTTGTGAGACAAAAATGCAATCTAGGTTTCTTTAAAAAAAACAAAATTAAAATAAAAAGAGCATTGAAAAATAAATGAAATGGGGAGATTTCCTCGCAATGCGGTGATCTTGTCTTTGTTTCTTCATTCTGTGTGGAAGAACAAAAAGAAAAGTAATTTAATTTTTCATTTTTATTATAATGTTTCCTGTTTTAACGTGTTGCATGAATTATGTAATGGAGCCGAGTCGAGCTAAAATATTTTTAAGCTCGACCCAAATCGAAAATTTTAAAATAAAGCTAAATTTGGTTTAAAAACATGTGAGTTTCGACTCAAACTCGAAACCATGAATTAAAGCTCGAAAAAAAAACTCTAAATAAAAAAAAATCTAAAACTACACAAAGAAAAGATATGAAGTAGCAGGTGCTATGGCAGCGTTAGCGATGAATAAACGGCCATGGGGCTGCATGTTTTTTAGGGCTGCCCCAGACGAGATACCACAGGTTTTACACAACGTATGAGAATGTTACTGCCGTAACAAGTTTGTATTTCTCTTTTTACCAAAAGATAAAAATCGCAAGGATCATGTGCTGAAACTTTTCAAATTTTCTGAACCAAAAGAAAAAAATCGAAAACTTATTTAATTGATAAACAATTTAATTTTATGCAGTCTGAGAATCTAACCGTGAATATCTGTTGACTTATCTGTTGACTTAAGGCTTAAGTGTATTTTGTGCATTGACGCTAAGTCGATGTCAAAGGAAATAAAATAAGATCTGACATAAAGGAAAAGTAGTCCCCTTCTATTGAAAAACAAAGAGAGAGTAAATGATCTATAAATATGTGAAATTCAGTTTCCTATGTTGTTTGTTCATTACTTTAACATATACATTGATGAAATTATTCAACAAAGAAAAATCAAATTATTCAGTTGATTCGATGAATGTGACTTGAATTATTATTAGCTGCCGCCATGGCCATCCCGTAGACCCCTGTGCATCTCGTAAGTGGAGTGTTTTGGTGATGGTATATAGGCGGTAACCAACGTGCCGGGTAGGCCGTGTTTCACGAGATTAGGCATCTTGAATTCCAACTCCAAGTAAAGTTCGCCACGTTTTTCTTCACTCGTCAAACCCATTTCAACAGGGTGAATCAAAATTCCAACTTGCATTAAAAAGGAAAGCAGGGGAGCTCTGTTTCATAGTTTTTTTTTTTGTTGAAAAACTGTTTCAGAGATATTTGTCTCGGAAATATTTGTCCAAAGGCTACTGACTGATATAATAGATTCCAACCAACAGTGAAAAAAATCCAAACTACTGTTAACCAGTCAACTTGAATTAAGCAAAGCTGGTTAAGTTTTGAGACCATTGTCACTTAGACATTTTCTTTTTTAGTTTATAACACGTCGTCATACTTGGAATGTTTCTTTTGGTTGTCTTTTACAGAATGTTTGCTCCTTTGAGAATTCAGACTAAATTGTCCTGACTGTGGGGATATGCCTCATCTTGAAATTTCCAACAAAATCAATCAAATTGCCGTAAGATAGAAAGAGACTAAAAGGGGACACAACTTTAAGATAGTTTTGAGTTAGTCAGTTGTATGACAGAAATTTTCTTCATCCAAGTCGTGAGGAGTGCACGTGAAAGTGATATCACTATATGGAGATTTAAAAGTCGATGGAACTTATAATTATAGCGAGCAGCCCCATTATCAGCACGGTTCATGGTTGTGCTAAAACGTTTCCATATTCCACGGCTAATGCTTGGCTACCTAATTATTTATTTATTTATTTTTTTTTAAAAAATGGGTACTTTGTATTAATAGGATACAAGATACACCACCCCATGAACCTCATTAAAAAAAACCTCCCTAAACCTATTGGAGGAAAAAGAGTGAACCATGAGGTGGAAAAAACAGGACTAACACACATATAAACACATATGGAAGAGCAGCATACACATAGCCACAAGACTCCCCTGCAGAAGAGCACTAAAACAGAACTCAAGAATTGCGACTATATAATAGGCCAACCTCGAACTTCCGGCTAAATCGAGAACAACATGGGAACTACACTGGCCATAAAAGATCAACCAAAACTCCAATCTGCAATACCTGCAGCTCCAGAACATATCAACTAAAGAAAAAACACAAACCAGAAAATCAACGAATAGCATCATCTACCACCCAACAAGCCTCCACTATATAACCCGAGACTCACTCCAGCTCAGACAAAAACTACACAAATTCACACTAAAACTACCTAAGACACTCCACGAAGAAGACAACTCTGATGCACCTCTCGACACATTTCGAACTACCAAAGCTCCTATAGAACCCCAGTTTTGGGACTACATAACATAATACCAAGTTGCTTATCTAAATACATTGTCTCCTGCGCTTCCACAAAAGTTTCATCCCACCTTTGCTTTAATACAAAATCTGAAATAGAAGTACCTAATAATTCAGAGAACAACAGATCCGACTTATTAAAATTGAATTTCTTTAGCGCTCGATCTATTCTTCTCTCGGCTTTAGATAGGACTTTACTCTGAATATCTAATATAGATCCGAATTTATTCAACTTCATATTAAAACTAAAGGACTGATGCGGCACGACCGACGACTCCTCAAAGTCACACCCAGCATTCACAGAATTTGAATTTGGCTTATTAAATGAAATTACTTTTTCACTATCACATGCAAGAATTGGACCCACTTTTAATTCATCATCCTTTCCCCCGGACAAACATTATTATACTCAACTAATGTATCAACCTTAGTGCCTATCCCACGTGGAAACCCACAATCTGGTGAACCATCACCATCCCCTATAACCATCCCACTAACCTCCTTCCTTGAAGCATCTACTAAAAAGGACTTACCAATATTAAAACCATCACGCACTACACCATCAACCTCCACTCTCTGAAGCCCCACGTGATTGGATGAATTTGGAGTTTGAAAACCATCGTGCTCTCTACCAACTTCGATACCACAACCTCCCATGGTCGGATCCCCAACATGATCCTTGAAAACATCTCCAAAACTTTCTTTATTGCACGCTTCAGAAAAGATGCCACCACTGGAAATGGGGTTCCCATTCTTGCCGAGTGAGCTTCCCGACGCAGCAGATTCCACCGCCAGATCAACGGACCGATTAGCCGATGGAACACCCTCGTTAGCAGTCCCAAACTCTAGAACTTTAATAGAGACTACACGACCTTCAATGAAAATGGAGACTTTCTCAGATAAGGAACCGTACTGAACTTCCACCAATACCTTGGCAACAGAAAGCTTTGAAGGAAACCTTGCTACACCGTCATCACCAACCCTAACATGAACACCTGCAACAGAACTAAAATGAATCCCAGTCTGCTGACCAACAAACTTCTGAACTGGAAACCCACCTGCTACCGACACACCTCCCTCCACCTCTTTAAACGACCTAACGTCCCTTAATACTGGCCTCCATACCTTATTAATCCTTCTTACACCATCAACCTTCTTGCAAAGTCTTACAGGATTATTGTCGTGGAAAACTCTGATTTTGAAACCATCCAAAACCCTACCATCAGCTCTTTTCACCGCCAAGCTCGCTTCATCTCTATTACTGAACCTAACGAACACAAAAGTAGAGTCCTCGAATTTTCTTTTCAAACTCTTATACACAATGAACACATCCAAAACAACATCATAGACCTGGAACTCTTCCTTGAGAGAAGAAACGTGAATCCTCTTACTAACATAATTAACAAAAATCATGAAACCCGAGTCTCTCAAGGTTTGGGAGCACATCACACTCACTCACACCTACGTTGTTTAATTTGGATTGACTACCTAATTATTTATATAGCCTATCTGTTTGGAAAAAAGATCAAAGAGCCTAAGAGTAAAACAAAGCAAGATATTATATTGCTAGGAAGACAAGGTGAGGCCTAATTTCTAAGTACATGTGTTCCTCGGTGTGTTAGGGGAAAAGAAGTGAAGTCAAAACTCGGATTTGCTGTGCATAGTTCTGGAATCACATTGGATGGTTAACATCGAAATATCATATTTCCCAGAACCAATGTATGGGGAGTGGGGACAGCCCATACGAGTAAAAACCGAAAAGCACAAGCGACGACCATCCAACGTGCCCAAAAACACTCCACTGCCCTACGGCTCCAAGCCTCCAACGTTAGCCTATATATGTTTGCCTTTCTCTCTAAACTCATTACCCTTCCTTGCAGGCCTCAAAGCAAGTTGTATTTTTATCCTTTCCTCCCGTCATATGAGGCTTGTTTTCAACTCATTATCATTTGATCCTCGAGGCTGAAGAGATGGCAAAAGAGATGCAAAAGACTAGCATGTTCATTGAGAGAAACCCTGTAGATTATGAGAATGGTGATATCTGCAAGAACTTGGATGATGATGGTCGAGTCAAAAGAACCGGTAGTTATTCGTATTTCTTCTCCTCAATGGCTTAGCATTATACTAATTTTGATCATGGTGCTTATTTAGCTTTGATTTTTTTTTATTTGAATGGACTTGGCTTACTGCAAGTGCTCATATTATCACAGCAGTGATTGGATCTGGAGTCCTGTCTCTTGCATGGCCATTGCCCAGTTGGGTTGGGTGGCTGGACCGGCTGTCCTCATGGCTTTCTCCTTCATCGCCTACTTCACCTCCACCCTTCTTGCTGATTGCTATAGGGCTCCTGATCCTGTCCATGGAAAGAGAAACTATACTTACATGGATATTGTTAGAGCTTATCTAGGTACTAATTTCAGGCGTTAATCTTCACATTAATTCCATATTAATTGATTGTTTACTGTTCCAAGAGAATACCGTATTTTAAAGAGAAACTACTTCCCCATGTAGATAATTCAATTCAATCCCACGGGAACCATTAATGAAACATCAAAATTTATGCTTATCTTTTGCAGGAGGAAGAAAAGTCCAACTCTGTGGATTAGCTCAGTATGTAAATCTTCTGGGAGTAACCATTGGTTACACTATCACAACATCAATCAGCATGGTGTAAGCAGGGCCGGCCCAATATATGTGCCAGATGGGCGACGGCCGAGGGCAGCATGCAGGGGCATCAGTTTTACTAAGTTCCCTGTAGCCACAAAGGCAATTTCAGGTAGTGAATTTTTCCGGTTTATTATTTTTATGATATTTTATTAACTTTCATTGTTAATATGCAAAGATTGTGAATCCTAAAACTGGAGAAGCGAAGCCAGTCGTAATTTCGGTGGATGATGGTGTATCCGCCCAGAGACAAACATGGCAGGTCTAGCAAAATTGAAGCCTGCATTTAAGAAAGATGGAACCACAACTGCTGATATATATACGAATCAAATTTGTGAAAGTTTATACTCTGACCAGAACAATATTTGATCTGAATGAAAATTTTTGTCCCAATTTTTTCTTAGGAAATGCTAGCCAGGTGAGTGATGGTGCAGGAGCAGTCCTCCTTATGAAGCGAAGTTTGGCCATGCAGAAAGGACTTCCAATCCTTGGTGTTTTCAGGTAATCAAAACTGCCACAACTTGAGTGTTGAGTTTGAGTCTTGTGTATTAAAACTCATTGGACCGGCCCTGGGTGTAAGTTTGAGTCTTGAGTATTAAATTACCTCCCTCTGACTATGACAATGGTTTTCTTAATTGTTGTGTCCTATTTAGTTGTAAAATCAGGGCCGTCAAAAGGTCAAATTGCTTCCACAAGCATGGCCATCAGGTGAAGTGCCAAACATCCTACAACCCTTTCATGGTCATCTTTGCTTGCATCCAGATCTTTCTCAGCCAAATCCCAAACTTCCATAATATTTCGTGGCTGTCGATTCTTGCTGCCGTCATGTCTTTCGCTTATTCTTCCATTGGCCTTGGACTTTCCATCGCCAAAGTTGCAGGTAACTTTAACAGCTGATAAGAACGACGTTGTTTCTGGTTTATTCATTTGATAGAGTGACTTTAATTTCATGTAAATCTAACTCTTCCGTTAATTAACATCAAGGTGGGGAACATGTGAGGACAACCTTAACCGGAGTGACGGTAGGGGTGGGCGTGTCAGGATCTGAAAAGATTTGGAGGACATTCCAAGCTATTGGAGACATTGCCTTTGCCTATGCTTATTCTACCATCCTGGTTGAGATTCAGGCAAGTATTTGCATATTTTCAAATATATATTAATCACTTTTCGAGTAAGATAATGTAAGATTCTGATATCCAAAGATTCCTATGGACCAGAATGTTTCAGAATTTGGTCCATAGATTCTACTGCATTTTTCAAAAGGAGAAAAGTAAGTGAGTTTTATTTTTCCAACTTCTCTTTTATCAGTTATCATGACTCTATTAGCACAGCAGATTTTAACGTCCGAAATAGTTGAGTATCAACTTTTTTTGTCCCATCTCAAAAAAGAATAACCTTTTTCAAAGTGCAGCCTGATCTAAATGGTGAGAAAGGGATATGTACAAAGAAATTTTAAAGTTAATTACTTTTTTCCCTTCATGAATTCAGGACATGATCAAATCCAGTCCACCAGAGAACAAATCAATGAAGACAGCAACAACCCTTGGTGTCTCAACGACGACTCTATTCTATGTCGTTTGCGGCCTTGTCGGATATGCAGCCTTCGGAAAGGATGCACCAGGAAATTTCCTTACTGGCTTCGGCTTCTATGAACCCTTTTGGTTGATCGACTTCGCCAACATCTGCATTGCCATTCATCTTATTGGAGCATACCAGGTCAAACAAGCATATTTCATATGCATACATATATATATTAACAAGATTCAATCTCATTGATGACCCAGGTCTAACATGGTTAATAAATATATCCAGGTATTTGCCCAACCTTTATTCGGATTCATCGAGGGCTGGTGTGCCAGACGGTGGCCTGAAAACAAGTTCATTACAAGAGAACATGGTGTTGATGTTCCACGCTATGGTGTTTATTACATCAACTTCTTCAGGCTGGTGTGGAGGACAGCCTACGTTATTCTGACAGCCGTAGTAGCCATGATATTTCCTTTCTTCAACAATTTCTTGGGACTCATCGGGCCGGCTCATTTTGGCCATTGACGGTCTACTTCCCGATAGAGATGCACATTGCTCAAACGAAATTGCCCAAGTACTCGTTCAGGTGGATATGGCTGAAAATACTGAGCTGGGTTTGCTTAATCGTTTCACTCATTGCTGCCGCTGGATCTGTTCAAGGACTGATTCAAAGCCTTAAGACATACAAGCCATTTCAGACTCAGGATCGACCCTCTCGCCTACAATGCTTTGATTCTGTGTAAAATGTTGGAAGCCTTTTGTTTTCTTAATGTGCTGCCTTCTGCACTTGGTGGCAAAAGCAGCTTTAAAGCTCCATCTAAGATGTAAGAAAGTATAGTGATGCATGAAATCCAACATTATGCGCTGATGATGTAATTAAATTTACCAGACTATGAATATGTCAATGCAAAATGCCACATGTTTCAATAAGTGCTTTTTGAAGTTTGATTGGCCGGGTTCGGCTGGATTAACCTGGTCATGGCTATGGGCCTTCTAGCCCAACTCATTGCTGACAACATTTTTAATATAACCAAAATATGGGAAGAGATTAGGAATCTAACAAAGACTGCGAGATTGACTTGAAATTTGATTAATTAAGTTACAATCAATGATAACAAAAACATATTGACTTGCACAAAAATCAATGATCATCAAATTAAATAAATAAGTTAAATTATCGGTGGAATAATAATTAAATTAAACAAAATGCAAATTAAACCTACAAACCTTTTTATGGAGTTATCTTCACGATGAGAGGGGCCTTAGCACCAACCTTCTTATGGTTGAATTGTTTTTTAAATCCTATTAACTTTAAAATGGATAAAATTGTCATGTCCAACCCAATGTTCTTGTTCATTCGTCAAATTTTATTAGTTTTAGACTTCATTCATTTTGTTAAATTGTTCTTTCAACCGGTATTAACTTGGTTACAGCAGCACTTAGTCCTCTCCCAAATGACTGAACCAAACATCAAATCCCAGTTTTCATTAACTCTCGGATAGTGCTTGCCATTTCTCAAGTTAACCCAGTTCACTAGGTCCAAAGTGAAAAACTCCGTAGTCAATCTGCTTTTATCAAAGAAATCCAAACTGGCATTGCACAGGGACGATCCCGAAGGATATGATTTGAGGACTCCACACATTCAACAGCTAGGATCCAAGGTTAAGTGCCGACGAGCTCTCTCCTCGCTCGAGAGTAATCTGTCTTTGCAAATTACCCACAGCAAATTTTTAATTTTTGGCGAACCACCAAACTTTGTAATCACCGCCCAGATGGGGTGAACTTCCCCTGCCGCCAATCTCGTGCGTTTCGAGCAAGCACGAATTTTCGATGTTTGTCCCATCACCGTCGTGGTAAGTCCGGTCCACTATCCCTTTGAAGGAGGTAAGACTGCCTGCACAGCTAGGAGAATCGGCTAGGAAAAGGCCTCTTGCTGTATTGAATTGCTTCGAATGGAAGGGGTTTTGTCCCTCTGTTACAATGTATCGAGAGAAAGGAAAAAAACTAGGGGGAGCTCTGTTACAATATTTTTTTCGAAAGATGGGGTCCGGTCCTCTATTACATCTTCTTTTTGGGTTTATATAATAACCTTACAACAATATCAGAGAGAAAAAAATTTCTTTTTACAATTTTCGTTTTGTTTTTGTCTTTGCATGCGACTCTGATTTGGTTATTACTGTACGAGGGGATGCTGAATGCCTAAGAAGATAGGAGACCAGAATGGGAGAGGCACCACTGTTGCTTGGTGAGCTGGAAGCCATTGTGGGGGACCAAATGGTGTAGCGAACGATGGTGGCTGTTGACTGGGATCACCGGTCACGATATTTGAAATCTGAAGAGGCTCTTGCTGGCGACGCAAGTGTGAAAGGGCGACAAAACCCTAATTTCCTTTGATGATCCAGCACCGTTAGATCTCCTTTATATCTAACGGATTCTACTTTGGCGGCGCAGTGAGCTTCAGAGAGGGCTAGGGTTTATGTTTTGTAGCCTTAGATTAAACGGGTCTTGGTAATTGCAAGTGTATGAGCTTGATGGGTCAATGGATGGTCTGTAAATGACTGAAAGATGCATATGTAATTGGGTTATAGGGTATTCAATTTGGGTTTTAGGGCTGCTGGATTAAATGTAATGGATTTGGGTTGAATTTGGTAATGAAAATGGGTTTGCATTTGGGTAAATGGACTTGGGCGTATGGGTTTAATTTGGTTTGGACATATTTTTGGTGTTTGGGTATTGACCAAAAGCACCATGTAGTCTCGAATCCGATTAACCCAATTAAGCAACGACTTTCATTCATCATTCACGACCAAAGTTTCCATTGATCGAACCCAAGCAAAAGTATGGGTTATTTGTTGTTCACGTCGCCAATACCTTTGAATTAACTTGATATCTATCAATGCCTGAGCATTTGAAAATAATCATCGATTCCTCTCACTTCAATTTGAACTGCTCGGTCAAAATTAGGTTATGACAAAGATAAATTATATCGTATATATAAAAAGTAATATAATATAATATAAATTTTAAAAGTGAATTGAGTCTAACTCAAATTTTAAATGTAATAGTCCTAATTTAACACATTTTTAAATAAATCCAATTTTTTTTATCGAAACTTATATTTGGAATCTAAATTTTTTGTTCATAGCCTCCTATTTTCAGTCTTTGAGCTCATACAAATAGCCGAACCCTTCACGTGGTTCCAAACCTATCTACTTCAAGAAGAATGGTAAACAATACCAAAAATAAATTGTCTAAATTGGTATTTTAATCATATTTAATTAGTGTTTAAAACACCTATTAATCAAATTATATAAAATTCATAACGTGTAAAGTGATAAATAAAGAAATACAATTAATGAAATATTATTTTACGTAAAAAAATACTAATCAAATTATTGAATCCTTATTCTCCAAGTTATGAATACACGGATTAAAAGGGAAGTTGAAAGTCAAAAAGTCGGGTAAATATTTTTGTTTGAACTAATGCAATGCATTCTCTCAACGTTTTCTAAATTTCAAATTTCTTTGGGCCAAAGAAACGACAAAAAATGGCGAATAGGAACAATCTGACGTGGCATGGCAAAGTAAACCAATCGAAAAGGTACTTAGCCTGCAAGTTTGATCTTTTAGTAATCTGCCCTCTCGTCTCGAACGAACGTTTGTTGCGGGCCCCATAATTCCGTAACCGCCTCAATCTGAATTATCTTAAATGCCCTGTTCATTTCCACCAATGCCATCTAACGGTCATGCATGTGAAGGCCTGAGTTGTAATTTCATTAAAACCCTAATCCAGATTCTTCACGGATTTTTCATGCTTTGAGCGCGTTTATATAAAGCGGGTTCCCATTTCTTTCTCTTCCGATTCTCCCTGTTGTTTGTCTGCTGCTTTTGGTTGAGAATTCTGAAGAATTATTTAATTTATATTGGTTTTCGTAATTTATAGTTCCAAGAAAGCTCAACAGCGACGATGATGAAGGATCTGGTGGAATCCATCGGCGTTAGGGCTCCTCCTCCTCCTCCGCCGCCGCCATCAATTTCCTCTTCGAAAAGGCCAAAAAACCGCGTCGGTGGTAGTTGCAGCGCCCGATCTGGTTTCTGGAAACGAGTTTTCTCGCAGAACAACTCCAATTTCGGACGAAGTGCGGTTCCGTTGCGGTTCATGTACTTTCGAAATGATTCGTGGATTAATTTCTCGGTCGATGTTGTAGAAACACTACGAGCCGGTTTCTTGGAGCGGAAACCGATTATCGAAGCATCGATTGACGGTGCGAAGTACATATTTGATTTGAAGAGGATGTTGCAGATCGAATTCTTGACGGGAAATTGCCGTTCAATTTCTTGGATCGACGAAAGCGGCAAGTGTTTTTTCCCTAGCGATTTTTTTAGCGAAGAAGAATTAATGGAATCAGATTGTAGCGAGTGGGATGATGATACTAGTTGCAATTATAAAAATAGGGATAACAATTGCAATCCTAAGATTGAAATTGAGGTTAAGATTGATCGAAGTTCAATCAAGAGAAAGAGTGAGGAGGAGCCTGAAGTGAGTTCCTCTTACAGGGCGGCCGTTGGAAGTGGGTCGATTAAATGTCAGCGTTTGGAGGAGGGAGGAGCTGCTAAATGGCCTAATACGAAGCAGTTAAAAGAAACAGAGAGCGCGTATTTGCTCATCAAGGATCATTTCTTGATCGGGATAAGGAAAGTTCATGCTGAGGTTAGGATTGCTGCAATTCATCAGTGTAAGCGGGAATCGCATTTCGACAAGGCTCGTCTCGAGGTTTTCCAAAAGCAGGTTGAGATTACCAAGGCTGCAAGAGGCACTTCAAATATAGTTTATGCATGGTTTGGGGCTTCCGCCAAGGTCGCGGAAAGTGTTCTGGTCCATGGCTTTGGGTTGCCTAGTAAGCTTCTTGCGACTGATGTTTATGGGATTGGCGTTTATTTATCTCCCCTAGGTTTGCCACACTTGAGGTAATTGATTACTGATCTTTTGTTATTATCATTAGCAGGTTAGTTTCAGTCATAATTCAAGGCTCAAGCTAAAGTGCCGGTTTGGGCAGTTTTCTTAATCTAGAAGTGGTAGTATTTTTTCTATACCCGTCAATCTCAAGATTGAACGAATATCCAAGTCTTGACAAGTTGTTTATACGTCTCATTACTCGAATTTTTTTTACTTGATTCGATTGAAGACTCAGCCCTAGTTTCATTACTCAATACGTTCATTTCTATTTTGGTAATTTTCAACTTTTATATTGTTATTTTGATCTCTGTTTAATTTTGGATTTATTGTTGCAGTGCAAAGCTGGCCGATGCTGATGATAATGGTCTAAAACATCTTATTCTGTGCCGGGTAATATTGGGGAATGTTGAAAAAGTGGAAGCTGGATCGGAACAGTATCTCCCGTCTACTGTAGATTTTGATACTGGTTCTGATGATCCCATGAACCCAAAGTGGTATGTAGTATGGTCAACGAATGCAAACATGCATGTTCTTCCCGAGTCTGTTGTGAGTTTCAGACCTTCTACTAACATGCAAGGTAAGCTTTTCTACTCTCTTTGGTATACTTTTTCTTCTTCCTTAACATACTTTAGAAGCTAATGTTTTGTACGTTTTCTTGTAGATCAAGTGAGGCCGGCCATGGGTGTTAAGTATTCCCTTGATAGATTGTTTTCGAAGATTAAGAACTCTCTTCCTCCCGTCAAAGTCCGGGAAATATTGATGACTTACAGCACATATAAGGTAAATTAGGGTGCTTGTCTATTAGATGAAGATATATATTGTTGCTTGTAATGGAAGTTGCATTTTAAAATCTATGCAACATTCTGATATTCTTTTTCAATTGTTTACCACAGGCTGGAACGATAGCCAAGGATGCTTTTGTAAGGAAATTACGTGAGGTTGCTGGGGATGAGGTTCTGAGATCTGCTATTCAGGAGATCAATGCTTCTGGATGATTTGGAAGTGTTGAAATTGTTTGGGATACCTAATTTATTTTGCCTATACTATTTGGAGAAGAAAAAAACCAAATTTAATTGTTACCTCACAACTAGTACAGGCAACCACTAAAACAGCAAAATATGTTCCTAGCGTTTATTTATTTAGGGGTTCAGTGTTCCTTTTTGTTTTACAGCTCAGTACATGTAGCAATCATGATTCAAGAAATTAAGTTCCCAATTTCGGTCTCCGAAATTCTCATTTTCCTTTTTACAACAGAATTTATCCTCTGGACTGTGTACCATCTAAAGATTGTAAAGTGATGAGGAAATGAGCAGCTAAGGTTCTCTGATAGTTTTACATCTTCAGCAGCTACCCTCTGATAACATTAATATATTGTCGCATAAGCTCTAAAAGGCTTGTTCCTCTTCACTTGCTAACATTATTTACTTCACCCTGGGCAGTTCCACCTGTATCTATTATACAGTTATGTATACATCCATGGGTTCCTTTTTGCTGTTGAGGCTTCATCTAAAACACTACTTGGTTCCTCAAGTTGTATTTTTGGCTTTTAGTGTCATAGTTTCGAAGAGGATTTCTTTGGAAACTCTTTAGGATTTACTACAGCTTTGTTACTGATTAATGGCCGTTGATCAATTGAAGGTTGATTGTTTCCATTGTATCTTTTGCTACAGTTGAAAGAGCCAAATGATCACAGGCATCGGACGACAATGGTTACATTTCTTTTACGTTATGACTTTCATGTTGTTCAAATAGAAAGAACTAGAAAGTGGGAACTGTGACTTCACCTTATGTTTGTTTTTCAATCTGCATGTCTCCTCGCTATGGTTTTAATTTGTGTTATAGATTTAGGGTTATGAGAGAAAGAGGGAATTTCTAGAAAAGAAACATCATTCGACAATTTCATAAAATCCTTCTCAAAGAATAATCTTATTTGTTTACAATGCACTGGATTTTCCATAGCTGGCTGTCCTTCTAACAGTCTCAACGGTCTGTACAGGTGTTTCCCCTGATCTGGTTGGGCTTCATTGTTCGGGCTGTTATCATCAGCTTCCATGTACGATTTTCCCTTCTCATTTCTTGTATCATGTGCTTCTCAGGTGTTCCTCTTTTTAATTGATTCAATTCCAAAATTCCCCAATTGACATTTGAAATCCCTAACCATTCTGCAATTCCCAATCTCATTTTTTCACGTCCTTCTCCTCCTCTTTCAACCGTGACAATATGTTATTTAGTTGTTTTATTTTTTTATTTTAAACTAAATCGTAGCATCTTTTTTCTGCAGTTTGATGCATCAGATGACAAGAGATAAGAGGGTTGTCTTTTTCTCATCATATTTACCTTCATATTACAGGATCAGACCAAACCTATTGAAAGGAAGGAGAACTACTTGAATGATAAACTAAGCTATGGTAATCAAGTACCAAGCTTCTTTTGTACCTTTACTTTGCCCTCATCCATCGTAATCTATTTTTTAGGTGATACGGGATGGACTGAGGGAAAGATGGGGGCAGTTGACTCTTGAAAATTTAAAATTATTATATCTTTTAAATTTTTTATATGTATTTTCTATTGAAACTTTGTTTTTGCCCCTTAAAGCTTTATAAGTTCAAGTTCGTTTCTTACCATAAATCTTGCATCAGTCCCTATGATCGTCCATCTTTTAATAGAGAGTTCAACTTCTTTTTGTAGCGGTATTGAGGTTGCGGAAGCAGCCAAAGCATGTAACATCGCAGGGGCTTTTGGCTAAAGGTTTAACAAGGTTGGCAACTTGGCATGCTATCCATGAGTTTCTCTCGACAATTGTAGACTGTGTTCTTGAATTGTTTCTCTTTCTCTATTCGGTTTGATGCTTTGGTGTACTATCAATATTCACTCTACTCGGTTCTTGTTTTGCCTGGATTTTGACACTTCCTCATAAAGGGTAATAACTACTACACGTAGTTTGCCTTCTTTTTGACCAACTTCTGGACCATGCTTATAGGAATGAATAACTAATTTACTAAGATCGGTTATGTGTTAATATTATTTGCCTATGATATTTGAAGTTGCCTCTTTGTGAACTTCGAGTTGAGGGCACGTACCATTTGTACACTACACGGTCAGCTCTGGAGAGAGATTTGCTCTTTGCAATCAGCTTGTCAGGGCTGGTAATCTACTAGTGACATATTGTAATAAGTGATGGATCCTAAAATTTAATATAAAATTTTAATTTCTTTTTTTTAAGATAATGGATATACAAAAAATTATTTTGCTTAATATATTTAACTAAATTATTTTTTAAAACAATGGAATATATTTAAACTCTATGAGAGTTTTGTGCATTCGTCCTTAGTTCTAATTTTGCTCCGCGATTTTAGTCGTGGAATTACAAGAAACCGAAGAAATGACGAGTGGAATGCATGACTCCATGTGTTCATCATCTCATGAAAGTTGTACGCACTTTCACATTTTCTACGAAGCATGTGCAATTTCGATTGATTTCGTGACATCGTACATCAATTTTATCTCGATACATAATTTTAATCATTGATAATATATAGATTTGTTTTTGAAATTTTAGTGGTCTTCAGGTGAACTAAAAATTAGATACCTAATTAGGGATTTAAATTACAGTTTGCATTTGTATATTTGACTTTGTTGTGTTTATTGATATTGCATACATAACTGATGATATTACGGTCACTGCAAGTATCGTGGTTGTGAACTTTTAATAATATATGCTATTTTGGATATAACAATTGTGGATATCACGGTTTCGAACGATGTCATTACCACTGCATAACGATTATTGTTGTAGTTACAGATTGTTATTTAAGTAATTGTTTCTAATAACAAGTGGTGAAAAAATAAAATTTAGAGAAAATAACCTCAGTGACCAAAAATGCCTTATAATATACGATTTTAACCAACTTTTTTTGGATTTGCCAAAATGACCAACTAAATCGCAATGCGATCGATAATTCGCAACGCGATCTCCGGTATCGCAAATCAGTTTCCAGATTCGCAACGCGATTCTGACTATCACATTGCGATTTTCCAAATTCGCGTTGCGATTTTCCTAATTCGCAATGCGAATACGTAAATCGCAACACGAATTTGGAAAATCGCAATGCAAATACGTAAATCGCAATGCGAATACATAAATCGCAACGCGAATCTGACTATCGCAATGCGATTTACATAGCGCCATTCGTATCCAACGCGTATTTTTTTTCAAATTCCAAACACGAATATATTAATATATCGGAACACTGAACCGTCCACAGTATATCCCGTAATCGCAACTCATAACCTAAAACCCTAAATCACAACTCAGTCTCATCTCCATCTCTCACTCTCTAAGGCGACATCCGTCCCTATCTCCGACGAAATCAGTCCCCATCTCCGACGATATTAGTCTCCATCTCCGGCGAAATCATTCACAGTCAGAAATGGAAAATCAACCAAATCAACCACTGAGGGTTAGTTTTTTTAATTATTTTTATTTTAAAATTTTTGCATTATTATTAGGTTTTTCATATTGAAATTGATGATAAGTTTACTGGTGTTTTCAATAATAGATTAACCATTTCACTTAGATTGCTTATTATATTCATTCGATTGCTGCCAATACTGCTAAATTGTTTAGTCTTTAACCCTGTGAAGTTAGTATTTGTCTTTGTTTTGTCTTTTGGTTGAAGTAATGCAATCCATTCAAGTTTCTTTCAATTTTAGTATTTGAAACCGAGAATGACTATCGCAATGTGATTCTTTCGTGTTGCGATTTTCATTTTCATGTTGCGATTTTAAGTTTCAGAAACTATTCTTCTTCTGCAAATTGAAACTTGAATGATTTGCATTACTTCAACCAAAAAACAAAGACAAATACTAAATTCACAGTGTTGCAAATTTAAGTTTGAAGAATAAACTACTACTCTTTATGTTTATTGTTCTTGTTATATCTTCACAGTGTAGTTTTTGGTATATCTAACTTGGTATGTTTATTGTTTTTGTAGAACTTTTATTCGGCTCAATTGACCTTAAGAAATAAAGTAAGCCTGGCCAAAACAATTGCGTCGAAGCTTTCATCTGTACAAAGAAAAATATTTGAGGATACTTGCTTCGGGCCATGGCTGAAAGTACAACATCCGGGTGGAGATGCTATGTTGACCCATCTGTTTCTTCAAACCATGACTAGCGATCTACCAGAGACTATACAACATCGTGATGAACATATATGGTTTGATTTTCCACCGGCGTATACGTGTTTTGGACGGGAGGAGTTTTGCTTAATCACCGGTCTACGCTTCGGACACGGTGATGTAGATCGGTACACTAGACATATTACCCGCCTATCATGGTTTTCCCGGGTTTTTCCTGAGTTGTCGAATTTATACGTGGAAGACTTGATGAGATTATTGAATAAGAAAGATGGTTTTACTCGGATGGATGACGTCGATGTTGTCCGAGTATGCCTTCTAATACTTTTGCAAGCCGACTTTTTAGGCAGAGAGGCCCGACAACCTATTCCTAATGATCTAATTAAATTGGTAGAGGGCCTAAATGCATGGAACCTGTTTCCGTGGGGTTCGTATCTATGGAGAGCTACATGGAATAAGTTGTCATCTGCCTTTGATGATCGGAAAAGTTTGCGTGGCGATGGTTCCAAATACACTTTGTCAGGCTTTATTTGGGCCTTTAAGGTAATAGTTTTTATATAATGTTTCCAAAATTATAATTAATTCTTTAATAATTACTAATGTTTGTTATTATATTGTTTGTAGATTTGGATATTTGAGGCCTTTCCCGCCATGCAGACATATGCATTAAAAACTTCTAATGATATTCCTAGGGCTATTTCCTGGAAGAGGAAACGGTCCTTACAGCAATGGAAAGATTTACTACCGTATACTACAATAAATAATGTAAGTTAACACAAATACTACCATATGTTTATAAACAAGTTATTACTAGTACACGTTTAACTTTGTTTGAGCTTTTATATTGTTAGGAGGCCAACACTCCATTACAGAGGCTGACACCCACGGAAGCTGAGCTTGCCACTGATTGGTGGCAAGCTAGTAAGCTTTTTTTTGATGGCACAGATGATGAGCAGCCACCACTTTGAGAGCCATCACCTCACCCAGAGCCATCACCTGATCTACCCAAATATACACCTCCACAACGAGAGTCATCACCTATTCTGTCACATCATCGAGCCTCTTCTCCACCATCACCTCATGATAGGCGACCGGCAAAGATGCCACGATGTTTATCTCCCTGTTCTCCACCTCCACGGGATGAGTTAGGGGAGTTACGTAATGAGGTCAATGCCTTGCGTGAGGAGGTCGGTACTTTACACGGTGACAATGGTGCATGGCGTGTTGAGGTGTCTACTTTACGTGGTGAGGTAGCAGCTCTACGTGAGATTGTAGCATCGTTGCAGAACGAGGTTCATACTCTACGCAACGAGGTAAGTTTAATATTTTTCATATTTAACTTGATGATAAATTTACTTGTAATTTCACTTAGATTGCTTAGTAAATTCATTCGATTGCTGCCAATATTGTTTAACTGTTTATTCTTTAACCCTGTGAAGTTAGTATTTGTTTTTTGTTGTCTTTTGGTTGAAGTAATGCAATCCATTCAAGTTTCAATTTACAGAAGAAGAATAGTTTACTATCGCAATGCGAAAATGACTATCGCAACGCGAAAATGACTATCGCAACGAGAGAATCGCAATGCGAAATGAAAATCGCAACAACAAAATCGCAACGCGAAAATGACTATCGCAATGCGAATTTGACTATCACAACGAAAGAATCGTAATGCGAAATGAAAATCGCATTGCGATTCTCTCGTTGCGATAGTCAAATTCGCATTGCGATAGTCATTTTCGCGTTGCGATAGTCATTTTCGCGTTGCGATAGTCATTTTCGCGTTGCGATTTTAAGTTTCAGATTCTATTCTTCTTCTGCAAATTGAAACTTGAATGAATTGCATTACTTCAACCAAAAGACAAATACTAACTTCACAGTGTTGAAAATTTAAGTTTCAAGAATAAACTACTACTCTTTATGTTGTCATTGAACCTGCACTAAACCTATATGTTGTCCTTTTAAATGTTTATATAAGTGTTTACTTCTGGAATGTTATCTGATGCATTTTGTGAACAATGATATAATAATGACTTGGGTGAATACCGTGCAAGTTTGAAATATATTTGTCTTTGTTTTCACTGTTTAATATCATGTCTGTTTATTTACTGATTTATGTATTAATTTATTTTTAGCGGCCCGCTAAGGTGGATGCTCTACGTCGGGTTTTTCTTGCAAGACGGAGTTCACGCATCAGACGGCGTGCACGTGTCATTACGTCTCCGTTCACCCCAATAGTGCGAAGAATCCGTAAGAAAAAGCCCGACTCACCTGTCATCGTTCAAGAGGCCTCCCCTATCGTTCAAGAGGCCCCTATCATCCCTCAAGAGTCCCCTCCTACCGTTCAAGAGGCCACTGTCATCGTTGAAGAGGTCCCTCCCAATATTCTAGAGCCCGATTCACACGGCGTAATATATCGAATTATTGAGAAGCCCCTTTACGTGACGGACATGATGGATGACTGTTGGCTTTCGTATAAGTTATCGGCCTGTACCATTCCTGCAGATGAAGTGGAGAGGAAACAACTACCGGAAATAATTCTGGATAATACCCTTTAGGCTAAGACCGCAGTTGATTTTTATCTACATGAGCGGAGCCAAGGGTGTTACGCTGACATATACAAACTCAACGATGATATGCATTTGTTGATTGAACGGTCTTGGTGGGGTGTATTATTAGGGGTTGAAGACAACGGCTATTTCGATGGAGGGTAAGTCTTATATTTCTTCTTATATTTCAGTTTGATTAATTTTTTTTAAAATTTATGTAATTCACTAATATATGTCTTTTTTAAACAACATATTGATGCATGGGTGACACGTCTTCTAATTGTAAGGAAATTGAAGAAAAATATAAAAAAACGCGATATACAATTATGCCGACGTCTTTTCACGTAGTTCACTTGAAGAATCAACGACAGGAATCATATGTGTTGGCTAATGGACAAGCTAAACTTTATCCTGCATGGTGGGAGGTCGATAAGGTTAGTATATTTGTTTAAATATTTTAAAGGTGTTCATAAATAAGTGCGCAATTTGAATTATTACATTTCGATGCAAGTGTTTATCCTTGTTTTAGAACGTACTCATTGGCTTCTCGTCGAGCTTCAGCTCCCATCCCTAAAGACAATAGTATATGACAGCATGATAAATTACATATCATTGTCTGATTTGAGAGATATTATTAAGGGATGGAGCTCTCATTTGGCTAAATTCTTGGATGCAATTAATTATTGGACTAATTCTGGAAACAAGAAGCCAAAGAAGTTCAATGTTACAGTTATCAGAGATGAGACCGCACCACAACAAACGAAGGAAGCTAAAGGGGATTGTGGTCATCTCGTATGCATGTGCTTAGAGCGTTTGACGACAGGAAGTACACAGTTTCTACCTCCCACCGATAGAGATAGAGGTGCAGTAGGCTTGTGGTTTCGGCATTTTATGGCTAGAGCGATATATGCGAGACGCTGCCTACCTGCATCTGCGTTATGAAAGTGTCCATAAACAATTTGTAAGTCAAATGCAAGTGTTGTTAAACATATATACTCTTTTTGGTTTGAAAATGTTTGGTTAAGTAGCTAGAATTCAATAATTTGCTGTTTGTAGGTTTTAGATGTATAGAAAGTGTTGTTGATTCAATGTTTGGTTTCTGCAGGTTAATCCTGAAGTGAGCTGCGTGAAATGGATGTATGGGTGCAAAAGTTGATTCAATAATAATTGATGAGGAAATAATTCTTATTATTATTTTTTGATTGTTTAATTGATTTGTAAAAGATGATTTGTAAATGTTGATTTGTTTAATTGATGTGTACATAATTATTATTTATGCTTGTTTAATTGATTGAAATGTAATAGTTGATTTGTTGATTTCAATCTGCATTATGTTGAATGCAAAACAGACTATCGCAACGCGGAAATGACTATCGCAATGCGGAAATGACTATCGCAACGAGAGAATCGCAATGCGAAACTAAATTCGCGTTGCGATTTTCATTTTCGCATTGCGATTCACTCGTTGCGATTTTCATTTCGTATTGCGATTCTCTCGTTGCGATAGTCATTTCCGCATTGCGATAGTCAATTCCGCGTTGCGATAGTCATTTCCGTGTTGTGATAGTCATATTCGCGTTGCGATAGTCAAATGAATGTTACATATCATAGCAATATTCAAACTCAAGTTGAAAATGTTAAAAGTTCACACATAATATACACATAATACAACGTTTGCATTTAAAAATCACCTAAGTTAACAGTCCCAAAAGGTGAAGCCGGTTGTGATTGAGATTTTGATGAGGATCCATATTTTGGTAGAGGAAAAGATGATTGTGATGGCACTGGTGATCCACATGTCAACCTTGTATGACCACTTTCCTTGCACCGACTACATGTCGATCTCTTCTTCTCTTCACCCTTAGACGGTATACGATCGTGATTTTTTGGTCGGCCAGGTAGCCTTCTGTCCATGGCTGGTGGCAAAACTGTTTGTAAGTCATCTGGTATGTCCCACTCAGAAGGATGTGGAATAGGGTAGACAATCTCGACATAAGTCTGTCGATATACTTCTGTAGTGTAGCAATCCATAGCGTATGCGCTTGAATCATCTTGGTTTAGATGAAGAGCAACTTTTATAACATGGCCACACGGATAACCAGATGTTTGCCATTTCATACAACTACACGTCTTTGCATTTAGATCGACAAGCCCATTTAAGTTATTATCCAGTACTTCAAACAAAGTGTTTGAACATGGTTCAACTCTCCATGACGTTGACTTCACAATACGTTTCATTATCTTTTTTTCAGTCCATGGTGTAACACGATGTTCCAATGTTCTTGTAAATTTAAATAAATAATACTTAGTAAAATATATGATAAGTTATTAATTTAAAGAAATAATACCTGCATGGTTTCTTTTCTTGTAGTATCACTGTTGAATAGAGGCTCGAAAAAACTCCATTAACATAGTAATGGGTAATTTCCGGGAATGACGACTTAGAGCGTTGATTGATTCTGCACTATTAGACGTCATGAAACCATATCTTGCTCCAAGTTGATGTACTCTTGACCATCTTTCAAACCCGACATCTTCTAGTGTTTGAGCAAACTGAGGCAAAACACGTCTTAAACAGTTTATATGCTTATTAAAATCCACTTCCCGATAAGCTTGTACAACCTTCCAGTATGTCCATTCGTGATTTTTTATACCAGCAGACCTTGATTTTAGATTTCTATACAAATGAACACCACAAAGTCCATGAAAAGCATCTGGGAAACACCTTCTAACAGCGTTGTCAATTGAGTTTGCCCTATCGGATATGATTGTCAGATTGCTAATAGGACCTATGCAATCCCTAAGATGCCCCATAAACCATGTCCATGAATCAGAGGTTTCAGATTTGCCAACCCCGTAAGCTATTGGCAGTATCCCATTGTTAGCATCCATGGCTACTGCTAATAAGTTTACTCCAAGGTATCGACCTTTTAAATGTGCTCCGTCAACTATAATAATTGGGTGCATGCAAGTAATAAACAAACAAATCTACAAAATCATATACACAAGAAATATAGTCATTTAAATGTGAAATGCATGTAACTAACAAAAATGAGTCAACAAAATTATATTGATTTACTAACCGCAGCACCAATGGCGATAAACAGCAACTCAAAGCATCCATCTCTATCTGTTTTGATATGAGTTACCGACCCAGGATTTTTCAGCTTTAAATTGTGACAATAAGTAGGCAGTTGGGCAAACGATGCTTCTGGCGACCCCCTCAACAATTCCAAGGCATAACATTTGGCTCTCCAAGCTTGAGAATATGAGATACTAATCTTGAACCGAGCATTCATGTCAGTCATAATTTCATGTCCCCGATATACCCTGCTATTCAAAAACATTAACTCAACCAGAAAACCACCCAACACCTTTTTGTTTGTCTGTCTATGGTGAGGAAAAACTTGGGTTTTGAACATGTATGTTTATCAATAAAAGTCCTAACTTGAAACATTTCGCAATCTTTTATCCTCTTTGCAATCATACGCCACGTACAGTTTTTGTCAATCATACACCTTGTTTCGAAACGATCTTTGCTTGATTTGTTAACTTTTAGTTGATAGTCATCTTCCACACATTTCGTATACAAAGCTATCTTCAAGTCTTCCTTTGTATCAAAACAATCATCTTTCTTGATACGAATAATTTTTGTGTAACAATCAACTGATATCTTTACCAACTCTTCTTCCGGTATCTGAAGTAATTCTGGCATATTCCAGTTATACTCCCGTGGCATTTTCTTCGGGGACTTTTCTTTGGGGATTTCTTCTTGTTCTTTTTCTTCTTCAGTGTTATATGAATTACAAAATGGATGTTCAACATGTTCATTCACAGTCTTAACTTCCTCCTCATTATCATCAACAACATCTTCCTCGGCAGCTGCTGTTTCATCATCAAAATTCGGGTATTGACCAATATCAATATCATTACACGCAGGGTCTGTTTCTTCTTCTGAAACATCATCAAAATCCTAGTATTGACCAAGATCAAAGTCCGGGTATTGACTAAGATCAAATTTCGAATACTGACTAGTACTCATAATTTTTTCCGTTGGCACATCATCGTCTAACTGGTTAATACGAAAACCGGAATTTGGTGCTGAAAGTTGATTGAGATTTGGATTAGGAAAAGGTTGTGGGTTTTGAAATTGTGCTTGGTATTGGAAATGTGGTGAAACAAAATTTGCTTGGTGATGAAATTGTGGTGGAACCATTAAATTTTGAGCACCATAAACTGGGGTTGAAAAACTTAGTTGATTGCTACCCGCTACTGACCCAACTTCACTACTTCTAGGTTCAACAACATACAATGTAACATCATCTTGCGAAACACTAATATAAGCAATGAATCGTTTAACATCTTCATTGTCGGTTAACAAATAAACTTTACCTTTTCTCTGATAAGATAGCCTAAATCCACTTAAGGGCTCTAAATTCAATTTATTTGCAACACGTAACATTAGAGTTTCATAAGTTAACTTTTTTAATGACAGTTTTAGTTGAAGATTCATGGGTAAAGGCATATATTGTAAAACACTATGAACATTCTCCCATGACCCTCCAAAACACAAATCTATCCAAACATTATCAACATTAGATGATTTCATTATTGTAAATTAATTTACTAAACAAACGAGCTGCGAAACTAAAACCTGTTGCCGAATGGGGAAGGATGTCGTTGGATATAGGAACGAATGTCGCCGGAGAGAGTGATAGATGGAGATGGAATGAGTTGCGATTTAGGGATTTAGGTTATGAGTTGTTGATGCTGCGTAGTTATATACCCAAAACATTTGTGTTGCGAAACTAAAACCTGTTGCGAATTCAGAAATCGAGATGCGAATTTGAAATTCAGTATTGCGATAGTCAGAATCTCATTGCGATAGTCAGAATCTCGTTGCGATAGTCAGATTCACGTTGCGATTTACAGATTCGCATTGCGATTTACGTATTCTCATTGCGATTTACGTATTCGCATTGCGATTTACGTATTCGCATTGCGATTTACGTAATCGCATTGCGATTTTCCAAATTCACGTTGCGATTTACGTATTCGCATTGCGAATTAGGAAAATCGCAACGCGAATTTGGAAAATCGCAATTCGATAGTCATAATCGTGTTGCGAATCTAGAAACTGATTTGCGATATCGGAGATCGCGTCGCGAATTATCGATCGCATTGCGATTTAGTTGGTCATTTTTGGCAAATCCAAAAAAAGTTGGTTAAAATCGTATATTATAAGGCATTTTTGGTCACTGAGGTTATTTTCTCTAAAATTTAAGGTTAACTCTATAATAACAAGTATTGAAAGAAACTGGTCCCTAATAACAAATATTAAAGAAAATAAAATTTAAGAGTATGCTCGTAATATCAAATATTTAAAAAATTAGACATCTAATAAAAAATATTGGAAAAATGGACTCATAATAAATTAAAATTAAAAAGTATATCCTAATAACAAATATTAAAAAATTAGGCCTCTAATAACAAGTATTGAAAAAAAAATAGGGCTTGTAAGACCCAAAAATTAGGTTAGTAGTTTCGGGTATTAGACGTTGGGCTTGGAGTGTTAAATAAGCTTAATTTAAATTATTTGGGTTAAGAATGAAGGAATTGGGCTTGTAGGAAGCTCATTAGGTGTTAAAATGACATCTTTGTTTTGGGCATAAAAGAAGAGGGACCAAGGGTGTAATTAGCCCCTTATTTGAAAATAAAGCTGAATAACCATTGAGGAGGGATGATGTAAACGGGGTAAAAATCTGAAACAAATTTCTTCTATTTTTCTCCATCTTTGTCATTTTATTCCTCTCTTCTTTACCCTCAAATTTGTTAAAGGTGAGATATTTTTGGTGAAGTTATAGCTTTTCAGTATCTCTAAAGGTAGGAAAGGAAATCTACACTCTTAGAGCTTTAATTCAAGCCCAAAATCATAAGGTTTGGCCTATGGTGTCATGATATGGGTTTTTGAGAGGTTTTAGCTCTAAGGCTTGAAAATGATTATGAGTTGTTTCCAAGAGTTCAGAAGTGTGTTTCCAACCTTTTAGATGCTTAAAACAAGTTTTTAATTCCTTTGTTTTGCATGGTTAGTGAGAGAAGATGAAGAGTGCTCAAATGCCAAGAACAAAGATAAGTTGGTGCTTAGGTGATCCTTGGAGCCTCCTTTCACCATCTAGATCTAAGGTAACACATAAGTAACTCCCCTCTACCATATGTAAGTCATGAATCTATGTTTGTTTGCTTGTTGTGTTCATTGGGTGCAAAGTGGGTGTTAATGGTAGCATGCTTAATTGATGCTTTTGTTATGTTAAAATGGCTCTTTGTGGTGCTAAATAACCCCATAAAACTTAATAACATTTTGGTAGCCTTAAGGGAGCTTATGAGAGGTTTTGGCAAGTAGCTTAATTGAATGCATTTAAATGGTTGAGTGACCTGATTGACAAAATTTCAAAAATGGTATTCAAAATGAAAAGGGATAATAGTTAAGTGGTCACTGGTATAGTTTACCCTTTATTGTAAATAATTTATCTTTTAACTTTTTAACTAATTTATAATTATACATTGAGTCCTTTAGAATTTAAATTTTTATAAATTGAATTAATGGTGTTCATCGTTAATAGTGCTCGTCGAGCACCGAAGAATTTTTCATAAGATTAATAGTAAAATTTGAAGGGTGTGTTAATTATTTGGATTGGTTTTGGTTTTGTCTGATATCCCAAAGTGTGAACACATTTTACTTATTTGTGGAGTAAAGTGAGGTGAAAGTGGAATTGCTTTGTTTTTGTTGTTTTCAAACTCTAAAGCTAAGCACGCAAGAAGTTCAAATCATGGATTGGTAGTCCCTCAAAAGTTGGGGATGCATTATGGCCCAACTGTATCCAACTTCAAAGCTTACAACTCGACGACCATAATTACATTTACAGGTCCCTCACGTTGTTATCATACATGCGCTTTCATTTCCTTACGACCACGCTCTGTTGTTTACCATTAATCCATGAAAATAACTATAGGAGTATCGTTTTGGTTTAAAAGATATCACTAACTGTGCTATTGTGGGATTTTTTCCTCAGCTTAAAAATATCAATTAAAATCTACAAGGTCGATGGCCATAATTTCCGTAACATGGGCAACTGTTGAGCCTCAGCCTCAGCCTCAGCCTCAGCCTCGTCTCTTTCAGAACAGCTCATCTTGGCCGTGGGGATAGTTATTGTCAGGTGGTAGAATAATGACACCATTTTTATTATCACATGTATATTTTGAATTTACCATTTTATGTATCTCTAAGATGACAAATAAATGTGATGACCTTGATGTGTATGGCAAAGCTTAGAGGTACAACTGTAGGGGTGTATTCGGTTCGGTTCGGTTCAATTTTTTACTAAAAATTGAATCGAATTAAAATAAACGGTTTTTCAAAATTTAAACCGAAACCGAATGGTTAAAAAACCAAAAAAATCGAAATCAATTTTTTCGGTTCGGGTTTTTCGGTTCGTTTTATCGGTTTTTCAATGAAAAAATCACTTGAAACTATAATTTTTTTAAAAAACATTGCCTATTCGGTTCAATATGGAATAAATGGATTCCATGTGAAAAACTCGAACCGAACCGAATAAAAAGAATTGAGACTTTAAACCGAACCGAAAATCGAATCGTATAATGCCAAATCGAACCGAACCATTTTATTCGATTCGTGTCTGCTTTTCGATTTTCTCGATTTCATTGCTCCTAGTTACAAGTCAAGATGGACAAACTATTTATGGTGGAAAATGACGCATGCTTTCTTCTTAACCACGCCCTTCTTCAATATCTTTCCAACGATGTCATTGTCTGTTTTCTTACAAACAAAAAAATAATTAAAGAAACCCTAGTTTGATTGTCCCTAAACCAAGACATTTTGTTGAAGTTGGCCCTCTTGTCTTTTATCAATTAAAATTACATTAATAAAATATTAAATTGTTAACACATTTATCAATCGAGTATTATTTTATATCGTGTCATCATTTTTGTAACTTTTAAGATATGACAAATTTAAATATATTTAAGTGTGATTGTCTTGTATTTGAAATTTTGGGATTAAAGATAATCTTTACAGTGTAATTTATATCCCAAAGATACTCAAATTAGTTTTGATTTGTTCATCCATGCTTATCAAAACTTCAACCTAATCCACTTATTTTGTATCTTAATATTTGTTGGGAGACAATACCTAACTTAAAACTTATATTCATATTTATTTTCTCTTATATAAAATATATTATATGTTCAAGTTAAAACCGTTAAATGACATGCATCTCCTTTAGGCATTTATAAAATAAAGGCTTAATACAAAAATAAGTGTCTAAACTATATCTAAAATTGACTTTTTATGCTTAATTTTTTTTATTAAAAATAAGTGTCTAATGTTTTATCCGTTACACGCAAGGTGCCTACAGTTAAGTGACATTTTTATATTTTTTTAAAATAAAATATTATTTAATTTTTTTTATAAAAAGTATGAACAAGACACATGTTACTTAATGATTCTTTTAAAAGTATGCATCTAAAAGTGTAACATAAAAAACATCATTCGTCCATTTTTAACGAAAAATTCTATAAGCACCAAAAATCAATTTTGAGTCTCCTTTAGACATTTATTTTTATATTAAGCCTAAAATAAGATAAACATTTTACTCAAAAATCAATGACAATGTCTTGCTGTTGAGCTTTGAAGCGTGGTCCTAAAATTACAAAAACAAATTATTCACAATTTTAAGAAAATCATCTAAGTAAATTTCAAAAAAAAAATATTTTAGAGCCCATCATACATAAAGGGGATTTTTAGTTTTTTTTTTTTTTTAATTTTTAGACTTTGGTCTCATGGTTCATGTGTTCTACAACATCATCAGAACCGAATAAAATCAATAGATTGAATAAAAAAATTATTGATTTGAGTGATTCTACTGATAATACCAAATTAAATATATAATAAACCATATAATAATAGAGACGGAAAACAAAAAAATTAATTAAAAAGCAAACTAGATCAATATATATATATATATATATATATATGATTTAATAAATTAGTCGATTGATCCAAGAATCGATAATTTAACGAAATTAACTATCGATCTAATTTTTAGAACGTTGGTGTTGCGGTGCTATCAAGAAACCAACTACTTTTCTTACACGAACTTAAGCTACATAAATTTAAGGGAAAAGTGGCCTTGTTATTTTAAAAATAATTGTTTTAAGTATTATTTTTTAAAAAATTACAAATTAATAATTAAATTTACTAATTAATTGTAAAATATCATTGTGATGTTATAATAATTATACAAACTGGGTAAATTTAATGAATATTTTGTAATAATTTAACAAAAATTAATGACTATTTTATAATAATTTGATAACAATTAATGATCAATTTGTAACAATTCAAAAAATTTAATGACCGTTTTATAATTTCTACAAATTCAACAACTAAAACAATTATTTAAGTGAACACTAATATACTTCATCCCAGATTAAATTACATTTGTTCCATATTAGTCTATAATCCTTCAAAAAAGTAAAATTATAATAACAAAAAAGTTTATTATTAAGAAGTGATATCGGCGATATTAAAAAAAAAACAATAATCTTAAGCTATAATATAAAAATATTTTTTTATTAAGCTAATTGAACTATTGATAACTACTATAATTAATTGATGGCAATATTAAAACAAAAACAAATAATGTTGAGTTATAATATAAAAATATTTTTTTATTAAGCTAAGGTGATTATAAAGTAGTACTTGTTCTAAATGATCTTAACCATTTAACAATAAACGCTTAATTATCTTACTATAATGGCTGATGCTCGAATTCCTAAAGATCACAGGAAAAGGGAAGTCTCAAAAAACCAACAACCAAAAAGCAAAATTTGCATGCATGACAAAAACATATGTATTAATTCTTCCTTTAATGATTGTTTTGATCGTGTCAAATACTGTTATTCTTGTTTATAAATGTAAATCATTATCTTAATTACCCATCGCACGTCAATAATGATTACTCCATTGTCATGGAATGATAGCTATAGGTTAGGAGACATTATAACGGTAGGAGAAGCACCCATCATTTTCATTTTTTCCACGCTTTGGCCTTGTTTTCCTTTATAATGAACTTGGATCAATGAATCAATCTTTTTCTCCTTTTTTTCCGCCAAACCCCTTTATGATGACAATTCGGCTTTTCCGTTCTTTTAGACTATTTGAAATTCTATACACAAATCTGTACAGGCAGTGGAGGTGGTAATTTGCGTCGTAAAAAGAAGGTAGATGTTGTGGAGATTGCGACATTTTGTTGATCCTCGGATTGTATTTAAATACTCGATTTGTGTTCGTGGATAGCTTTTCACGTCATTCGAGTCTGATTTGCAGTTTGTCAGTAGTCTTTCAATAGCTTGATCACCTTTTGTGGTTTCGTTTGTTGATGCGATCAGATTTGTTTGTATCTATGTTTCTTAATTAGATTTAATCTTTCCTTGTATGGTTCTTATGTGATCTTAAATTACTAGTTTTATTTCAATGATTATAAGAAATTTTCCTAATTATATGCTTAATTCACGTTTGTGATTGTAAATATTTATTGTGATTTGGGATTTTTCCTATTTTGAATAAAATTAGTTACTTCTATCATCAAAAAAATGAAGACAATCTTATTAAGGGAACGATTTTGGGTGTCCTATGTTAATTTCTATTTTTTTAAAATGAAAGTAGCTAATTTAAATTAAATATATAATATTACAAGAACATATAATTAGGACATGTTCTTATAACTATTAACACAAAAAACTAGTCACTTGAAGTCATACAATGACCATATAAAGAAAATGTTAAAATCCATCTAAAAAACTCGAAAGAAAAATAGATACAAACAAATTTGATTCATCGGCAAACGAACCACAACATAGAATTAAACTTGTAACATCCCAAAAAAACTAGGTTAGTGACTAAATTGTAAGATTTTAAAACTTCATGTCTAATTTTTGAAAAATTAAAAAGCCCTAGGAGTTAATTTGGAATTTCTTGAAGTTGGATTGAATAATAAAGTTTGAAAGATGAAAGGGTATAATGGTCATTTGATAAGAAATGAATTAAAAATTTATTTGGGTGTCTTTATATCCACGTGGAAAGAATGAAAGGGAAAAGAAAAATCTGGAGACTTGAAGCTATATTTTTCTTCTCTTTCCATAACTCCATTGCTAAGGTAAGTTGGTCTCAAGTTAATGTTTCCTTTCATTTTTAAGTTGGTTTTGATTCTTGAAGTGTTAGGAAAGTTTAAGGAAGTTTAAAGAGAAGTAAAAACTAAAAGATTTGCAGGTTATGAGAGATTGAAATTAAGGGGTTTTCAAGTGAATTATTGAGAGAGAATTTGTAAATGTATTTTTTAGTCATATTTGACTTGTCATTAGTCATAATAAGAGATTTAAAAGGTTTGAGAGAGTTAAAACAAAGTTGAATATTTGGTAAGATTTTTAGTTTCAAGTGTTCTAGTTAAATATTGGATGTTAAGATGAGTTAAAATGACATAAGAAGGTTTGAGTGAGTATAGTTGAGTTTGAAGTACTGAGAGAAGTTCAAAGCATGGAGTTTATATAAGTTTTGGTAAAATTTTCTGGTTAGATGAGTGTATTCTGGGCAAGGGGTATCGGTACTGGCTAAATAGTACCGATACTTTAAAGCAAGAATATGTGATAATTGGGTCTGGGTATCGATACTGGATAAGCAGTATCGATACCATAAGGTAAAAGTGGATGAATCCTTCAAATAGTATCGATACTAAAGTATTAGTATCAGTACCAAGAGTATCGATACCAATGTTTAAGTATTGGTACCATTTTTAGATCCGAATTCCAGAATGTTAAGAGGGTATCGAATATTGAAGTGTAGTATCGACACCACAGTAAGGAAGTATTGGTACTGTACCTTGGGTACCGATACTATTCATATGGAATTGGTGAATTTAGAGCTTTTTTTAACTTATGTTATCAAGGATCTATTCTAGTAATTCGAATTCTAATATTTGTACCAATTGTATAATTGTGTAGATATTGAATACAAGCAAGTTCCCGAAGAATCGACGAGTTAGAATCGATCAAGAGAGAGATAAGTGTATTGATGTGACTAGTGAGGCTAAGGTGAGTGCATATTAATATGTATATGATGTTTTATGGAAATGAGACTTGAGATGAGTCTATTTCCAATGTTTCCATTGTATGATTCCATGAATACAATTATATGTCTACGTGTTACATGCATCATTATACACGAGCTATGTGTGATATGTTATCCTATGTGACCATGATTTGTATGGATATATGAGAATAAGACATAAGCTATGTGAATATGATATATGTGAATACATGCCTATGTGACAAGTTATGTGAAACTGAACTAAGTGAATATATGATACTAGTATATAAGTGATGTGATATAATATAAGTGATTATGTGAAACTGTGAGATAAATTATATGGCATTGATCTACGAAACTATATGAAAATGTGTGCATGAGTACATGCATAAGTTTATATGTTATATGCACTGTTATACAAAAAATAGGGTAAATTACACGCTTACTCACTGAACTTTACTCTATCTCCTATTTCACTCATCATACTTTCAATTTTTTCAATATGATCACTGAACTTTAGACATTAAACATTTTTGTCATTCGACCGTTAAATTTCTAACGGTGTTAAATTAAAATTGAAAAAAAGTACAGTGAGTGAAATATGATAGAGGATAAAGTTCAGTGAGCAAACGTGTGTCATGTTTTATTATTAAAATAAGCCACATAAGCACTTTGTTACTGAGTAAACGGTCGAGTGACCAAAATGTTCAATGTCTAAAGTTTAGTGAGAAAATTAAAAAATTAAAAGTACGATGAGTGAAATATGCGAGAGAATAAAATTAAGTGAGTAAGCATGTAATTTACCAAAAAAAAATGTAGAACGCTTATGAGAAAATGAAACAAAAAAGGAAGAAGAAGAGGATAAAACGGCGCAGGGGAGAATAAAGTTTCACGCGTGAACTCTAGCCTTTGTGCTTTGGGTTTTTTTTTGTAAAATTAGTTCACGCGTCCTTAAACTTGTACAAACATTCATTTATGGTTCCCTTTTATGCGTTATTACATTTTGATCACTTTTTTCTGTGCCTTTTTTTATTTTTTGTGAAGTTGATGTCCTAATATTGATATTTCCCCATTTTTTATTTCATCAGTGAGGATAATTGGCAGGAAAAATCACGCCTAACTCCTCAAAATCTAGGCAAGTTTTTACAAAACAGTCACTGTTTGTGTTTTTTTATATTTTGATTTTTGTGTTCTGATTTCTCTGGTTTCCATTTTTGTCACTCATCATCTATTTAATTTATCGTCATTTATATTTGATTACGATGCCCACTGTTATATAGTTATGTTTGAATGTACAAGTTTTATTGCAAGAACAACTAATTAATTAATTATGTATCGATTTAGGGTGCTGTAGGGGTGTTAATCATTTCTCACGCGTAATTGACTCTTAAACTCAAATTTTTGGTAACACATATCGCAAAATTGTTGTTTTAATTAAAATTAATATTTTTATTGAAATGAAAAATATGTTTTTGGGTGCCAATCACACCATAATCAAAGATTGATGGTGACTCCACTAACTAATTTTATTGTTTTTTAAACTCGAGTCCCAAATTATTCGAGGCGAACTTTTATACAAAATCTCGATTTTTTAACGTCTCGACAGTGAGAAAATTATCTCTGGATACAAACCACGTGTCAAAAGATATAAAAAAAAACAAAACAGAAGAAACAAGATGAGATATAAAAATGAAGAAAAAAAAATAGGGAATACGTGCGGTTAGCGATTAACACAAAGACTAGAATCATGGCCTGCCAAACAAAGGGAAGAGAAGAAAAGATGAAAAAAGCGAGCGGGTAAAGATAAAAGGAAAAACTAAAACTTTGCGGTTAATTTCTCATTCAAAACACGAATCATTGCCATTTATATGTATGGTTTTCACAACTCGTAAGATAATGATGGATTTATTAACTAATAAAAAATAAGTACATTAATGATTAACAAATAATAGATAAATAAATGTTAGTGATAAGATCTCCACCCAAATGGAGACTTCAAACTATAAAAGATGACAAAATGAAAATTTATTCATCCACATCCGTAGTCTTTTAATTAAAGAATCCATAACCAACTCTACTACTGTTAATGAGTATTAAAATATGATATTTTTGGTGTAATTTATAAAGCTTCAATATCCATTGCTTATCCAATCGGCAATGGGTATGTTTGGTGTAACCCCAGACCGATGCGGGTAGCCTGATCTGATCCGGGAAGTCACATTAGGGCCACCGGAGCGACCCATTGTAAAAATAGCGGAAAATTTAAAACTTTTATTGAAACGTGTAACTTATAAAATTAGTTTTCACTATTTAAAAATAAAACATATTTCCAAACTCGTATATAAATCAAAATACAATTACATGCCCCCTAATCACATGTACCCTACTCTGCAACAACGCCGGACGAACTCCCTTACTGAAGTCGATAGATGCACTGGTACAATTCTTTCAACCTGAAAAGGTGAGTAATAGAGTGAGCTTTGGAAAGCTCAGTAATACAGAACTACCAGATGATGCTGATGAACGTGCAGATACAGATAAATATTTATTTCCTTATTGCTTCTGAGCATTTACATATTTTTATGCTGAGCAGAGATTCTACTGATATTTCGGGTGGTAACGGACAATGAGCTTTCAGTTCAGAGAAATATTTCGGATGACTGAGTTGAGGAGATCAGAATAGGTTTTCTAGTGTGTTCTCGAAAAATTCAGTAAAAAGATACAGATCTTTTAAAACATATATATATATATATATATATATATACCCCCATCCGTTCACATCATAAATGTGTAGGTTCCCCAGAACCATACACCCAACCGCACATGCCATTTAGACCCTGAGCACAAAGCCGAGGAATCTGCAGATAATCTTCCTCCAACAATAAACCCCCCAGATAAAACATTTATCCGTCGGTAAACGGAGATATCAAAAATCAAAACATAATTCAGATCAGATATCAGAACAGAATCCAGGTTAGGAATCAGAACAGATTTCAGATCAGATGTCAAAACAGAATTCAAATCAGAAATCAGATAAAATATTCATATAAGTAGGGAACACACCAGAGTTTACAAATATTATTCAAAGGTACTGGATAATCTTAGCAAGTAGAGAAATATGGATCTTCAATATACCGATAGAATGTCGGAATTTAGAATCACTATTGTAAAAAGTTCAATAACTGACGGAATCATCAGTTATTCAGAATGTGAATTATCAGGATCATATCTTATTCGGACAATTTTCAGAAGTTGTACGTAATCAGAAGGGTATTCAGAATCCTTTGCATCCATGTCAATTGATCGGATAATCGAACAACTTGAGAACGAAGATTCAGAACCTTAACAATCTATGTCGACTGGTCAATTCATTTTCCTTCCAGGGTATTTACCCTTTAATACCACAAATTCTTGTTCATATTTCATTTTCGAAATTAACGTTGAATAAATCTTCTAATGTCTTTATTTCATGTTCACATTTTCACCATATCATGAAATACTGACGTACTTGATTTTGTAATTCATAATCCATAAGAACATTACATCATATATGTTCATTAACATTTCCAGATTCATCCAACTCACTTATTCAATCCTCAGTCATTGTGGTTACTTAATTTATTTAGCATTCAAGTCCATTCCAGATACTTCGGGATTTTCCAGAGTAATTCAAGCGTTCCTGATTTTTCAGACACATGATGCACTTCCGTTACATTCAATTTGGTCTTTGTGGCTGATTTGTCGTGCAAACGTCCAATTCTTAGTACTGAATGCGATCCAGAGTTGAACTAAGTTGAATACTTCTAAAATTTATCATCGAGTCAAACTTAAGAAGACGAACACGCATTCCAGTAATATCTATGTCATTCAGGTATTGACATAGCTTTAGGGTTGATCTACTCACTTAAATTGTGTTCCATTACTTTTAAAGGTAGGCCAATACCTATGCTTATTTGGATTCTTTAATTAATCCAAGACATTTACTTACTTTAGGCCATAAGGGTATTTTGGTAATTTTGATGTTCAGTTTTATTCCATTCATTTCAGAGCTCGAGGATATCCAATCATTCCTTAGCTTGGTGACATTCTTGAGTCATTTCCATTACAGGGGTATTTTGGTCATTTTACAGATCCACGGTATTTCAATCTTTTTCCTCCATTCGGTCTTATTATTTAATTCCAATTTATATATTTTACTTTAGTCCTTTCGAACAATTCTGACAGCAAAATACCCCCATTAAATTATTCTTCAAGTATTTACTCATTATTCGGATATTTTCGAGTCAAGTGTCTTCTCAAATTTTACAAACGGAATATCATGAATTTTCCTGCTAAGTCATGATCTTAACAATCAAATATGTACTTAATCGACTTAAGTACGAATCCTCTAAGTATTTTCTCATTCAGGGTTAACTCAGACTATTCGATCTCTTAAGGGTATTTCTGTAATTTCTTAACCAGATAATTTCGATATTAGCTTTTAACGAAAATAATATAATTTAGAGATCCTATGATTAATTGCTTTCCTGAACCTTCTCTGATCTTGAAGTGATTCCTTAACAGACTTATAGTATCTTGCATAAACCCTCTTGGTGTTAAAAACCGGTTATCCATAATTTCCAAGTAAAACTAACATTTCCTTATGCACATGAATAGTTTTAGCAGATCAATAATTCTTTTCAGATTTATTAATCTACTTCCAGAGACAATTCTTGTCATTTTCCACCATAAGGGTAATTTCGTAATTTTACCTAATCGAAATATTCTCATAATTTATCATCTAAGTACCTTTAATGAGATAAATTATAATCTACAATCCATGATTGATTCTTTTATCACTTAATTTCAGAACTTGTAATTAATTCCAACTGTCCTCCAATTTCTATAATAGTCATCTGAGCCATATTCAGTTATCTATTTTCTACCGTATTCATATCTAGTGTAGATCTTCATTTATTACACATATAAGACCAAACATTTCCATTCATGCATTTACCAATACCAACATGTTCTATAAAGCATAAAGAGGTAGTAAAGTATTACCTCGATTTCCGTGCAATACTGATCGACCATAAAAATTCCATTCGAACGCCTTTGATCTTCAATTCAACTTCCAATAATTCCTCAGATACATATCAACATAAATTATATCAGAAACGGAGCTTAATTACGATAAACAGATCGAATCGGGTGATAAATCAGTGAAAGACGGCTTACCGAGTTCGAATTTGGCGAAACGGACTTCGGATTCGGATTCAGGACGTCGAAAGCATAAAATATGACTTTTCGGAAATTTGGAATTTTCGGTCAAAATCAAAGTCAACGGGTTTGACCGGTAATTTTGAGGCCTTCGGGTTCGAATTTCGAAAAACGGACAGCGGAATCAGATTTGGAACGTCGAAAAATGTCAGGATAGGTATACTCGGTCGAAGTCAAAGGTCGTTTAATGCCCGATCAAAGCCGGTCAAAGTTTTGGTCAACAGTGGTCAACTCCGGTCAACGGTCAACGGGTCGGGTCAACGGGTCGGGTCGGGTCAACGGGTCGGGTAAACGGGTCGGGTCGGGTCAACGGGTCGGGTCGGGTTGTGACCGGTCAAACCGGTCAACTATTCACTAAAACCGGTCAAACCGGTCATTTAGACTATCCCCACTCGCAGTGGCGGCGCGTGGGGGCGCGTGGGCACTGTTCCGGCAGCGTAAAATTCACAGAAAAATTTCTAAAAATTATTTTGAGCGATTTCGAGATACTTACAAAGCTCGGTTCACAATTTTGAACGGCGGAGAGCTCGATTTTAAAACGTCGGAAACTTTGACCGCTTCACCTCCACACGCGCTGCCGCCGCCGGAGAAAAAGGAGAACACCGGTGGACTCGGAACGGCACAAGGAACACGATGGTGCGGGAGGTGTCGTAAACGGATCATCGGATCGTCGTGAATCGATGAAAAACCAACTAAAACGAGTTATTACCGACGATACTTCCGACTGAAATTCACGACGAACGGCGATGATTCACGACGAAATGTTTGAGGGGTTTTGTTCCTCGATTGACAACGAACACGATGGTGGTTTCGGCTCATCGATCGGAGGTCGGACGGCGAGTAGATCGGAGTTCAAAGAGGGGTTGACGGGAGAGGGAAACTGGAAAAATTTCCAGAAACTGAGCACGGGTGGGGGATTATATTTCAACATATATAAAAAATGGTTAAATCATGGGTTTAGCCACTGAATTTCCTGTACTTCTTAAAACGGTCTGCCAACTTTAAAATCTTACAATTTAATCCCCGTTTCTTTCAAAAATACCAATTAAATCCACCACTTTATAATTTCTTAAATTTAGCCCCTAAATTGGGGTGTTACATTTGGTACGTATGATGTCTGATTTAAAACAATGTTGAACTTGGAGAATATTTTTTTTTTGGATAAGTAAATTATATTCATCCAAAAAAAAGTACAGCAAAACTGTTACAAGAACAAGGCAAAATCAGCACTAGATCAACCCCCAATTTATACCCACTTGCCTATTTACATCATCAATCTCCTGTAAACTATAGCTATACAATTTGATTTTTACAGCATCTTTAATACTACTTACAATCATATCAGCAGAACGCGAAACACCCCTAAAACTTCTATGGTTACGCTCCTCCCAAATGTAATACAAAAAACCAGTCCAGCCAAGCTTAAGAATCCTCACCCTGAGAGATTTGCCCTTCAAGTTAACAATCAACCATTGAAGGCAATCGTCCCAATTAAGCGAAACAGGACGAATCCCACAGGAGACTAGCACAACATCCCAAACTTCTTGAGCAAAGAAGCAATCAGCAAAGAGATGGTCCCGGGACTCAATCCCAGACCCACACAGGACACATCCATGATCCAAGACCAGACCGAACCTAATCAGCCTATCTCTCGTAGGCAGTCTATCAAGGGTGGCCATCCAGGCAATAAGGGAGAATTTTGGAATATGAGCAGGGAACCAAATGATCCTGTGCCAAGTAACTTTCGCTGCACGAACTCTGATCTGATCCCAAAGTCATTTACCCTTAATCAGGCTCCAATTAGTACAAGGAATAAACAAGTTCCTAGCCTCCTCACGAAGTTTCAACAGCTTTTTTAACAACCAGCTGAAATAGGCTTTGTACTCAACTTCCCAGAAGCTTACAGCTTTAAGACAGTATGCATATAACCATGCAATCCAGAGAGAACCATCATTTGCAAGAATTTTTTTAATGAGCAAAAGGCAGCAAGCCTTATTCCAAAGAACAAGACTTCTTAGACCCAGACCCCCCTCAGACCTAGGTGAGCAGATTTGGCTCCAACTTACACGAGCACCTCTGGCAGGGACATCACAACCTTTCCAGAAAAAACGCATGCAAAGCCTCTCAACATCATTGATAATCCCCTTGGGAAGAACCAGCTGCCTGCTCCAGAAGTTAAAGATACTGAACAAGACGGTTTTTACCAACTGCAGCCTGCCCCCAAAACTGAGCTTTTTACTAGACCATTGAGCCAGTTTACCTTTAATACGTTCCAAGAGAGCAAAACAGTCCTTCCCCGTGAGTTTACGAGTAACAAGAGGAACTCCAAGATACCTGATAGGGAACTGCGCAGTCTTAAACCTAGTAGCTTGCTGAATCAGACCAAGAGTGTTAATGTTTAAGCCACAGGCAAAAAATTCTGTCTTCAAAACATTTAGCTTTAATCCTGACAGTTCGTAGAAAACCTCTAAAGTGCTCAGCACTCCCATCACAGACTCAAGAGAGCCATGGAAAAAAACTAACAGATCATCCGCGAAGCAAAGGTGAGTGAGAGAGACTCTCTTGCATTTGGGATGGAATCTAAAAATTCCTCTCTTGGCAGCAGCATTCAACAGGGAGGATAGGACATTCATTACAATAACAAAAAGGTAAGGGGATAGAGGATCCCCTTGCCTAATCCCCCTAGCCCCTTTAAAGTACCCTACTAAACTACCATTCAAGCAAACAGAGTACATAGGGGTGGTAATACAAGCCTTGATCCAATTGTAAAACACATCAGGCAGCCCCATTGCCTCCAGAACAGACAGCAAAAAATTCCAGTTAACAGAATCAAAAGCCTTTTGTAAATCAATCTTTACAGTACATCTAGGAGAAAGGTTTTTCCTAGAATATCCCTTCACAATTTCCTGAGCTAACAGGGTATTATCAACTATGTTTCTACCCTTGACAAAAGCTGATTGATTGTATGAAATCAGACCAGAGAAATAAGGAGTAAGTCTATCAACAAGAATTCTGGTGATAGTTTTGTACACAACTGAGCAGCAAGAAATAGGCCTAAAATCCTTGGCTAGGGCAGCATTTGGAGATTTAGGGACCAAAACTAAGGCTGTGGAATTGAAGGAAGGCAGTAAACAGGATGTAGAGAAGAAATACCTCACAGCAGCAATGAAATCACTGCCCACAATGCTCCAGGCAGCTTTGAAGAAGCCAGCAGTGTAGCCATCAGGGCCAGGGCTTTTATCCTTCCCTTGTCTGAAGAGAGCCTCTTTGATCTCCACATCACTCACCTCCTTAGTAAGACATATATCTGCACCTTCAGGAAGACAAACATTAATCAAGTTCTTCAGATCTTTAGCAGGGCAGCCTTTAACTGAGGGGTCAGGAGAGCCAATGAGGTTAGTAAAAAAAACCCACTAACTCAGCAGCCATATCTTTAAAAGAATCAAACACCTGCCCATCCTCGCTTTTAATTACTCTGATAGTGTTCCTCTTTTTGTTAGCCTGAACCTTCTTATGAAAGAACTTTGTATTCAAGTCCCCCTCACTAAGCCAATGAGCTTTGGCTTTCTGTCTATAGAAGACAGCTTCAGCAGTTTCCAAATCCACAAGTTCAGAATGAACCCTATTCTCATCATCAATCCTTCTTAGAGCTGTGTGAGTCAGATTAAAAGTTTGGATATGCTCCAATTCAGACCTTTTATCTTTGACTCTACCAGAAATGTCAGAGAAAAACTCATTGTTAAGCTCCTTGAGTAATGGCTTAAGCCTCCTCAGCTTATTGAAAAAACAGCACATAGCAGAGCCTCCACAATGTCTCTGCCAGGAGTCTCTAACAGTGATCAGGAACCTATCATGGCCAATCCAACAATTAAAGAACTTAAAAGGCTTTGGGTGCATGGTCATTGTTGCCTTATGTGACCACAACAAGCCTAAACAATGGTCAGAAACCCCCTGGGCTTTATATTCAACAAAAGAGTCTGGGAAATCCAATAACCATTGATCATTGACTAAAATTCTGTCAAGCTTGCGGGCCAAGAAAGAGTCATCCTGCTTGGAGAATATTAAATTATAAACGTTCAGATTAAAATTACATTAAATTATCTATATTAGCTTCTAAATATTCGTTTTAGTTTCCAAATATTAAAATGATATTATGCTGTTTTTATATATTTAAATAAATAATTATTTGTATTCTAAATTTTAATAGAATTTATAATCGATGAAATCTCTGTCGTAATAGATTTAGGGTCATGAGCATATTTAGTATAATAACTTAATAGTTACATTTGTTAAATAAAATTACTTACCAAATCTTTAATTCACTATATAGTTTTCTGAATGTAGGATTGATCGAGTCAAACCCATACAAACAGTAACTATTGGTATACAATTATAATTAAGTCTTAGAAACACTAACATATTTTATAAGACGTTTGGAAGAAATGACGTCTTCTACTTTGTTATTCTAAAAGACTTGATATCTTGATTGTATATAATCTGAATAATATTTTCCAAAAATACGAGATAATCTACACATTTTTATATCGACTCTATAATACACGTAAATATCTGAATTTTTTTTCTGACACCTTAAATAAATCGATCTTTTCTCCATCACATAATCTAAGGAATTCTATTTCATCAACTGCCAAGTTTGATTTATTTTATTTTTTAATTTTCTATTAGAATTTAAAATTTATATTAAAATATAATAAGAATATAAATAGTTTGGCCAAATTCATATGGTTCAATAAATAAAAACAATCTAAATATTGAATTATTTGCATCGACCGAAGTACTAGTAAAATTGAATTATTATTGCTTAAAAAAGAAAAGCACAAACAAAAGTGTGGTGTGAATCAGCCACGTCATAAGGGGAAGTTATGCGGTGCGGCGTTTAAAAAACGGTTAAAAAATGACGTAACCGGTTAAATAAGTGACCGGTTAAAATTTAGACTGATTATGTTATATCATTTAATCGGAAATATTATCAAGCACAATAACATATTAGGTACCGCTTATATAATGTAATAGATATCGCTTATATAATAAAATATGTTAATTACTGGAAACATTATCAAGTACAATAATATATTAGGTAAAACTTATATAATGTAATAGGTAGCGCTTATATAATAAAATAGGTTAATTACTGGAAACATTATCAAGCACAAATAACATATTAGGTAGCGCTTATATAACGTAATAGGTAGTGCTTATATAATAAAATATGTTAATTATTTAATTTGTTATTACAATATATTAGGTAAACACCTAAAATATTACCAAGGATAACATAATCGGTTATTTACTGAAAACATTATCAAATATAATAATGTAAACGGTAAAAAAAAATAGGCGCTACCTATTACATTAAACTACCTACCGGATATGTTGAAAGTGTCGATTCTATTTAAATAAGTATCGACACTTTTGAAATTTAAAAGAAAAGCAGTAATAGCGCCTATAAAGTATCGATACTTTATAAAAATATATAGATACTTTACAATATAACAGGTAAAAATATGACAAAACCCAATTTCATTATGACAAAGCCGATAAAATTTACCGGATATGTTGAACTGCTTGATAATGTTTCTAGTAATTAACCTATTTTATTATATAAGCGCTACATATTACATTATATAAGTGTTACATATTACATTATATAAGCGCTACCTAATATGTTATTGTGCTTGATAATGTTTCCAATAATTAACCTATTTTATTATATAAGCGCTACCTATTTTATTATATAAGCGCTACATATTTTATTATATAAACGTTACCTATTACATTATATAAGCGCTACCTATTACATCATATAAAATGATCGATACTTTACAATATAACAGGTAAAAATATGACAAAACAGTTTCATTATGATAAAACCGGTCAAATTTACCTGATATGTTGAAAGTATATATATTTTTTATAAAAATATATCGATACTTTGTTGAAAGTTATGTAATTTATGTTTCAAAATTTTTTAATAGTGTTTCATGTTTTCCACCTATAATATTAATTTAATAATTTCATTTACACAAAAAATTATTTGATTGTTTTGATATTTTATAAAATATTATTTAGAATTTAAATTTAATAATTTTAACCAAAGATAATAATAAATATGTAATATCTATGTTTATTATTTTTAATTTAATAATAATATATATCGTAACATAAAAATAAACAATTAGACGTGTATAATTACTAAATTAATATCTTAAAACTTACTAAAAAATAACCTTAAATTAATGTTCTTCACAGTGAAATAAGTATGAATACTTAAATATATGTATTAATACTTACCGATAACCAAAGTTTATCGATTTTCAAATTTTTTAATAATTTTTCATATTTTCTATCTAAAATATTATTAATCTATCAACGTAATAAATAACGCTAAACCAAATTTATTAAATATCTTTTAATATATCTAATAATAGTGTATATTAACAATATATTAGTCGCATTTCCTCAACAATCCCCGTCATAATGCAAGTATCCATGGGAAGACATAATATCTCCCACATGTGGAAATGCGGCACCGTCTTCAAGCGACGAGTGATCATTGGATCAAAATGATTAAAGTCAAACACAAATCCAACGGGTCCACAACCTAAGCCTAAAAGCAAGCGAAACATCTGATCCAGACTCTCCCCTGGCTTATTTATTGACGCGTTTTCATTTCACCAAACCCTCTTCTCCTCCCTTTTGCTCCCTCTCTCTCGCTCTCTCTTGCATTTTTGTTGATTTGCCTTTGGCTGTTTTACTTGGTTTTTGTTTTTGTTTAACTGCCTCTCTGAAATATCGGGGATCTTTATTTTCGTGAATAAGGCGCATTTTCTCTGTTATCATTAGCCTGATTTTACTCGAATATGAGGTTGGAGGAAGAGTTCTCTCATTGGGACCACTGCGACGAAGAGGAGCAACCCGAAACGATGTCGCAATGTTCCATCGGAGGTTTGCAACAACAACAACAACAGAAGCTTGTTGTTGTCGGTTATGCCCTTACCTCTAAGAAAATCAAGAGCTTTTTACAACCCAAGTTCGAAGGTTTAGCCAGGTGAATATTGGGTTTTCTTTTTTCCTTTTTGGAGTCCAATGCTTGTTATTCCAAAATCGAGAATATTCTCTCCCGCTGGACGTCGCTGTCGTGATTTTTGTGAATGATATTACATCCACCACATAACTCCAATAAGCCAAAGATTTTTGTTTTACGACTTTCGTTTATTGTGGTGATTATAATATGCTTTTTCCTTAATTTATTTTTGAATTGATCCTTTCATATATTTATTATTTATAGGTTTTATTGTGCCATTATTTGACTTTCTTGCTGGTAAAATGTTACTATCATTACTTAATGCTATCCTTTCAAGCTGAACCTTAAATTTCTTCCATGGCTCTATGGAAATGGTATTTATTGTTCTTTTTGGTCAAGTGACTGAGGCATGAGTCTCTGCTAATACTAAAATATGTGTTTATTTCTGTTGTGTTTTTAAATTATGGAATTTGGTGGTTTTGTACCTTGATAGGAGAAAAAGGCTCGACTTTGGCGCTTAGCATAAAGTCTATGTTGCTGTTGATGTGTTGTTTGTTTCTTTTGTGTTAGTAACTGTGTGAAATGTTGGATATGGTGCAGGAATAAGGGGATATTGTTTGTTGCAATTGATCAAAATAGGCCTCTTTCAGATCAAGGTCCTTTTGATATTGTATTGCATAAGGTAAGTACATGTCTTTGCATATGTTTAATTGTGTGTCGTGTTATTAAATTTCATGACGAAGTGAAAAAAGGGGCTTAACATGATCCATATTTTCATCTGATGCAGATGACTGGAAAAGAATGGCGCCAGGTTCTTGAGGTTGGTCCAAATTCTACAATCGTATAATTTATGTCCTTTTTTTTTTCTTTTTTCCTTTCAACCATGAATGCTATGGAATGATTGAGTGTGAAGCCACTTCTGTTTGATACATTATGTTGTGATTTTGATGTGTTTTTACATGGGAGGAACCAAATTACCCAGTGACAGTTGTCAGACAATTGTTGTACTTAAATATCATAATTGTCTGACATAATTTGCAGACTTAATGCTCTTTCCTTCCTCATGAAACATGACTTGATAATTGAGGTTGAAGCCTTAAGATTCCAGCAAGTGAGGATGTTTCTACTTCCATGGCCAATTGGCCATCTGGCTGATTTTTCAGGTTTTCTTAGCATTGCACGCGAAACAAAATTTTTCATTGTTTTGTATGGCTTCATATGTCCTGTGTATACAATTACACCTTTCTGTCCTGACTCAAACCAAGTGTAGGATCTGGTGTACCTCTATATTTGCCATATCATGCTTGAGGAAGTGACTGGCAGTAGGATTCAATTGTTTGCAAATACCATAATGTGTTCTACAATGACAGCAACAAACTTATGCCTCGGCAACATAAAAATTCTTACTATCAACTTCATCACTAGTTCTCTGGAACTTGGATATTGCTATTTATTTGTATATATTAAGAGTAGATAAGCGGTTCAGTGAACAATTCTTAAATTTGGTATACTTATAGGTTTAAAGAGGTATCAGCTTCTTAAATCATGCTCAACTTCTTTGGAATTTGTTGCTAGAATGTAAATTCAATTCATTACTATGTGGTCCGATTTCCTTTTGATCCTCAGTGTTTTGAGCCGTTTCTTTAGTATCTAGGTGACGTTTAGGCACCTGATGAAAATTGTATCAGATGACTAACTAATTTTGATACCAATTTTTTTTGACCGTTTTCTTTTGATTGTAAACGAAATACAGTGAGCCTGTTTTGATGCTGACTTTCAAATGACTTCATAGTTTTATGTCGCTTAATTTATTATGTTTCTCTACTTTGTGGTGTCTTTTTATTTGGTTATTTAATGGGGTCCTTATTGGCCTGTTGCTCTGCTTTCTTGAATATCTTGTTCTTGTATGAAAGGTCTTCAAGTTTCAATAGTTCAGTTTCTGCATGGTTTTACGTCGCAACCAGAGGATGGTTTGTTGTTAATCACAGCGCCCAAAGGAAAATCTATAAATTTGACTTGTGATTTTGTATGAATACCCAGTGGATTATATACATATGAAGTATTTTAGGTGTCTGTTTTAAAACCTTTTCTTCTGGATAGAATGAATGAAATTCTTATCACAAAAACTAAGAAACAAGGATTGTAGACTCTTTCCCTTTTCTTTCTGGGCAAAGGACTATGAAGTGTGTACTTTTGGGAAGTAATTGGTTTTACATGCATCAAAAGTTACGTCAGTGAAGTTTTTTTGTCTCTAGATCCATTTGTCTGCTTTTTACGCATTTTGTGTTGAGACCAATCCTATACATTAATTACCATATAACTGCAGGATTATAGACACACACATCCAGAAGTCACGGTTCTTGACCCTCCTGATGCTATACAACATTTGCACAATCGCCAATCCATGCTACAATGTGTTGCAGACATGAACTTATCCAGCTCTTATGGTAACTTGTGCTATCTTTTTTGGTGACATTAGAACCTAGGTCTTTTCCTCCCTCTTGCTCAAGCAACTTTTTGGTTTTTGATGAAACGTCATTAAATCAACTCCCATGCTGAGCAAAGTTGATATTGTTTTACCATGCAGGAAAAGTTGGTGTTCCTAGGCAATTAGTAATTAAAAAAGACGCATCATCCATTGCTGATGCTGTAAACAAAGCTGGGCTGATACTACCCCTTGGTATGTACATTTTGTCTTGTGTTATAATATGTGGTTAGCATTCTTTAGGGCTGTTGAAGTTATACGTAATCTTCTATATTGTAGGTTGTGCATTAGGCTTAATAATCTGTTGTGTTGTCTGTTCAATGTCTGTGAGACCAGCCAAAGAGTTGTTTTGCCTAGATCATTCTCCCAATCATGTGATTTTGTGTTCTTTTTAATTTATTTTATTTATACACACACTCGTGTATATATAGAGAGAGAATTTATTGTACTCATAATTTTCGTGGCAATTTGTTCTAATCAAGCTTTAATTTTCCCACATTGTTTCAGTGGCGAAGCCATTGGTTGCTGATGGAAGTGCAAAGTCACATGAATTATCACTTGCTTATGACCAATACTCTCTCGAGAAATTAGAACCCCCACTTGTTCTTCAGGAGTTTGTTAACCATGGTATGCAGCTGCAATTCTTAGGAGGCTCAATGGCTTCAACTTTTTGGACTTTAATGAGCAATGTTCAGCTGATGTACTGTTTTTTCCTTATGTCTGTAGGAGGTGTTCTCTTTAAGGTTTATATTGTTGGAGAAGCCATTAAAGTAGTTAGGCGTTTCTCTTTACCTGATGTCACTAAAAGAGAGCTCTCCAAAATTAAGGGTGTTTTTCGGTTTCCACGGGTTTCCTGTGCTGCAGCTTCGGCAGATGATGCAGATTTGGACCCTAGTGTGGCTGGTGTGTTGCCCCATTCGAGAATTACCCCCTTTTCGTTTGCTATTTTTTCAATTTTGCTTGGTCCGTTTTTAACATGAATGCTTGATCAATGAAATTGTGTTTGGATTTTGGTTTAGCCTGAAAAGGCGGAACCTTTGATTGTGGCTTTTCAGTTAATTTTAGGCAACAAATTGAAAGGCTTTCTTAAAACCAGGCGTTTTGTATCTTAATAGGCCCTCACATTTTTCTTCTCTTTTATTGCAGAACTTCCCCCTCGCCCTTTACTTGAAAGACTGGCCAAAGAGCTTCAGCGGCGCCTGGTAGCTTTTTAAATTTTGTCTATTATTTCTCTGCTTTTTACATACACCAACCTGTAGAATAATTTGATTAAATCTGTTTTTTTATCTTTTTGGTTATATGTAGGGTCTTCGGCTATTTAACCTAGACGTTATCCGGGAGCATGGAACCAGGGATCATTTTTTTGTCATTGACATAAACTACTTTCCTGGCAAGTGAAACTTCTACCTTTATAAACCATATCATGCTCTGCCATTTTCGTACCTGGTTTAAAGTACATGCATGCTATCGTGTTCTTTGTTTGAAGCACCTTGCAGACAACTGACTCGCTCTGGAATTGTTTGTGAAAAATAATGCAGGGTATGGGAAAATGCCTGGCTATGAACATATATTTACGGACTTTCTCTTGAGCCTAGGACAGAGTCGATACAAGAAAAGATTGAGCTAGAAACTTTATGAAAGACTAGGACACCCCAAAAGCATTAGATGGTGCTGTTAAATAATCACATGATGATGCCTTGCAGTTGTTTCGGTACCCAATTGTATAGCATCGCGAAATTCCTGCTAGCAGCTGGTGGAGGGTGCCATATCAAAGCACAAAAGAACCCAGCCTTCAAGTTCTGTAGTTACATGAAGCTGGTTGGATTGTCTCCTATTATCGATGTAAACAGCTCTATGAAAACCAAACCTGTGGTGCTCAATTCTTTTGTTCAACACTTTACATGTAACATGACGATGGGCGAGCTCTTTCCTGTACCACCCAATAACATCTGATGTTTCCATCTTTTATAATATGTATAGTTTTGTTCCTTTAAATTTCTTAGCAACACTTTTTTTGTATATCAGTGGAGCAGTAGTTAATTGGAAGTACCACTCATATGTGCTTAAGTTGCCCCAATCTCGAAAACATCACTCGATTTCACATTTAATCTGATAGCCCAATTTTTCGATAAAAATTAACAAATAATTTGATGAGTCTCAATGTTATCTAGAAGATTTTGTAACTGTTAGATTTAACCTCGTTAAAAGAACGTGTGGGGTGACTTGGAAACGTAAACCTAAACATGAAAACGTAATTTTTAAGAGAGAACAAACTAAACTGATGGCAAATCCATCTGGAAGTCCAAGGTTTAAGAACATTGATGAGTACATATCAGGCTCATTCAATCATTTCAAAAACCCAGATAGGGTATGATCGACATAATGATTAACAAGAAACTACCCGCTTGAAGCAGTTGCCTGTAGAGCAGCCTCAGCAACGTCGCCGGCGCTTGAAACAAAGTTCCAATCAGGAGGGAGCGGAGGCAAAGGAGCGTAAACGGTGGGCTTCCTCCTTACGTCCCATGAGTGCGTCTTGCGTGGCCTTGTCTTCATATGATGCTTCGTTGCATTCTTTTGCGGCCTGGATGAACATTCTATAAACACCCCACCTCCGGAAACCGTTGAAGATGGAAGGTTACGTGCCTTAATTGAAGGAATAGAGATGGAATTGGGAACGAAGGTGATTTTGGGAGCGGAAGTTAGGAGAGTATTGGCATTCCCATTGTTTCTTTAGCCTCTCGGGGTGAATAGCGTGAAATAAAATAAGCGCCTTCGCTTGTGGATTACATACATGAGCAACTTTCGATTTGGCAAAATTTCAAGTACAAAATTTGTTAGGCTTCATGGTTCCTATTTTCTATTATGGGTTTTGGGCCAACCCATTCAATACTGTTTAGTTAGTTTGCATTTGTTTGTTCTGTGCTTGTGAAATAAATCCTTCGGTTAAAATCGGACAGGTGATTACTATCAGAGTCGAGTAATCCTTGGAGTCGGTTAAAGTCGTTTGGAAACGAAGGGAAAGGGTATGAAAAGAACGTAAAGGATGGTCAATAACGGTTCACGACTTATCTGGTTCAACTGTAGCCTCGACTTCACTGGTTACTCCTTTCGTGGCTTCACCGGGATTGGTCCGAGTCAACCGCTCCAATCCTGACTCGCGGTTTATTATCCATCCAGGAGGTGGTACCTAGAAACCTTGGGGCTGTCTCGAGGCTTGGCGAAACCATGGTTCTTCCGATGGGCTCGGTTACGATTTCAAACTCATTCCTGATATGAGCGCGACAACCATTGTTCTGACTGACGATATATTGGCCAGCTAAATCAAGAGCATTGAAATTTGATTCCATGGTGAAGCGAGCAATACATGTTTGTTTTGCATACTTTTAAGCAATAATTGCTCTACCTAAAGTAAAAATATACCCACTAGTGGAACTTACTTCATCATTATCAATTACCCAATTTGCATTACAATATCCTTCCAGAATTGTAAGGTATCTAACGAATTTAAGTTCATAACTTATTGTACATTTAAGATATCTGAGTAAACGATAAAGAGCATTCATATATTCACCACAAGGATTGTAATTTAGATGCATATAGGAGCATATAATTGCATTTAATGTGTTAAAAACATTTTGATGTTTCGATAATAAATTAAATGTTATTGGATTTCAAGATTTTCTAATCATTTTCAAATATATATTAGATCAAACTATTCGAATATCAAAATATTACTCCAAGTTTTTCAAATGTCAATTTAAATCCTTACTCAAGTGTAAAAGTGTGTTTTAATCTTTTAAACAATTTAACAAAGTATTTCAAGCCTTAATCGAGTCAAAAATATTTTGTTAATAAATCTTAAACCAAAAAACCAGATTGTCCAGAGGGTACTGATACCACAAAGAGGGTACAAATACCCCTATGTAAGATTTGGCTCCGAGAAATAACAGATTGCTCGGAGGGTACCGATACCCCCAGGAGGTACCAATACCCTCAGTCTAATAACGGTCGAAATATTTGAATTTTACACTGCAGGTACCAATACCCTATGAAGGGGTACCGATACCCCCCACGCTCCAAGCTGTTTTATTAATTGTTTTCACGCAATAATGGCTCTATTGACTCCACTAATGATCTCCAACGTTCAGAAGTAATCCAGAGAGTATTTAAACAAGCTTAGGAGCCATTGATCAATAAAAATTAACAAGAATCAAGAGAGAATCAAACAGAAAGCATCAAACCTCAAGTTTGAGCATTTTCAAGCCTATTCCATTCAATATTCATTTTTTCTTTCAAGAACACTTATTATGCTCAATTGTATTATTCTTAAGTATTCTTCCTTTGTTCTAGAATTGTGCAAACATCTTTCCTTATGAGTTTGCAAAATTTGTATTGTTCTCTTTGGGAGAGAGTGTTTTCAAGAATTTGAGGTATAATTCTTGAGAGATTTGTAAGGTTACTCTTTGTCTTCAAAAGAAAGCCAAATTAGTGAATTTGTGGAAAATCCTTAGTGTGGATAGCTAAGGTAGTGGACGTAGACTTTGGTTGAGAAAGTCGAACCACTCTAAATTGTTGTGCAAATATTTTCAATTTTCTGCAAAAGCTTCCATCGAAATTTTTATTGCCAATTCACCCCCTCTTGGCCTATTCCGTCGATCGATTAACTCAACAATTGGTATCAGAGCTTGACTCATTTGAAGGTTTAATCGCCTATTAAGTAGATCCGGGAAGAGTTACATCGATAATCAAGTCATCAATGGCCTCTACTTCAAACTTCGACTCCGGTCTCGATTCAATTCCCCTCAACAAGTCTCATTTCTTCAATGGAGCTAATTACGCTTATAGGAAGAATAAAATGATGTACTTCATTCAAGCAAGTGACATGGGAGCATGGAATGTCATAGAAGATAGATACATCAAACCTTCCACTCATTCAAGATTGTGGAGTGAATGAGAGACAAGAATGTTCCAGCTCAACTCAAAAGCTATCCATATTATATTTTGTGCTCTTGAACCGGATGAATACGGGAGAGTTTCATCTTGTACAACCGCCAAGGAGATATGGGATAAACTACAAGTCACTCATGAAGGCACAAACGAGGTAAAAGAATCTAAAGTTAGTCTTCTAACTCATAGCTATGAAAATTTTAGGATGAAACCGGATGAAGATATCAAAGATATAACGGGAAGATTCTCCATGATTGTCAATGGTCTCAAATCATATGGAGAAATTATTCCAAATGAAAAGCTTATGAGGAAGTTAGTTTACTCTCTTCAAAATCTTGGCAATCAAAGAAGACGGCGATCATCGAGGCTAAGAACTTAAAATCCTTGACTCTCAATGAGCTAATCGGTTCTCTCCTCAAGCATGAAATGATGCTTCAAGATGAGGTAGACCTTGAAAAGACGGATGAGATAAAGAAAGAAACTGAGAAGAAGAAGAAGAACGTGGGAGTTGCTTGTCCGCTCGGTATGAGTACTAAATATGGGTACGGATATATGTGCAAGTATACACAATCGAACAAGTAATACAATGATAAGTGAGTATCGTCTCCACATGGATTGGAGGAAGTCGAATAAGTTCTATCAAAGCGCTTTACTTTGTCACCTAAGTAAAGTTAGTGATGGTATGTACAAATGATAATGCTGTGGAAAAATGAGATGGATGTTGTGGAAATGGAATGGTGGTATGGTAGCAAATGGATATGTCGTGGCAAAGTGGATGTAAATGTCGTGGAAAATTAAATTGTGTTGAGTGCAAACAAATGGAAATATTAAGGCAAAATGAAATGTAAATATACGATTTGATTAATATATATATAGGACTTTATCCTTCTCACATGACAAGCAGCGATGAGAATGAGTGATGGGAGTCACAAGGAAAACCTAAGTCTATTTCTCTGAATGGTATTTCTTCTATGCCTGCCCTGCCCAACAGAGTCTACTAAGGTGCCCTATGCTATCTCTAGTAAGGGACTCGATAGATTAAAGATGTCCTGGCATAACAAATTGGCGTAAACCCCTGCAGTGATCCTATTGGTCCAGATAATAGGATATGTCTCGACAATACCTTTTTGTGGCAGCATTAACATCTAACCTATCGTTTTTGCACAACTTCTTTTAGTCGAATGAAATCCTAACCTTACCTCTAAGGTGGATTAGGCCTATTTACTACCTAGAACCCCTTGCTTATGTAGTTCCTCCCTAGTTTCTCTCGAACACTAAGGATAATTTGCCAAGGTATTCTCTCGAACCCTCAAGACTTCCTAAGGAAAGGCTACTCTCATAGCTCCTACAACCTTAAGACATTAAGTTTCATAAATAAAACAGATTAAAGCATAGCAAAATAATCATTCATTGAAATAAAAACTTAAACATCCAAGTGAACTCCCACCAAATAGGATTAGTCCATAGTGGGGTTCGAAATAAACAAGAACAAAGCAAGTATCATTCATTCCTTACAACCCAATAACAAAATATGAAAACAAAGAACTAAGGGATGAGAGAAAGCCTTTGACGTGCACTGCCCAATGCTTCCCTCGGCCACCAAGCACTGCTCCTAACAAACTGGCTCCTCTCAGATGCTCAGGACGCTAATCCCTCCGGCTTGTCAAGGAGAAATGCCACGGCAAGTAGGATTGACGGAGAAAGATGAGACATTCTCTCTCTAACTTTTTAAGCTCAAATCTGGGTGGAACCAAAGTCTCTAACATTGTGGCTTCATCCTCTATTTATAGGGGAAAATTAACCCTAGGACTTGGTGTTGAAATTCCTAGGAAACCCCAAACCATACTTAAATCACGTGGGTATCGGGCAGAGCATAGCAGTGATCCAGTCTGGGTTGCCGACTGAGTACCCGATATAATCCCACTACAGACGCCTAAGGATAGACATGATCTGCAGAGCAGGCGGCGTGGTCAGCAGGATCGGCTGTAGATGCGCCGACCCCTCCAGCCAGATCTTCGAGGCAGATTTCTCGGGCAGAGCTCTCGGAAAGTCAGAGATAGCTTGCTTCAAAAATATCTTCTCGCACTTTAAGCGCTGTCGAAATGCCAGTCGAACTTGGCAATTTCATTTTGCTCAGCAATCTCCTTATGTCACACCATTTTCTTTCCTTTTCTCATTGCTTTCAATTCCTACACATCATCAAACAAGCACCTTTCCCATAAAACAACACTACTTTAAAAATAAAATGTCGTGACAAACTGAATTCCACCACATGCAACTTGTAACATCCTCAATACCGGGTTAGTGACTAAATTGTAAAGTCTTATAATTTGGTGATTAAAATAGAATGATTGAATAGTATAAAGATTTATTTGTAAATTATTGTATAGAATTGAATTGAAAGGAAGAAGGAATAGAAGGGAAAAGAGGTCATTTACAAGGAAATAAGAAATGAAGGGTTATATATTAATCCACGTGGGTTGAAGAGGGGAGAACACAAAGGCTTCCAGAGTTCTTTTCTTCTTCTTTCTTCCTTGTACGAGTAAAGTAAAACAAAGGTGAGTTTTCTGATTATTGAGTTTCTTGTTAAATTTAAGATTGGATTTTGATTATTAGATGATAACTAAGTTTAAGGAAAGCTTAAGTTATCTTAAAATCAAAGGATGATAAAGTTAGAAGAGATTAAAGATTAGAGGTTCTTGAATGAAATCTTAGAATATAGTTCATATCTAGAATTAGAAGTTAAATTTGACTTGTCATCAATCTATTTAATACATATTAAGTGTTAGAAGTGGAATTAAATCATGTTGCAAAGTTGGTATAATTCTTGAATTTCATGAGGATGATAGGATTTTGAAGTTTAAGATGAAATAAATGAGTATAGATTGGTTTAAGTTTGTGTACTGGAGTTAAGAATATAAAAGGGAATGAAAGATTTAAGCTAAAATGGATAAGTTTTCGAGTTCAAGAAGTGAATTCTGGGCAGAGTGCATCGATACACATCCATTGTGTACCGATGCATCAAGGATAAAATTCCAGAAATTATTGAAGGTGTATCGATGAACATAAAGTGTATTGATGCACTCCTTTAAAAACATCGAATGCCATCAGTGTATCAATGCACAAGTATTGCATCGATGCACCCCTTAATATTCAAACATCGAATATGATTTGTGTACCGATGCACAAGTAGTGCATCGATGCACCCGTTAAGGGATGCATCGATACACAGTAGAGTGCATCGATGCATACCTTCATTAAAAGATAAAAATAACTTCATTTTTAGCCTAAGGAGTAATAGTTTAGAATATATCAATTAGTATTTTGATATGTATCAATGTATTACTATATAGATATAGAACATAATCTTGTTCCAGAACAATCAAATGACTAGAATCGAATCAAAACAAGGCTAATGTGAGTGTATTTTTTAGTTAAAGTGTATAGAGACAAGACTTGTGATAAGTCTATCTCTGATAGTTGAATTCATGATTTTATACTCATGTACATGCACACATATATTATTGTTATAGTGATATCATGCATAATTTATTATGCTTTAATATGATATTATGTGAACAAACGCCATTACAAGAGAAACAATCCAGGTATGTGGAATAATGGAAATGATTATATGTGTTTATATGAAAAGTGATGAAAGAGATATGAAATGAGAAATGTATTCATATTTAAGCCCATGTTATATGATATGAGAGCTATAGGTATAGCTGGCATGCCAAGAGTCGAGGGTTTCCAGTGGTCCTTCGGGACATATCCAGTGGTCTTTCGGGACGTAGTGGTCATTCGGGACATATCTAGTGGTCATTCGGGACATATCCAGTGGTCCTTCGGGATAAATATTCACTTCCCCTAGTGGGAATTTATCGAGTTATGGTGACAGCGTTAGTGCACAACCTCAATGTATTCACGTACCTTTGTTCTCAATAATGTACATGGGCAATTGAAAGATAAATTAAAGTGAAAGTGATACAAGAGGTAAGTTTCATATGTGCATGACATGATTGCATATGTTATAGTGAAATATATACATGTATATTGAAATGTCATGATCAAATGGTAAGAATGCATATTCATGAATCTATTGTTACATGTTCATTTATTGCCTCACTAAGTCTATGACTTAGTGTGTAAGTGATTTACACGTAGGTACCAAGAAACAAGAAGAGCAGTACTAGAAGTGACAAGAACAATATCACTACTAAAAGATCATATCAGAAGTAATTGACAAAGTATGTATTTTGGGTTATGCATAGAGTGTTGGCAGGTAATAAGTTGTTAATTACAAATGCTCTGATCGATTTTGTATTTCGTGGTCTCTCTTATGTAAATTAACATATTTTGTTTTAATGAAAGTTTAAAATTTCTGTGTTTTTCTTTAAGTGTCAAAGTTTGAAAAGTCAATGTGACACCTCGGACTCATATTAGGGTCGGATACGGGTTAGGGGTGTTACACAAATAAATGCTTCTAAATGCATCTACATGGTCCTAAATGAGTTATTAGACACTCAATAACTTAAGTAAAAAGGTCCCAAAATGTGACCTTTTACGGAGCTATCATTTCTCTCAAATCCAAAAAAGATGAGAGTGATTCGGATAAAGATGACGATGACGAGGAGATGACATTATTTACCAAACGGTTCAGAAAATTAATGAGGCCCAACCGAGGAAGAAAATTCAAACGAAACGAAGGCTTCAAAAATGAACCGAAAGAGAAGGACCCGATCATTTGCTACGAATGCAAAAAGTCGGGGCATGTCAAATATGATTGCCCATAATTGAAGAATAATGGTCAATCAAAGAATAAGCACAAGGCTCATGTGGCTACATAGTGTGATGAAGAAGGCTCTGATGAAGAGGAACAAGAAGTTGCAAACTTGTGCTTAATGGCCATCGGGGAAAATTCTCAGGTAACCTGAGTTATTAGAGGATTATAATGGGTTGGATTTAGATTATAAGACTTTATTTTCAAAATATAAAAATGATATTTCAAAATTGAAAAATGAAAATAGTCTTATGTCAAAAACCAACAATGATCTTGAAAGTAAGATCAAAGAATTGAAAATCAAATTAGATGAATTTGAAAAGAAAAATACCGATTTGCATAACTTACTTTCAAGAGTAAACGACAATCATCAAAAGAAAATTGATGATCTCAAAGCTTCTTTTAATAAAGTTGATCCAAAACATTTTGAAAATGGAGAAAGTTCAAAAATCAACTTTGTTAAAAAAAGTTTTAAAAGCTACAATCATAGAGGTTTCTAAAGAACCTCAAATGATAAAATCATTAGAAGTATATGGGTTCCTAAAGGACTCATTACTACTAAAGATAAGGATATCCTACAAAAATGGATACCCAATGGGACTAGGATTTTGGAAACTAATGAATATGGACCCAAAAGAGTTTGGGTACCAAGAATCAGAAATTAATCCATGTTTGTAGGAAAATGAGCATTGCTACAAGTCAAGGGAAACAACTTCAAATTCATGGTACCTTGATATTGGATGCTCAAGATACATGACCGGAGACAAAAACGGGTTCATAGAGCTTAACGCAAAAAAATAGAGGAGAGGTGACTTTTGGTGATAATTCAAAAGGTCATATTGAAGGTATAGGTACTATAGGTAATACCTCTTCCATACAAATTAAGAATGTTTTATATGTGAATGGATTAAAGCATAATCTATTGAGTATTAGTCAATTATGCGATAAGGGATTCAATGTCATGTTTGAAACTAATGGTTGTAAAGTCATTGACATGACATTACATCTAATCGGATTATGCTTATTGGTCATAGAATAGAAAACATATACATGGTGCATTTAGATTCTATAGATATGACTAATTTATGCCTAGTTGCCAAGGATGAGCATAATAGTTGGTTATGGCATAAGAGACTAGGACATGCGAGTATGAGTGTTTTGCAACGGTTAATTCAAGGAGATTTAGTTCGAGGGTTGCCTAAGCTAAAATTTGATAATGATAAAATCTGTGATGCTTGTGCTAAAGGAAAACATAGAAAAGATTCCTTTAAGTCCATTAATGATATATCAACTAGTAGAGTATTACAATTGATCCATATAGAACTTTTTGGGCCATCTAGGACTACTAGCTTGGGTGGAAACAATATGCATTTGTCTTGGTAGATGATGACTATTCTAGATATACTTGGGTTTTATTCTTAAGTACTAAAGATGAAGCATTAGAAAAATTCATCATGTTTTCAAAAGTAATCCAAAATGAAAAAGGATACTCCATAACTAGTGTTAGGAGTGATCATGACACTGAATTTGAAAATCTTGGATTTACTGAGTTTTGTAATTCTAATGGTATTAGCCATAATTTTTCAGCACCTATAACCTCTCAACAACTCAACAAAATGGAGTTGTTGAGAGGAAAAATCAAACTTTAGAAGAAATGGCTAGAACCATGCTTTGTGAAAACAATTTGCCAAAATATTTTTGGGCGGAAGCCAGAAATACCGCTTGTTATGTTATTAATCGAGTAATGATTAGGCCTATTTTGAAGAAAACTCAATATGAACTTTTCAAAAATAAAAAGCCTAACATTAGTTATTTTCATCCTTTTGGATGTAAATGTTTTATTTTAAACAACGGTAAAGAAAATCTTGGTAAATTTGATGCTAAAAGTGATGAAGGAATTTTTCTGGGTTATTCCTTAAATTCTAAAGCTTATCGAGTATTTAATAAAAGAACTTTAGTTGTAGAAGAGTCTATACATGTTTTTTTATGATAATCCCTTCCGATGAAGGATTCTTGTATGAATGATGATGTAGGTATTATAAACACAAATGACGTTAGACATGACGTTGGAGAACCATCATCAAAGAAAGAAACTAAAGATGAGGAAACTCAATATCCTCTCGAGAATCCAACTATTGAAGAAAGGGAAGTCTCTTACCTAAGGGAATATAACTATTTCAAGGATGGTGAAATAATAGGTGATCCATCCAAAGGGGTAACAACTCGATATTCTCTTAGAAATATATGTAATTATGTTGCATTTATTTCATGCATAGAGCTTAAGAATATTAAAGAAGTATTAAATGATGAACATTTGATTATGGCTATGTAAGAAGAGTTAAATCAATTTGAGAGAAGTAGAATATGGACATTAGTTGAAAGGCCTAGTAATTAATCTACTATAGGTACTAGATGGGTATTTAGGAATAAGCTTGATGAAAGTGGTAATATAGTGAGAAACAGGGCTAGACTTGTTGCTCAAGAGTATACTCAAGAAGAAGGCATAGACTATGATGAAACATACGCTCTCGTAGCTAGGATGGACGCAATTAGAATGTTATTAGCATTTGCATGTTTCAATGAATTTAAACTATATCAAATGAATGTTAAAAGTGCATTTTTAAATGGTTTTATAAAAAAGTATATATGGAACAAACTCCTGGTTTTGAAGATTCAAAATTTTCAGATCATGTTTTCAAATTGAAAAAAACACTTTATGGTTTAAAACAAGCTCCTAGAGCTTGGTATGAAAGACTGTCAAACTTTTTAATTGAAAAAGGTTTTTCTAAAGGGAAGGTTGATACTACATTGTTTTTAAAGCATAAAGGTAAAGATTTATTAGTAGTTAAAATTTATGTTGATGATATAATATTTGGTTCTACTAATGATGTTCTTTGCCAAAAAGTTTCTAAGCTAATGCAAAGTGAATTCAAGATGAGCATGATGGGGGAGCTCTCATTTTTCTTGGGACTCCAAATCAAGCAAAGAAAAGATGACATCTTCATTAATCAAGCTAAGTACGTCAAGGATATGCTCAAGAAGTTTGGACTGAAAAATGGGAAACCTCACGCCACTCCAATGAGCTCATCAACAAAGCTTGACAAAGATGAAGGAGGTAAATGTGTGGATGTTAAATTGTATAGGTCAATGATTGGCTTTTTTCTCTATCTAACCGCAAGTAGATCGGACATTATGTTTAGTGTTTGCTTATATGCTAGATTTCAATCATGCCCTAAGGAATCACATTTATTGGCTGTTAAGAGGATCTTTAGATACCTTAAGGACACTCCTAGTTTAGGACTTTGGTATCCTAGAGACACTAGCCTTAGCTTGCATGCCTTCTTTGATGTGGATTATTTAGGATGCAAAATATATAGGAAAAGCACCTCTAGTACTTTCCAATTCCTAGGAAATATGTTGCTTTCTTGGTTTTCAAAGAAACAAAATTGTGTTGTATTATCTACCACTGAAGCGGAATACATTTCAGTCGGTAGTTGTTGTGCACAAATTTTATGGATGAAACAATAACTTTTTTATTATGGAATTGAAATAAGTACCATACCTATCAAGTGTGACAATACTAGTGTTATTTGTCTCACTAAAAATCCCATCCAACACTCTAGAACTAAGCACATTGAAATTAAACATCATTTCATTAGAGATCATGTCGCTAAAGAATATATAGTTCTAGAATATGTTGATATTTTGCACCAATTAGCAGATATATTTACAAAACCTTTAGATAAAGAAAGATTTTGGACACTTAGGAGAGAATTAGGTTTGACCAACCTACCTTGACTAAGTGTTTAAAATAAGTTTAGCACTTTTAATTAGTTTTGGAAAATGCTTATAAAAATAACACTTTTGATTGCATCATTTGCTATTAGTTAGGGGGAGTTTTATGATTCTTAGTGAGAATTAATTATATATTCAAATAATGTTTAAGGATAGATTTACATTGATTGAACATTGTTAATTTTCGTAATATGAGTTGCCAATACCACTAGAGTTGATTAATTTAGCTTTATAAGTGTTTAAAATCATATTTTTGGACATTTTAGCGCATGAGGTATCGAACCCCCTTTGAATGGGTACCGATACCCCCTTTGAATGGGTACCGATACCTTCCCCTAGTGTACCGATACCCTCCACGGGTTCTGGTTATTAAACGTCCAGAAGAACCCTTTCTCTCAAAACCCTCTCTTCTCTCTTACACGTCGTTCCTCCTCCCTTTCTCTCTAAATCTCCACTTTTGCCAAAATCATCAAATACAAGTCGGAATTACTTCAATTTTCAACTTATAATCCTACTAGAATCATTAAAAACGTCAAGTCCGAGTTTTTCAAGGTAATTTTTCTAAACCCATTATTTCATTGATTTTGAACATAAAACTAGTTTTAATTAGTTCTAGGTTGAAATAGTGATCGGGCTTTGATTATATGATGTTTTTAAACTAGATTTCTACAACTAATTTCATCAAAAACACAAGATTTGACCATTTTTTTAAAATTTTCGAAATAAAAAAAAATTGTTGTTTTTGATTTAGTTATGATGATTTCATGAAAACTACATATGTATTGATTTTCAAACATTGTTTTCAAATATGGTTTTCCAAAATTGTCTATTAAAACTATTTTAGAGAACCCTGAAATATTGAGGACTCATTTGAGTTTTGGGATTGATATTATTGCATACATGTGTTTTAAAATTGCATGTTAATCTTGTTTATTCCGATTTCCTAAGTCATGTCTCACAAACGCCCTAGAATGTCCACTAATCGTTCAAACCAACCTCCTAACCCTCCTCTAAATCCACCTCATATCCAACAAATTCCTGATCTCGTTGATTGTAATATGACTATTCGTAATTCATGCTTCAATGAACCTGGTCGCAGACAAAATCTCTTCTTCAGGTATTCTCAATATTTTGAGTCATACAAAATTCGAGAAGAACGAATCCCATCTCTTCAAGCTATGTTAGAAATATATTTTAGATATCTTCCTACCCTACGAGAGTGGAAATTTGATAAACTTTTTAAACTCGAACCAATAGTTTATCATCAACTTGTTCGAATCTTCTATTCCAATGCCATTTGTCTCCAAAACCGGGATAAAATCAAAACCATAGGAATTAGATCTTACCTTCTAAGAAAATTCATCTATATTGACTCGGAATACATAGCTCGTGCATTTGGATTAGATAATGTTTGCTTAGATAATGAAAAACAAACGGTATGTACTCCTTATAAAAGAAAGAAGAGTGCGAGTGTATTAGATTTCCATGATCGTTTTCTTTTATATGATGATCTCTTGGTGGTTTCGACCATCTGGAGGAAAATACTCCACTCTTAGAGCCCTAGATCTTTGGTAGATACATTGTATCCAAAACAATAATAAAATAAACCTACCTCATATTATCTTTGCTGAAATTGTTGAAACCGTAAACCTTGTTCCTAATAAGAAACTTTGTGCATCTCTAGTTTACGGTTGTCTTCTAAGTAATCTGTTTGTCAAAGTCGAGCTTAGGGTACAACTTGATGTAACCTTCCCTCTCAAAAATCAAATTAATCTTATTTCCTTAACAAAATCGGGATAGACAAAGGATAAGAACACCGAGCAATGGGTTCGATCTGCTGAGCAAACATCGGGAGCTAGTTCTTCAAGAGCTCCACCGGCACCGACGGCGGACGATGATCTTGAACTTCAACAGCTGATGCAAGACATTGACGAAGTCCCCGACGATGAGCCGGAGCAGCACGAGGAACAAGCACAACAAGAGGATCAAATGCCTCCATATTTTCAATATTTTATGGAGACATTCGAATTTCGATATGCAACCATGGATTCTCGGTTTACATCTATAGAGTCCCATTTATCTGCTATGGGGGCTCAACAATTGGACAATCAACAAGAGATTCAAGCTAACCGTGAAGCAGTGAATAATCGATTCAATGCTATAGATGATAGACTCGATGTGCTTACACGAGATGTGGCTAATATATGGACACATCTATCTCTTTCCGATCCTCCAATGGAGTAAACCTTGCCTAGTTTCGATTTTTCTTAAGATTGAACTTCGGATTTAGAACTTTGACTTGTTAAACATTTTAATGTTTTTGGATCGAATGTTTGAATTTGTTATGTATGTTGAATGTCTAACTTTGAATGCTTATATTTATTTGATTTGGTTTAATGTTTTTGCATCAATTACATTATAGTTGCAATATGACCAATTTATTATTTCACATTGATTATGATTATTGAATTATGGAACTAATGGCTAACATTTCTCTAGATTGTGATCTTAGCAGCTTACACTTTATCTTAATCTATCAATTGGCTTAAATTTCAAAAATCTTGTTTAAACTATTTTAAAATCTTTTTTGATTTAACAAAAAGGGGGAGAAGTATTAAAGTAAGGGGGAGTAATTTATTAGAGTAAGGGGGAGTAATTTCAAAACTTGATTTCAAAAATAATTTTCAATTACAAAATCTTAAAATTACTAAAATGTTTTGTTATATCAAAAAGGGGGGAGATTGTTGAAAACATTTTGATGTTTCGATATAACAAATTAAATGTTTTTGGATTCCAAGATTTTCTAATCATTTTCAAATATATATTCGATCAAACTATTCGAATATCAAAATATTACTCCAAGTTTTTCAAATGTCAATTTAAATCCTTACTCAAGTGTAAAAGTGTGTTTTAATCTTTTAAACAATTTTACAAAGTATTTTGAGCCTTAATCAAGCCAAAAATATTTTGTTAATAAATCTTAAATCGAAAAACCAGATTGCCCAGAGGGTACCGATACCCCCCAAGAGGGTATTGATACCCCTATGTAAGATTTGACTCCGAGAAATAACAGATTGCTCGGAGGGTACCGATACCCCGGCCCCCAGGAGGTACTGATACCCCCAGTCTGATAACGGTCGAAATATTTGAATTTTACACTGCATGTACCGATACTCTATGAAGGGGTACCGATACCCTATGAAGGGGTACCGATACCCTATGAAGGGGTACCGATACCCCCACGCTCCAAGCTGTTTTATTAATTGTTTTCACACAATAATAGCTCTATTGATTCCACTAATGATCCCCGACGTTCAGAAGTGATCCAGGGAATATTTAAACAAGCTTAGGAGCCATTGATCAATAACAATTAACAAGAATCAAGAGAGAATCAAAGAGAAAGCATCAAACATCAAGTTTGAGCATTTTCAAGCCTATTTCATTCAATATTCATTTTTTCTTTCAAGAGAACACTTATTATGCTCAATTGCATTATTCTTGAGTGTTCTTTCTTTGTTCTAGAATTGTGCAAACATCTTTCCTTGTGAGTATTTTCTTGTAAGTTTGCAAAATTTGTATTGTTCTCTTTGGGAGAGAGTGTTATAAAGAATTTGGGGTATAATTCTTGAGGGATTTATAAGGTTACTTTTTGTCCTCAAAAGAAAGACAAATTAGTGAATTTGTGGAAAATCCTTAGTGTGGATAGCTAAGGTAGTGGACGTAGACTTTGATTGAGAAAGTCGAACAACTCTAAATTGTTGTGCAAATATTTTTAATTTTCTGCAAAAGCTTCCACCGAATTTTTTATTGCCAATTCACCCCCCTCTTGGCCTATTCCGTCGATCGATTAACTCAACATAATGTTTTGGCTTTGTCGTGGCATATTATTGTGTAAATGGTGCTATTTTACGAGGAATGTTTGTGCTTTGTTGGTGATGTGCAAGTCAATGAAGCAAAGGGTGAACATGGAGGAATGCCAAGGCAATTTGAGATGACTGAGCGTGAGAAAAATGCCGCGGCAACTAGGACGTCATTTATGGGCGCATAAAAAGGCAAAAATCTGAAGATATTTTATGGTGTTATCCAGTCCACACGTGAATCTCACCTACTACCCCGTCCAGCCCACACATGTGAAGGGAATATACCATTTTTAAGATATAAGGATATCTCATTATTAAGGAGGAGTTATGGAATTTATGAGCTTGGGAGTTAGAGAGTTATTGGGTAATTTATTAGCTTCTTGAGAGTTTTTGAATTGATGAGAATTTAAGAGCCTCTTAGAAGTTAGATGTTAATTTAAGAGCTTCTTGGAAGTTGAAGAGTTTTTTGTTTTTAATATAAATAAGATAAGAAAGAATAGGACAAAGAGGGACGCAACAAGAGGCAAAACAATGAACTCCTTTATTCTCCATTTCCTTTCATCTTTTCAAAGGTTCCCTCCATAGCCATGCTCAAGGGAGTGGCGAGCTAGAAGCTTAAGGGAGGATCTACATGAGCAATGGGTTTTAGCTGCTAACTGAGACCTAATCCACCTTAGAGATAAGGATAGGATTTCAACGACTAAAAGGAGTAGCGCTCATTCGATAGGTTTGATGTTACTGTTCACGCCGAGAGGTATTGCCAAACTCAAGTGGTAATTATGCAGTTACCAACAATGGAACAGAACACTGGCAGGGCCTGGAACAAGATATCACCAGCAGAATTCCATCAGGCTTTACATACTCAGTTTCTGCTAGTGTTGGCGTTTCAGGGCCATTTTCGGTGTCTCCCGATGTCACATAGCAACATTGAGGCTAGAAAATCCCGGTTCAACTAGCTATTTGTTCATCGGAAAGTAATGATCTTTATTTATTGCGTAACATTTCTTTATATGTAAACTTAAAAGAGGAAGTTTTTGTTAATGTCATTTGTCACCACAGAATCTCTATGTCAAAGGGGAAGTGGAAAACGGGCAAAGGTGCATTCTCATTATCATGCATGCCTGAAAGGATTATATTTTATTTGGAAGGGCTGCCTCCTGGTGTTGAGCTGGTTATTGATTGGGTGGTTATTAGCAGTAACTTTTTTACACTTGGAATCTCTGAGCATTTGCACATTGGGGATTTATCTGGCTTATTAAGTTCACATATGTTCTTTTGGTGCTATGGGGTCTTAAACCTTTATTTTCATATAAAAGAATGCAGGCAACCGACAAGGATTGAGTGCAATTGCGGGGAAAGTTCTTACTAAATGGTTCTGATCCATCAAGAGTAATCATCTATTTAGAAGACCCTCCTCCAGGCACTGACATTCTTGTCAATGGCTTGAGCGCAAAGCATGCAGAGAAAATCCCTCCTTCACCGCCACCAGTTATTGTCTTATTGAGACGAGATGAGTAACTTCAATTTGGAATTCTGTATTGTTTTTTCATCTACTTTAGAGAAGATATCAGATGCTTGGATTTACCGCATGTTTTCCTAAAATAAAACCCTTATTAATAAAAACATGCACTTTTTGACAGTAGAATCCACAAACTGAATTTGATAGAGTTAAAAATAACCATGTATGGTTTCTTGATGTGTTTTTACTTTCTTTTTTTTTTTCTTTTTGTAGAATCCTGATTATGGAGTTAATATAATTACAATTAGTCAACCAAGTGATGGCACAAATGGATGGTTTCCTCATGGTAACTGCAATACGAGTCTCGCATTAAGATCACCACATATACTTCCTCCAATGGCTAAAGCCTCCCTTGGTGCCTCGGTACCTTTAAGTGGCCGTTACATCCCGCTGAAAAATCGTATGCAAACTTGGATGGGGCCAGCTCAGATGATCACTGAAAAGCTGAAACTTTTCTTCAAGTACCAAATCTCTGCTTGGGTTCGAATTGGTTCTGGAGCAATTGGTCCTCAGAATGTGAATGTTGCACTTTCTGTGGACGGCCAGTGGGTCAATGGTGGACAAGTTGAGATTAAAGATGGTAGGTGGCATGAAATTGGTGGTTCCTTTAGAATTGAGAAGCAACCATTCAAGGTTATAGTTTACATCCAGGGTCCTGCTGCAGGTCTTGATTTAATGGTTGTTGGACTTCAAATTTTCCCTGTTGACCGCGATGCCAGGTTTAAACATTTCGCAAGGCAAACTGACATGGTAAAATCTAGTTATGATTTCTGTTGTATTTTTCTGGTACTGATTTCTTTCTCTTTCACTTAGTTTCATGGTATATTTTTTTAAAACATCCTCAAACTTGTCCTTATAAAACATGCATTTTGAACTGCTTAATAAAATGGCACGGGAATTGGTTGGTTTCTTAATTAGATAAGACATTTTCCCTTCAAACATGGGGACCTTGTTCTTTCTCTAAGCCCTGATCATTCCTAGTCCTTACTTCTTACTTGTATGCCTTTTTGTTTGGCTCATGTAGACTCGAAAGCGGGATGTTGTCCTCCAATTCTCAGGATCCAGTTCAAGCAGTCTGTTCGGAACCTCTGTGAAAGTCAAACACAAAATAGCTTCCCTATAGGGTCTTGCATCAACAGAACAAATATAGATAATGAAGCTTCTGTTGATTCCTTTGTGAAGAACTTCAACTGGGCGGTGTTTGGAAATGAATTGAAGCGGTATTGGACAGAACCTCAACGAGGAAATTTCAACTACAAAGATGCTGATGATGTGTTGGCTTTCTGCCAAGACCATAAAATAGAAACCCGAGGTCCTTGTATTTTCTCGGAAGTACAGTCCACAGTCCAGCAATGGATTCAAGCATTCAACAAAAAGGACTTGATGACTGCTGTTCAAAACCGTCTAACAGGCCTTCTCACACGTTACAAGGGAAAGTTCGGACAGTACGACGTGAGCAATGAGATGTTGCATGGATCATTTTATCAAGACTGGTTAGGAAGAGATATTCGAGCATACATATTTAAGACTGCAGATCAGCTTGATCCATCTGCCACCGTATTTATGAGTGATTACCATGTTGACTGTGGATGTGACACCAGATCCGAGAAGTATATCGAAGACATTCTTGATTTGCAGCAGCAAGGTGCACCTGTTGGAGTAATTGGAATTCAAGGACATATCGATAATCCGGTAGGACCAGTTGTGAGTGATGCCCTAGATAAGTAAGGTGTTCTTGGTCTTCCTATCTGGTTCATGGAGCTCAATGTGTCCTCCCGTCAACGAACACGTTAGAGGGGAGGATTTGAAAGTTATGCTTAGAGAAGCATTTGCACATCCTGCTGTAGAGGGTGTAATGCTGTGGGGATTTTGGGAGTTGTTCATGAGCCGGGTCGATTCAGAAGGTGAAATCAATGAAACTGGTAAAAGATTTTTTGCTCTTATACATGAGTGTTGCTCACGGGTCTTCTATTCATGTTTAACTAAAGAAATTAGTTTGTACATATTTTATTGTAGGTGGCAATTACATAAATTTAAACAGCACTAATAATTTTAGTCATTTTAGATTATTGTATTATCATATTTAAGATTTTAAATTTAAATCAATATTATCGAGTGACAGTTTCAACACCAATGTCTTCTAGTTTTAACTTTATTATCCTTTTATAATCTTAATATAAATATTATCGAGTCTCCTTCCTCTTGCCTTTTCCTTGGTTCTATGGTCAAGTTTTCTGTGATGTTTATTTTGAAGTAAAGATTGTGTCTAGAAGGTTGCTTTTGTTATTGCACTCCACCTGTTTGTGTTTGTGTGTATGAGAAGTTCTTCAAAAAACAAGAAAGATGAACGTTTCACCAGTAACTCTGTTTGTTCAAAACTTACCACCTAGATATCATTGGACTGGGTTAAGACAATTATTCGGTAGGCATGGAGAAGTGATTAGCTCTTACATAGCGCGGAAGAATGACAGAACAGGAAAACGATTCGGTTTTGTTAGATTTTCTAACAGAGAAGATTCAGAGAGAACAACTCAAAGATTAAATGGATTCTGGATATTTTGGCTATCGATTATCAGTCAAAGAAGCTCATTATAGAATCAAGAATCAAAACTGGAAAGTGGATAGACCTTCAACTTCAATCGCAACAACCAGGGAAATACAGCGTAAAAGTGTGAATGGAGAAAGTTCGGAGGAACAAGTAAGAAGGATGAGCAGGATAATACAGGGGGTGATGGATGAGGAAGTTGTGAGAAAGCTTCAGAAGTGCCTAGTAGGAACGATGGCGACAGTTTGTTCTTCATCTCGGGTGGAAGATAGACTACGATCAGCAGGTCTTGGTGTAATTAAGATCAAGTTTCTGGGAGGAAGAGATTTCTTATTATAAGTTGATGACGATGAGCTATTCAGAATCATAAAGGAGCATAACTGGTCATATTTAACTAAATTTTTTCTGGAAGTGCAACCTTGGTCAGAGTCATACAGAGCATCGGAAAGAGTTACATGGATTAAGCTGTTTAGAGTGCCGTTGCACTGTTGTAATCATGGAACATTTAAGAGGATAGCTGAGCAATGGGGAGAATGTTTAGCGATGGGAGAAAACGCATTTCAAGCTATGGGCTGTGAGGAGATGACTATCCTTATAGCAACTAGTAGGAAGGAATCAATTGACGAAGTCGTAGATTTGGAAGCAGGTAGAGATATTTTTAAAATTAGAGTAGTAGAACAACCCACAAGCAGAAGTGATAATGCTGGTCGAAAGCAAGAAGAAAAAGAAGCTACGGCTATGGTTAATTCTGAGTCATTGACAGGAAGAAGTTCGAACTCATCGGACGAAAAGAAATCAGAGAGGTGGCAGGAGAAAGATGACAGTTAATTGTGTTGTATGGGGAATATACCTAGAGGTGGCGACTTGTCGGGTGAGGACGAGGATGATAGGAATATAGGAGAGGAAGCAATTGTGGGACTAAGGAAAAATGAGGATAGATGAGAGAAAGAACAGAAGCAAATTGAAGAGGTTATTGAACTCGAAGAGAGAGATGTAGTCGGATTTTACTGAAGAATTCAGGCGTTAACGAGGAAATGAAGAATAACTTAAATGATTTGTCTTCATGTGAACGTCTATTAGAGTCTAAGGCAGTGGAGGACTTGGTTCACATGGGATTCACAAATGATATTTCTAATATAATTTCCAACGGTGAGGAAGCCCAACATGATGGGATTTTGTTTAATGGGGACGTAGGTAAGTCGAATAAGGGGATGTATCGGGAGGATAGAGACCAGAGGCTTGGTTTGTCAGCACAAACGAAGGAGGATTTTGTTATGCTCAATTCCAGTCATAACCGAAGATCAAAGGTGGGGAAAAATAAAAAATATTGCTCTATGCAAAGATTTCAAGAGAAGTATGCAGTCACCCAAAGAAAGAATAGAAAATGCAGAATCAAGAAAAATCAGAAGAAGGTGCTAAAAGAGGAAGAAGTGACTGAATTAGAAGGTAGATCTTTATCTGATTCTGACCTACAAGCAAGGTGGCAGAGACAAAAGAGGAAAGCGAAGGAAACATTACAGATTGGCAGAGAACTGGGTATACAGTTTATAGGTTCAGAGGAGGTTCTACTGCGAGAAATTATAGCTATGGAGGATTTGGAAGGCGAATCACAATCTAAGGAAGACGATTTGCAATCTCTATCTATTGAATTTTAGCCGAAATTAATGGAGAAAGTGCCGAAATCAGATGTTGTTGCATGAGTGTGAAATTATGAGACCTAGTGGTTTTTGTATTCTTTGATATATAATTTCGTTTTGGTTCAAGGAGTCTGTGCAATCCTGGTTGGTCTGCTGCTTTGATGGGAGAGTATGTATGGCAAAGATAGGTGGTGCTGCTGTTTGCAAGAAGATTGGATTCTGCTGGTATGTCTCGAAATTTTGGTTCGTTGTATGTTTCACTTTTCTATGGATCGTCTCCTGTTTGATGAGGTACGGAGAACGGAAGAATCGACATAATCTTCTTCGATGTCTAACTGATGCACGTTGGTGTAGTTAGGGAGATAATTTCGAGAGTTGGGGCTGGTATTAGGTATATTCTATGAAGAAATCTATTTCGAATAAGTGAAATGAGACGTCAAGAGGAAACATTTCGGATTGAAGCCAGAAGCTTGGTGGTAGCGGTGTTGTTGCTATTTGCAAGAAGTTTGGTTTTAGTTGGGCTTATAGTATTGCAGGAGGTTCAGTGCAGCAGCTGTTTGAATGTGTTTTCATTGATTTCAAAAATAAAAGTCAACACTAGCTTCAAGTTTGGTTTGGACTCTTCTTTGGAGGTTTTAAAGATTTGGGTTCTTGTGAAGGTAGTCTGGTTTGGTTCTAAGTTTATGGTTACTGCTGCAATTTCTAGTTTAATATTGCGGTACCTGATTCTTCTTTGAGCTTCTTCTGTCTGGTTCCATAATATGATACTTCTGGCTATGTTTTTGTTGTCTATGCATGAGATGATGGTGTCGAGATCCCTTTCGATTGGTTTTGCTTTATTGGTTTTTAGTTTTTTTGTTTTGTTGGATGTATTGGTGTAATGTTCTGATGATGGATGTATTTGGGCATCAGTGCTTGTTGTTGTTCTCTTATGTAGCACTCTTTTCCTCCAATTTGTTTTAGGGAGGATTTTAATGAGGCTCATAAGGTGAACTTGTCTTCTGCATTAATTTAATAAATTGAATTTTGCCGAGCAAAAAAAAATATTAATCTTTCAAAATATTTTGAAATTGAATTTGATTAAATTATTGCATATTTTATTTTATATTAGAATGAAAAAGCTAAGAAACAAAAACAAACTTGTTGGCAGTTAATTGAAGTACATGGGACAGTTAGAAACATGAATGCGTTTTTAAAAAAAATAGTAGAATGATGATAAATTAGTATTTGTTTAGAATTTTTATTATTCATTAACAATTCATAAACGCTATAGATGTAGTTGTTCAAATCCTAAATCCTTTAAAGAAAATAATATTCTTTTCTGTCGTTGATGCCGTTCAATGGTTTCGCATAAATACCGCCTTAATATTGATTTCAGAATAGTTGCTGCTGCCTCGTAACCAAATACAAAAACGTGGTCCAGGCCATGCCAATTTGATTTACTAGTTTGGGAAACATGAAAGATCCTAGAAAAGGCATTGATTAAGAAAACAGTGAAACAGATTGCTTGTGGTCCTTGTTACAAAAATAAAACCTCTGATGATTTGTCTCCCATTTTCCAAACTGCTCCAGAAACTTTCATTATCATCGGTCCATGAAGTCCGCTTTACCTTTTGTCTACCGGAATCAGAAATTAAGCAGCTGAAAGACCGAGTCAGCCCAGTCCTTTCACTATGCAAAAAGGTCGAGTCCAGGAAGAGTTTCGAACGAGAATCTGCATATACAGTTTAGACAAGGCCCAAAGATTCAGACAAAAACAAAGGACACATTTGGGGGGTTGGGGTGAAAGAGATAAGGCGAAAACAAGAAGGGATTAGACAAGCTTTCTAGTAAGGTTGAAATGTGAGAGCCATGAACAAAGGAAAAGAGGAAAGTTAGGTAGGAGAAATGGAAGTTCATTGCCTAAATGGGGACCATGCATTGATTTTGTATTGGATTCCACCATCATTTCGGTTAAATATGCAATTGGTAGTCGCATTCAAATCTCACGTCAAAATCCCAATATCATCTCCTCCACCATGTCTAAGAATCAACCTCTGTTTTTCTTTTTCTTATACCGCAGCTGTAACTGTTTATGTTTTTCCTCCACCCACCAAACAGTAAAAAGGTGGCCCGTAACGTGATTCAAGTTTCCGGGAATAGGAAGCAACAGCATATTACTATCTTAATCAATTTGATAGCCTCCTATCACTAATTTGGACTACTGTGACATTTTCTACCACATATGGATATTTCCACAATCAACTATACATTATGAAAAGTAGAATTTGTTTCTTCCTTCTTTTTTACTGTTTATTGCATAAAGGGTTGAATCTTATAATCTTTTATTATCTCGATAAATATATATATTTTTATTTTATAAACTAATACATCTCCATAAATTTTGAAATAAACAATGTGTTGTTTGATCAAAGTGAAAAAATATAAACATATATTTTTTATTAAAATATGTTCTTTGTTACATTCTCTTAGTAAAGTTATCCTTTGTTAATACGAGGAATTGCCCACTACTACAACGTGGGTTTTCATAATCTTCATCGGCCACCTGGGATTGTTGACAATGATGATGTTGAAGCTACTATTACTCGTTTCATTGCTTTGTGATTCGAAATCTACTTTGAATAATACGCCAACTTAGAGAGAGAGAGAGAGAGAGAGAGAGAGAGAGAGGATGTTTTATATAATTTCATGTTTGTTTATAAGAATCCAATATAAAACAGTATCTAATATACATACAAGAAGTTGCTTTTCTTTTCTTTTTAATCAAAGCAAAATGAGATGTGAGCTTTTTGCAAGTCTTGGAAATAAAAAGAAAATCACTTTGAATCGAATCTGAAACTATTTACGACTTGAGTTGTTATCGTATTTTTTCCATTGGGTCAATAGATTGTCAAATATACTTGTTTATTTTTATTAAATTTCTTTTTTTTATTGTATGTCTAAGTAATATAGTTTATGTCTAAGTAACATAGTTTAATTATTAATTGAAAAATGTGGTATTCTCTTAAACTCCTACCTACATCGATGACTCATCCATACCAAGAAATACTTGTCCCCCAACTCTCTGAAGATCATGTTCAAAAGGCTTTAGATTAAACAAATTTAAGAAAGAAAAAAATGTATGTGTGTAGATTTGTTAGGACTAATGGATGTTAACATCATAAATTAATCATTATATAATATTAGGGGTTAGTATTAGATGGAGTCAAGTTAAAAAATTGAGATAGTCAAGTTGACAAGTCTTATTTTCTAATTCAAAATTTATTTGAAATTATTTCAAGCCTAGTTGTTCGAGTTTATCTTCAGATTTAATTACATTTGATAATAATACGGTACATATTGATTCTAATTTAAAAGATATTTTGTAATAATATAAGATATACAGAATAAATGAGATAAAGTATTGATGAAAGTATAAGTGAGTCCAGCATAAATTAAGAGATTAAAGTGCAAAAAAGAATAAATTTGTTGTTAAAAATAAGAATTTAAATTGCATATGCATTCTATAGTGACATGTGATCAAGTGATTCAAATTTATTAAAAATATATTTAAAATGAACAAGGAGTTGAAGAAACAAAAAACAGCATGCAAAATTAAGTGATCTAACGGTTTAAAGAGGTAACTTGTTTTCTAAATAGAAGTTGAAGCTACGTAATTTATGAGTATTTGATTCAAACTCAGTGAAAATAGATTTAAAATGAAATAAGCTGAATGAAATCAATGACTAAATCATAAAATAGTCATATTACTTAGCTAAATATTAATATATCACCGCTTTAAAATTTAATTTTTCAATTATAATTGATGAAACTTAAATTTAATTCGAACTTAAAAATTAATTTAAATAATTTTAAAATAAAATAAAGATTTTTTATTTGAGATGAATTTTGTCCATTCATATATAATATATATTTGATGTGACTAATGACTATTGACATCACAATTGTTTATTAAAATATATAAGCAAATCATTCAAATATCTTTTTCAAAGTGAAATTAGAAAGAGAAAAAAAAAACAGAGAAAGATTCCCCCCAACACTTTCATTTTTATATTGATCTTATTCTGTCTAATTGGTAAGTCTCATGTTTACTAATATATATAATCTCTATCTTGTTTTATGCATGGAAGATATAATCCCCCCCCCCAAATATAGAAGCTACAATTTTCTGGTTCAAAATCCATATAAAGTTGAGCAGTTACAGCTGTAAAGTGTTTTCGTTGTAAATATTTTAAAAAAATTAAATAGATATTACATTTTAATTATTTAGACTTTCAAAAAATCTCTAGTATTGTAAGATATGTTAAATTTACTATTTCAAAGATATTATAACAAGATTGAATTAAATTATTTAAAATATAAAAATAATTAGTAAGTTATACATTTTTAGTTTTGTAAGATATGTTGAATTTACTTTTTTATTAATTTGATGCCACAAAAATTGATGATTCCACGCACGATAGCTTAGACTTGGTGGTTGGGAACGGGAATCACAATTAAGAATAAATTAATGGCTAATTATGGTAAAGTTTTGTTAAAATAACATAATTATTAGGATGTCGGATGGTGGAGTTTAATTAATGTGTTTTTTTTCTTGGTTAAGTTTTGATTAACTGTACTCATTCGCCTTTATGGACCAACTTTTTACGCATTTCAAAAATGTTGGTGAAACATAAATTGATGTAGTTGAAACATGTACATCTTAGTTACTCGTATGAAAATGAATTTAGATCCGATTTTAATTTCGTCATGGATGACTTTATATATAAACTCATTAAAACTCGAACCACTGTCACTCAACAAAATATTAAACATTAATTAAGCTCAAGACATGCTGTACTGACACACACCAACATGTTTCCTTCTTTATATTTTTGTAAGATTCGATTAGGCTAAGCTTATAAATTATAATTATACGTGAACCTAAAGAGTAACACTATTCGATTAGTCAATGAATTTATCTTTCTTCTTTTATATTCTCTTAAGCAAAGTCGATTAATAGGAAGAAAGCCTGAGCAATTGCTTAGGGTCTCATTTTTTTGAACCGTTTAATTTGACTAATTTAGTTTATCAGTATATAATATGCCTAAAATATATAGTAGTTATATATAATTCTAATTATATCAAGTATTTTAAATTAAATTCTTCATATTTAAAGACGACGTACTTTATATAATATTCTAATTATATCAAATGGTTTAATCTTACAAATTTTAATTTTTGACAACAGAAATCTTCATCACATCATATATTAGAAACAGGTTAAATAGATTAGATTACGATCATGAGTGACTGAACTAGGCGAAGATCAGTACTGACCAGTAAAGCAGTTACTAGTCAGGTTCATGATGATCATAAACACACCAAAGACGACTCTAATAACATGATGGAAACTCATGCAATCACAAAAAGATTAACACAACCATGAAAAGAGTATGAAAGAGCAATAAGAAGACTTATATTTTAGAACTTAGACAAAACATCATTACACATTTATGGAAAAATACCAGCCCAGAATACCAAGCCAACAATTTATAACCCAACTAATAAGTCAAGCCTAAATCCGTGACAACAGAAATAACAACATTTTGTTACATAAAACAGGGGCGGATGCAATAAGTTCCGATACGATCCCATTATTTTGGGAAAATGATTAAATTTAATTTAATGTGTTTAGGAAAAAATATAAAAAAATATAAAAATTTTGCATACCCATTATTTGTATGAAAACAAAATTAAAATTTTGAATTTCATTCTTAAATTTCTAGATCCGTCATTTACATAAACTATACTCTATCAGTACGTTCACCACGTTTTTCAAATGACACTATAATAATTATTCTACTTCAACAAATAACTCACAGAACGTTATTCAGAAGAAAAAAAAGATCACAATATTATCTAAACATTTTTGTCCGTTTACAATCAAATGACCTATAATAAATAATTGCTTTAACAGTTTTTTAAATAAAAATAGCCGATTAAAATAATTGCACGAATAACACATGTACATTCCTGATTCTCTCCACTTCTCACGGCAATTATCGACCAAGATTTTTATCTCTAGATAAAGCTCTTATCATTTTTTTTATTTCTCTACCTGTTTTCTCCAAAAAAAATATATAGTATTTCATAAACTTGTGAAATCTCCCATAACCACTCGATTTCCTATGTTCCCATATGTAAATTTAAAGTCTCCATGGTCGTGAAATCGAATTATCTACTTCTCTATGGTTTTCACATTTGATTGTTCAGATTATCGAATAAAATATCCTACTTAAGAATAAAAAATTGATTTATCGAACAATGACTGAACGATAGTGTAGCTTGAATTTTAAGTGAAGTGATAATTTTTTAATAGGATGTTATCTGTGAACGCCTGATTGATTTAAATATTTTTTTAATTTGAGTTAACCATCAAATCTAAAATGATTATAAAATTATAATTTAAATATTGAGTTCAACAAAAAAAAATAGATATCTAATTTAAAAACAATATAAATTAAGAACTTGTGAATGAATTAAACCTCCCCTTACTTTCCTTTGCACCAAGTCACTAACTTTCTTCAGGATGACATGACAGGAACAACTCATTTAAAGGATGATTGAAGACGATGATTTGACTGGGAGAAGGCAAGCACCAATAATATAGACAACTCAACTTTACATCATCTCTCAAAACCCTTTTTATTTGTCTGTTTGATGCAAGTATTCAATAATGTTGATCGGTTGTTCGGCCTATTAGCCACCTTTTCGAGTTTAATTTACCACGGAAACTGTTAATGGAGATTCAATTCAACGAGCAATACCTAATATATTAGCGATATAGTTTTCAAAACTCTGTAAATATAGTTAAAAACAATATTTAATTTTAGTAATTCATATTTCACATGCATCTTCTGTTTGTCCCGTGTTGAAACAGTTGATGCCAAGAAATCATGGCAATGGACTTACATTGAAGCAGATTTGCAGGGCAAGTGAGAGTGCCTAGGGAAGAAGGGAACATGACGGTGACTGAAATTAGTGAACGACAAATGAATATGGAGATGAACCCTACTATTTACCACTGCAAGGTTTCTGTTGGAGTTCAGACATGTCCAACCCTCATCAGAAAACTTTTAAATATAATAACACTATAAACCAAATTGACAGCTTCTCTCTTCATCATTCTGGCCCCTCCCTTTTTCTTTATAGCGCGCGACTATCGGGGGGGATGAGAGGCTGGCTGTTTTATGGTCTGTGGGTCTCTCTCTTTTATATTTTGTTATTTTGTAGATTAGACACAAACCTGAAATCGTTTTTGTGTCAGACATTGGATGATAAACACGGAGTTTAAACTTCGTAATACTCACATATTATTCGTTAAAATGATTCGAGGATAGCCGAACAAAAAGCTCTTCCAGTTTCAGTTGAGGGTTCCTGCTGCTGCTTTTTTCGCTCACACGTGCTTTACTGTCAAATGGTGATGAAAAACAGTCCAATCAGACTGAAGCTGGGGGCCCTTTTCACTGTTAACCGTTGAAAGATACTATTTTATACGGATCTTCTACCCTCTAATCTCCTCCTCCTCCTCCAATTCCCAAGTTACCAGGTTCCCTTTGATATGTAAATTTACTTCTAATTTTAATTTTATCTTCCTTTTGAAGTCGTGGAAACGTTTGACGTTCTTCTGTAGGATTTTAGGTTTTAATTTTGTGTTATATATCATCATACTTGGTGCTTTGTCTTATTAGTCTAAAAAAAATTCCAAAAGGGGGAAATGAGTGAAACATCAGGCGCCCTACACATATCAATCAACCCTTAAATGAGTTTTGTTTTTATAATTATAATGGTCATCTCTTGTACTGCATAAAAATGGAAATGAAATAAGACTTGATGATCATGACATTAAATTTCCTCTCCAACTCTTTATATATATATATATATATAGTAAATAAACGCAATTCCATTGAAGGTAAGGCTTAGGCTGTTAAACTGATATTTATTTCATTCCACCGTCTTAAATTCTTCTCTTCGTATATAGGAGTCTCACAAGCCTTTTTAAGTAACCGTCGTTTTTTATGCCATTTTCAATGTCATTTCAAGGTATTAGCCTATAAATATTCACCGTATTTATTCACACAATTGATTGAAAATTTACTTTGAAATTTACAGGTAACTTCTATATTATCTCAAAAAAAAAATGTTATAGTATATTTTACTATTATATTTAACGATTCATTTGTATTTTAACATAAATAGATAATGGTAAAAACGTACGCAAAGTCCATATATTTAAAAAAAATGACATTTGTACTATTATTTTCCTCTATGTGACATTCCATCTCAAAATAAAATCTAATGTAGTCTTTTTATCAACTTTTTTCTATCATTAACCAACGATTTCGTTAATTTTTGTTGACGTGAATTTTTCAAATCTATTACAAAGGAAATACTACTTATAGTTGTTGGTATAAATATAAATAATCAGTAATTTCCGGTTATAGGGAAAGTTGTTAAAGGGTATGTTTTTGGGGTGATAGTAATATATATTGTGACGCGCATGCAAATAATTTCTACAGGCTAATTTTGAATTTTGACCAACAAAATACATAAACCATTCGATTATAAAAACGAAAACCCCTGTAAAAATGATGATGTAACTTTTTATTTTGATTAAATATCCGTTGCTTTTTAGATATTGATGAACAATTAATTGAGTGAGCAGATTTGCCCTCAATCCTAAAAGGATTGCCAAAGGGGTAAAAGAGAGAGCAAAACTACTAAAATATAGTGAAAAAATTGGTACGTCCTGGAGAAGGAAGTGCAATAATAATAATAATCTAAAGGAAAAGAAAGTGGAAAAAAAATCTAGAAATCCAATGGCCTTATCTCGTGGTTGAGGCTTTGTTTGCCTTTACTGATTTTCAAATATTTCTTTTTCTTTCAACACAGAACGTCTTGTCAACCACCCAATACCACGCAGTCGCTTGCCGGTTCCGGCTTAAGCTTAATTACTTTCTCTCTTTCGATCAACTCAACTCTTTATTCCATCTTTCCTTTTTCTTGTTGGGTTTTGGGGTTACCCTTTTTCTGATCTTCTCTTGATACCTGCAAATGTTGGTGCAATTTCATTTCAAGCATAAAACTGCTGAAGATTTCAATATTTTTCTCCATTGATCGGAAGTTTCATGTCTACTCGATTTGACATGGAAATGGAAAACCTTTTTCAAGTAAATAATGTTCAGTAGGTGTCTACACATCTTGTTTTAGGGTTTCTATTCCTTTAGTCTGCTTTCTTTAGGGTTTTTCTTTGTCTATTGCTTTCCAGCTTTGAGATTTTTATTTCTTGCTTGTTTGCCTCACAGCTGAATTTGTTGACCAAAGAAAAAGAAAACAATGGAAGAATATACTCAGCTGAACGAGAATAACATTCCTAGGGGAAGTTTCTTGTACGCAACTCCAATTCTTGCTCCGAATTCTTCTCCATATGGGAGAGCGGGTAGCGGCTCTAACGTGAGTAATCAACAGACCGAGATGCCATTAATTTCATTTCAGCTTCAATCGAGCGAATGTTATCAATCTGAGGGACATCCAATTGTGAAAACTGAGGCTACGAACTCTCAACATGGTAAAAAATTTCACTACCCTTTGCTGAGTGGGCACCAAGCAGTTCATCAACAACAAGAGGGGAGCGATACCTTCAATGAAATGGAAGCTATAAAAGCCAAGATCATAGCTCATCCTCAGTATTCTAACCTCTTGGAGGCTTACATTAATTGCCAAAAGGTAAGTGTCCCACAAAAAGAATTCAATCGATTAACTCGATGACCCTTTTATCACAACTAATATTTTTTTATTCTATTTTGATACAGGTGGGAGCTCCACCTGAAGTAGTGGCCCGACTAACTGCTGCTCGACAGGAGTTTGAAGCGAGGCAGCTACCTTCAGTGACATCAAGAGAGACCTCCAAAGACCCCGAGTTGGATCAGTTTATGGTGATCACTTTTGGGTTTAGCGACAGCAAATTGTTTCGTTTCACTACTTTTTTTTTCCATTTTGTTCTGACTCAAAAATCGTGGATCCATAAACCCAGGAAGCTTACTGTGACATGTTGGTGAAGTATCGAGAGGAACTAACCAGGCCCATGCAAGAAGCTTTGGATTTCATGCGAAGGATCGAAGCTCAGCTCAACATTGTCAGCAACACTCCCGCGCGGATCTTCAACTCTGGTATTTTCTTCTCTTCTCTTTCTTTTACGTTTCCCGCACGCGTTCATGGAGACGATGATGATTTAGCGCTTTGCTTACGTTCTGCCTAAAGAGTAGGCATGGAAAAGAAACGGAAGAATGGAACATGAGTTTTGTTGACGTTAGATGCAGAGACGGTATTAACTATTAGCTGTTCGTCACTTGGGTTTGTAAAATAGTCTAATTTGCTGGCCCCTCTTTGGAAATTGTAGACCTGATTCTATTTCTCTCGTATTCATTAAATCGCCATTGATAGGTTTGTTCCAAATCATGCCTTCCAATAACGAAGCAGCAACAAAAAGGGGAGGGAAAAAAGGCACAAAAAACTAGATCCATAAAAACGAAGAAGATCCAAAAGTGGGGTGAAAACCGACTAACACAACGTATTTATTCAGCTAATGGGCGGAGCCCTAGCTAATGAAGAATCAATATAGTAACAAATTTACCTATGTTCGAAAAGAAGACAAAACGCAGTTGGTTTTATGCTATTTCTGGGTGTATACATTAAAATCTACACGTTGGCTTCTCTCTAATGGGGTGACCTTTTCAATGATCTCTGACAACCATTCTTATTTTAGGGTTGTATTATATTTTATTCGCAAAATCTGGTTGGTGTATTCTATTTAGTTCTGCTAAATCTGATTCTGTTTCATGTGGGCTTTTGAACATAAATATCGTTAATGTCTTCTTCTACCCGGTTTTTTTTTTCGTTTAAAACAATTAGTTTGTATTTTTTCCCCAGAAGAAAAAGGTATAGAGGCTAGGGAAATTGGAGTACATAGGATGCTGTTCAAATCAGTGCTAGCCCATTCTGTATGGCTTTAAAAATATATATATATATATATAGTTGCTGGTGTCTTTAGTTCTTTTGGGTTTTAATCCTTAACAGTTTCGTCTTGTTTTTCTGATTTTTTTAAGCCGTCTGAAACCACTGAAGATCTGAATTCTGAAGGAGACCTACCCTGGAATTTTTAAATTTTCACATAATTTAGTTATTTTTTATATATATTTTGATGATCTAATTTCACTCTTAAAATTTTATGATTCATTCCTCAAATAAAATCTTGCCTTGCTGCTAAGAGCTTCTATGCATGCTTTCTCTAACACCGCTCAGTCGGCGCTCCCTGCTTCCTGTCTTTGTTCTCATAGTTGATATCGGATTTCTCCCCTTTATTTTTACTGTTATAGCTACGTTGGACATTGATTCACTTCACTGCAAACCCATCTAGTAAGCTACAGTCTCAATTTCTCAGCTTGCACTACATTGTAGGCTATGATTCATTTTCTTTTACTTTGGTTCCGGTTTCCTGGAGTCTCCGACTTGCCTACTTGTGGCACCTGGCCTTTATTACAAGCTCTTCTCTTTTGTGCCTTTATTACAAGCTCTTCTCTTTTGTTTCTGCCTTCTTATTCAAAAGATATTGGGAAATGTAGTAAAAGAATCTCACCAACTGTTAACTGATTGAATTTACTTTTGACAAAAAAATTAGACTGCCCAAATACCTTTATTTATTTTGGGATAGTGTGCTCTTGATTTGAATTCTCATGTTTGCTTTCATCAAATACTGGTATACCATGTATATATTGCACTAATGCTGTCAATTTGATAATAATGTTTGTGATGTTGGTTATCATTGGACCACCGAGAACAATGCTGTGAAAATTTCCTGCTTTATTTTGGTTATCCGATCAAGTGCTTATTTTCAAGTTGTACCTTTTCTATTAAAAATGGAACAGATGAGAAGCGTGAGGGTGTTGGTTCATCTGAAGAGGATCAGGACAATAGTGGTGGAGAAACCGAACTATCTGAATTCAATCCGCGGGTTGAAGATCGTGAATTGAAGAACCACTTATTGAGGAAGTATAGTGGTTATTTAAGTAGTCTCAAGCAAGAACTCTCCAAGAAAAAGAAGAAAGGGAAACTGCCAAAAGAAGCTAGACAGAAATTGCTTAGTTGGTGGGAGTTACACTACAAATGGCCATACCCCTCGGTATGCATCCTTGTTTCCCTTTTTAAGCCAAGTTATTTTCTTTAGCGCCTGTTATGGATTGGCAAGCTATTGGAATTTCTGTTTGATTATTTTGTTCACATCTCGGACTGCTAACACCATAGGAATCAGAGAAGGTGGCATTGGCTGAATCAACTGGTTTGGACCAGAAACAAATTAATAATTGGTTCATAAATCAAAGGAAGCGTCACTGGAAACCTTCCGAAGACATGCAATTTATGGTGATGGATGGTCTGCATCCACAAAATGCAGCAGCTTTATACATGGATGGTCACTTTATGGGTGAGGGTCCATACCGTTTGGGGCCATGATAAATATGCAATGCACCATTATAAACTACCTGCCGCATGCCGCAGCAGGACTATATATATCTAAGTCTTTGTTTTACTTAAAACTGCAGTCATGGCGTATGAGATTGTATTAGTATTGCATTTTTTGTTTCTGTTCGTTTGGTAGAAATCAGATTCTAGGGTCTTTGAATAAGAAACACCCGTCTTATAATGTTGTGCTTGTGATGATTAATTGAGGATGGAGACTCCGTTGACGTAATGGTACCAGCTTATCAGGTTCAGAATATGTGCCTGTGATTCTCATGTTACAAGGTGCCGTGTTGCGTTCTGGAACTTCATTGCCGTCTCAATGTGTAAAGCGGCTTGCGCTGCCAGAGATGTTATCTTATAGTTTGAGCGTTTGAGGGGGCAGCAGCAGTACATGTTTAAGTGTATATACTGAGAAAAGTTTGAAAACTTTTGAGCGGTTAATGTAAGTACTTGAAATGTAATACCTGTGATCTTTTAGTTTAATGGAATCAGCTACTTGTGGAGAGGTAAAGGGGTTACAAACATTGGGAGGATGTCATATTACTCAACTGTGTTCAAGTGTTTGCTCCCTTGACTTTGGTATATTTTATATCATAACATTTCACTCTTATGAATATGTAGGGGTTAAAATAATCTAAAAAATAATACAAGAATTAAAACTAAAATTTTACTATAATGCAAGAGTCAAAATTGATAATAACCCAATACTACCCACAACAACTCAACAAAAAATAGACATTAATTTTGTAGCTTAATCTCGGTTATCAAGCACTCATGACCGGAAGCATTCTGTTATATATACCATATTTTTCCTGCTTATCTGTGAGCCTAAGAATCTATACTACCTAGCAGTAGTCTGTCAACTACCAATATACCACATTTGGCAACAAATAGTACATTTGTTTGGTTAAAGATATTTATTATATATTTTGGGAAAGTTCATTATTTTTGCCTGCTAAAGCATTGTTTTTTAAAATAACATTTTAGAATTTAGATTTAGTTTTAAAAATAATGTAGATTAAGTGATAACACAACAAATGACTTATTATTTTTGAATTTCATAGATTTTTTTGAATGCTTATTTAATAATAAATTTGAAATCAGATTCATATTTTTAGATTCTCCAATGATTTATTATACATAAATTTAATTAGTTTAGTAGTAATGTATGCATTTATATTTTTCAATACAAAGAAATGAATTAATAGGCATTTAAACATATTGTTGTAACTAATAATTTGAATTTGAACATAAACTTATATCAGAAACTTTCAAAATAACCTTTCTAGAAAATTAATAAATTTGTTGGATTGGGATATGGAGGGTGGTTCAGGTTTTCTGTTGGATTGTGTTTCTTTGTTTGTGGATAACTTAAACTCTATCCACTGGAAAGGTTTATGGCAGATTGTGGGTCGTTATGGTGAGGTTCTGAGTGTGAATCTTCCGTCGAAGAGGAGCCGAGTAGGCTCTAGGTTTGGTTTCGTAAAAGTTGGCAATATGGTAGAAGCCGATAGAGTTAAGGAACGGTTGCATGGTCTTATGGTGTATGGTAGACGCATCTTTGTGAGTTTTGCTAAGTATTCTTTGAAGGCTCCGAAAGATAAATGTGCGCAGTGTAAGTTGTCATGGAAAGGTAAAATTACAAGCCCAATCGCAACTGGTATTTCTCATAGGAAGAGGAGGCTAGCCAAGCGTGTGCTTCCAGAAAGGAAGTTATGGGGCATGTGGATGAGGATGAAGTAAGAAAGTTAAAGAGATGTTTGGTGGGTGTTATGGCTGGTGTTTGTAGTGTTGGAAGTATTGTTGATAGATTACATAACTGGGGCTTAGGGGAAATTAAAGTTCAGAGACTACGTGGGAACTCTTTTCTGCTCACCATCGAGGATGAAGATTTATTTATCATGCTTGAAGACCTCGGGTGGTCTTACTTGAAGGAGATTTTCGTGGATGTTATGCTTTGGACAAAGTCTTTCTGCCAGAAGGAGAGAGTTATTTGGTTAGAGATAGAGGGATTACCGTTGCATTGCTGGAATGGTGACACTTTGAAAAGATTAGTTGGGTTGTGGGGTAGATTTGAGGCGTTTGGAGAAAATGTTAACCATCATTTAGATTGTGAGAAAGTTAATATGTTGATTTCTACTTCATCGGAAGCTCGGATTGATGAAGTTGTAGATGTAGTGCTGGAGAATAAAAAGTTTGATGTTCGTGTTCTTGAAGTAAGGATAGTGGACCATTCGTTAGGTAATTTGTCTAAACCTGAAATTCTAAAGAAAATAGAGATTGAGGTTGAGAAGGATGGGGTTGAGGTTGGGGATAATAATACAGGTGTTTCACCAGTAAAATCGTCTGATGATCTGTCAGTGGCTTCTGAGTCGGGAAGTTCAGATGGCAAGAAAGGGTCACCTTCTGGTAGCAGTCCTTTTGATGTCGCGTGCTCTGGGGAGAGCGTTGGTTGCCGTAAAAAGGTAAGTATTGGGAAGTCGATCGAGGTCGAGTGTGTTGTCAAAGATGGTGGACAAAGTGCTGGCTTTCAAATTTCAGATCACTTCAATCACGTGGGGTTGCAAGGATTGAATATTGATGGGGTCGAGAATATGGTTGTAGAGTTAAATGTGGTCAGTCCTATTATAGAAGGGGTTTCAAAGTTGGAGGATAGAGCTTTGGTTGGTGTTTCTGTTGTAGTTTCTCCAGAGATTGGGCTTCATTTACTGATGGGCTTAAAGGATGAAGTTTTATTGGATTCTCATAGAGATATTTTGGTGGATTCAGGGGGGAGGTGTGACGGTTTTGTTTTGGATCCTGTTAACTCTTTGGAATTAGGCAATGCAAGTATAATGAAGAAATCTGAAAAAGAGAGTTTTGGGGGAGTCTTAGAAGATGTGTCGTGCGTGTCATACATGTCCATTAGGAATAAAAAGAAGATGTAAAAATTTGGCTCTATGTTGGATATCCAGGACTCAGTCCTATCGAAAGCTGAGAGGAGTTGAAGAGATCGAGCGTTGAAGAGATCCAAGTTGAAGAAGGTTGACCTAAACTCCAATGAATTATCAGGTAGATCTATTTCAGATTCGGATTTAAAGAAAAAGTGGCCTGTTGCGTATGTTGAAGCGGAGGAGACTCTGTCAGTAGCTAAGATGCTTGGTATTAAGTTTACTGATCCTGAAAGGAAGGTTCTCGAGGAGTTAGTGTCGCTAGAGTTGTGTTGACGGTAGTGAGTGAGGTGTAGGGCATGCACTAGGTTTTTGTATTTTGTACTTTGAGGACCTTGTCGTGACTTTTATGGTGGTCATGGTGTTGGATTTTAAGGGTTCTTGTGAATCTATTTTGACGTGTAGAGAGGTTATAGGTTTTGGGAGTTCTTAGGTTTCTATAGTGTGAAGTTGTTTTTGATTTATTTTAAGTTTGTGTTGGAGTGAGTTTATGTTTCTAGCTTGGCTTCTGTGTTAGGGAGGCAGTTGGGAGTGTTTTTTTTTGTTTGTCTTTGAGTTCGATTTCTTGGCTTCACAGGTGTTTTTGGTTGATTCTGCTTTTCTAGGCTTAATGTGTTGTTCCTAGGTACTTTGTTCTTGAGGAAGGTGGTGTGAGGATGTCCTAGTCTTGTTGTAAAAAATGGTTTTTAAAGACTGAAAGGTTGTACTGTGAGAGAATCTTTTAATTGTAGGTGAATCTGTGGAGGATATGCTTGATCAATTTGGATTACCTATGGGGGTCTTGATCTTTTCGTTTCTCTCAGAGCTGTGTTTTCGGTGCTTGCTTAGATAAGAACGTATTAGGGTTGCTCATGGTAGCGTTAAGTTTTTGATATGTCTTTCTTATTTGGAGGATGCTTATTCTCAATTTTGGTCTGTCCTGTGGAGGCGTATGGTGAATTGGTCGTTTGGTTGGTAATTGTTGGTTTGGTGAACTGTTATTTTCTTTATGGTTGGTGGCTTTGAATAGAGCTTAGGGATGGTTGCATCCAATTTTTAGTTCAGTAGCGGTTTCTTCTCCGAGATTGTTATATGATTGTCCGCTCTGGAGCCTTTGGAATCGATTTTGTTTGTCTCTATTTCGCTTTTGCTGTCTCTGCATGCGCTGATGTAGTTGACGAAACCTTTTCGGTTGGAATTGTTATGATGTTTTAGTTGGCTGTAGTTTTTTGCTTTGTTTTGGTCGGTTGGAATTGTCTTTGTTCGATTTTGTAGTCTCTGTATGTCTGGCTTACGCTATTGGTATTTTTTGTTTGTTTTGTATTCTTGTGTAGCACTCTTTTCCTCCAAGTAGATTAGGGAGGTTTTTAACGAGGCTCATAAGTTGTTCTTCGTCTCTTGATTTTAATAAATCTTCATTCCTATAAAAAAAATTAATAGGCATTTAATGATACGTTCTCTACCTCAACCAACCTAAAAGTGGCTTTTACCTCGATTTTAGCACAGTGGCCCCCTTTGCGTTTTGGATCTTCACCAACCTCTAATTATTAAAATTCAATGAATTTTATGTACAGTTCAAATTTACTAAAAGAAACATTTATTATATAAATTAATCAAACTTAATCCGGCATTTACTTCTTCAACATAAGAATTTGGATCTATCTCCAAGATTGCTATGAAACACGTGATTTGATTGAACAATTCTTTATTCGCTTGATTTCAGGGAGGAAACAAAGTAATGGTATTAGAATGCTAAATTTGAATATTTTTTATAACTCTCATCAGTAATTGAGTTTTTTTAGCCTTAAATGTCATAAAGGTTCTAACCTATTTTTTTCAGGTTGGTATCTAATTTTTTTCGTTCCAGTTTAGTGTTTAACGTTTCATTCTGTAACTTTGTTTGGGTCTGACCGTGACGGACCGTTAATTTCGACCGTTAAATGCCACATGACATTTTTTAAATATTAAAAAAATAAATTTTATAATAAAAATAAAAATAATTTAATTCCCTCTTTTCCCCGTCACTCTGCAACATCCCTCTATGGATCAACTTCCCTAGTTATTTTTCTCCTTTTCATACTCTGATGCTCTCCGATTGTACCCCAAAACCTCCACAAACAACGAACCATTCAGTAACCACGAAACCTTTTCATACACATATAGCTTTGCTGATCTGGTTACGGGCTGTCAGTTCGACCATGATTAGTGTCGTGAAAAGTTTTTCTTTTAGCTCCTTTAATGCGCTGAAGTAGTCATCATTGAACACGAACGGTTGATTTTGGTGCAGCAAAAGACAAAGAGGCTTAGAAATCTTTGAAAAGTATTTGATGAAACGCCTATAGAATCCTGCATGTCCTAGGTAACAGACACTACATCAAAACAGGTTTTTAGCGGTGTTTTTTTAGTCATATAGCGTTGTTTTTTAGTGCTTCTAAAAACAATTGTGGTGAAAAATATTGCCAAATGCGCCGCTGAAACCAACGCCGCAAAAGGTAGTGGTGTTTTTAGTCGAAAACGTCGTTAATGGTTATGAGTTTTCACGGCATTTCAGCCATAAACGCCGCTAAAGATTATGACTTTTAGCGGCGTTGTTAAGGAACGCCGCTATATATATTTTCCTTTTGTTGCATTTGTAAAAAGTTGCCGCTAAATGTTGTGACATAAATGCGTTTGTTCCAAAAAATGTCAGTAAAGGTCATGACATATAGCGGCGTTTGTTTAGTAAAACGACGCTATTGATAATTCTACAGTGGCTTTTTATGTATAAACACCACAAATTATCTAAAACTTTAGTGGCTTTTTTTTGTAAAACGTTGATATTGATTATATATTTAGCGGCGTTTTTATATAAACGTCGCTAATTAACACATATTTTGCAACCATTGATTTGCACTCTTTTGTTACCCAAATTTAAATTTTCAACATGTACCATTATCCAATAAACATGACATCTATAACAACAAACTTTAATTCCATAACAACCAACTTCAAATCCATTATAGTAAATCAAACTTTACATTAACATAATATATAATGCAATTCAACATTGTTAAATAGAATGAACAAAATATATAACTGAAATAAGACCTAAGATGGTGGACTCTGAGGTTGACTTTTTCGTATCATCTGCATCATAGCTTCTAATCGATTTTCAAATTCTTGACATTTCTGATGATATATTGATTCTCTCTCTGCTTCCCTTGCTTCATTTCTACCTTTCATGTTAGCCATTTTTTTATCCATTTCAGCCAATTGTTGTTTTAAACGATTAACTTCTAATTAGGAAGACTAAGTCTGTGATGACTTGTACTAAGATAAACTGGATTCAAAATATTTGGTGGGAGTAACAAAAGATCATTGACAGCAAACCCGACCATATTTTTCAGGACCCAGAGAATCATTAATAACTTGATTTTCGATGTCATCCACATTAATAATACCATGACTTGAAGTCGTAGCTTCATACTTCGCCCTTTTATCCCTCAATTTTTCCTAATAATAAAGTAAATAATTATTTCAAATAAGAATGTCATACTATAGATATAAATATAACATATTTCAAATCATTTGTCCAATAAATGTATCATAATTTCTGCAGCTTCAGTAGTCTTAGGAGTGTCATCATTTTTTTGTATGTGTCATGTCGAAGAGTTTGATTCGTCTAACTTTAGAACCAGATGTATTTTCCTACAATGTAGAATAATATAATTAATTTTCATTAGTATGTGCTACCAACTGTAAATCACTATGTGAATAATCTATAATACCTCATCATTAGATATACAAGAAAAGTTCTTCGTTCCAGCTATACAAGATTTCGTGTGGAATCTGAACCCATTAATGAGGAAGGCATTATATCTTTTAACAATTCTATTCGAACCTTGAGAAATTCATTTAACATCTTCACTAACTTCTCTCCCACTCTAAACCTTTTACACATGAATGGTGAATTAATTTGCACTGATGTCGATATAAAAAAACAAGACTTATATATTATTTATAACTATGTGAAATGATTTAGTTGCTTATCATCTGACCTAACCATTCATGATAAGTTTCTGTGAATAACTTATATATCTTTCACTGATGTAATCTTCGGGAGCGTGCATGAGATCTCAAGACTTCTTTAAACTCACTATAAAGTTTATTATGTCGTTAAAGAATGAGAAATATAAAAGATTAAGAAATTTCATTAGGATTGAGTCCATAAAACTTATGTGCGAAAGGGATCTATTGAATCGTGATGGAAAATAACATATCAGTGTGCTTGTACCCAAGACGTATCATCTAAGTGTGCAATTTCAACTTTCCTGAGTGGTTCACCATAACTTCCAAACAAATAACTATGAGGTAAGTCATTAGTACTGAACACATCGTTTCTATTTGGTCTATTCAATCTTATTTCAACATCTTCAAAATGTCTAGAGCAAAATGTCATACATTCCTCTATCAAATACCCTTCAGTAATTGATCATTCCAGATAACGCTTATTACGAAGTAAGACTTCAACTTGCACAAGAACTTATACACAAAACAACATACTATGTAAATATGTGATAATCATGTAACTTTAAAGAATAAAGTATTCGATCTTTAACACTGACACATCAAGATATATTTGATGCATACCCATATGAGACCTTTAAATCCTTCAACACCGTGCAAAATATTTCTTTTTTCTTCTTCAAAAAAACAAAAATAAAAGGTGGCAAGAAATATTTTCCATTAGGATGTAATTGTGGATAAAGATCATGTTGAATTCTGATATCGACTAAGTTAAGTCGATTCTTTAGATTATCTTTAGATTTTCTATCGACACTAAGAATGGTCCCGATAATATTCTCATAAACATTCTTCTCAATGTGTATTACATCAAGATTATGTCTCAAAATGTGATCCTTCTAATAACACAACTCGAAGAATATACTCATCTTTTTCCACAAGTCTACCTCATTTGGATCATCCTCTTCATCAGAATCATCATCACTCTGTTGATCAACATCACAATCATACACCTGCTTTGCCTTTTTCTTTGATCGTGTATTCGGTGGTTGATTAATCTTTCCATAAGTAAAATTGATATGTTTCAACATGGAGAATATATCATACCCGGTTGTTTGGTCATGAGTTTTTCGAAACTCTTCAGTACCATCAAACATATTCTTTTGACTTCTAAATCTATGATTATCAGTTAACCACTGACGATGTCCCATATATGAGAACTTATTTCCATTAAACAACCACTTTGAATATGTTTGTGCAACACAACAAGGACAAGCATAACGACCTTTGGTACTCCAACCAGATAAATTTGCATACGCAGAAAAATCATTAATTGTCCATAATAAAGTCGTGCGTAAATTAAAGTTCCCCTTCTTGAACACATCATATATTTCAACCCCTTCCCATAACTTTTTCAACTCTTCAATAAGCGGATGTATATAAATATCAATATCATTTTCGGGACCTTTCTCGCCAGTGATTATCGTGGATAAGATAAAAGATGATTGTTTCATGCAAATCCACGGAGGCAAATTGTATGGAAAAAATATAACATGTCAAGTACTATATGAAGTACTCATGATTTTGAAAGGTTAAACCCATCAATTGCAAGACCGAGCCTGACATTTCAAGGATCTCTCGCAAAACTTGGAAAATTGTTGTCAAATAACTTCCAAGCTAAAGAATCTGCAGGATGTTGTAATAATTTGTGATCGGTTCTTCTATCATGATGCCACCTCATAGACTCTGCAGTCTTGAAGGACATAAAAAGTCTTTGTAGCCTAGGTATAAGAGGAAAATATCGCAGAATATTTACCGGTTTCTTTCTTAATCGTGCTTCAACTTTATCCTCACTCACATTTTCTGAGTCTCTAGTCATCCATAGAGATTTTCTGCATATATGACAAGACTCATGATTTTTTTGATCACCCCAATACAACATACAATCATTCGTACAATTATGAATTTTCTAATATTCAAGACCTAAATCTTTTATCATTTTCTTCATATCTTTGCATGATTGATGGATTTTTGTAAAAGGAAACATTTCTCCTAGAAACTCTAATAATTGCATAAAAGAGTTACTAGTCCACCCTCCCAAGCATTTTAAGTAGAAAAAACGAATGCAAAAATATAACTTTGTATATTTTGATCCATCATAAAGTTGTTCATATATTTCATTAAGTAACTTATAAAACTTTGCCGCTTCTCCATTTGGCTCTTCAGCACATCCACTTTTTCCCATATCAGTGAAATCATTAACATCATTGTCATAATCATTTTCTGTAACAGATTGATGATGATTATGCATATTAAATGCATCTCGCAACATACCCTCCATGTCATATTCTCTAACAGATCTATGGTGAGAAGTAGCAGGATAAGTCGTATAACTCGTGGAAGAAGATCTATCAGATATAAACTCTCCATGAAATATCTATTTTCTATACCCACGAACAAATCCAAAAACAACTAAATGCTCGTACACAACTTCACGAATGTACCAATTAATGTTAGCACAAGGGCAAAGAATCATATTCTCTTGGTTTGCATTCACAAAAGCTAAATTTAGAAAAGTTTCGACTCCATTTCAATATTCGTCGCTTACCCTTAAAAATCCATCCAACTCTTATCCTTTTCGTATTTCTGGAATATCAATTTCAAATGTTAATTGCTAATATTTTTGAGAAAGTTAGAACCTAAACATAAGCCGGAAGGTATTTCCAAAACAACACTAGCTGAGTTTTCATTTACATTGTTATTGAAAGTCAACTCATTTCCATTGTCACAACAAAACTCATAATCTCTATCTTTATATTAAATTCCAATACCATCTCAAAACAAAAACAAACTCACAAAGTGAAATTAACTACTAAATAATCAAAGTTAATTATCAAATCAATATCCTAGCCCCTGTATATTTAAAGTCAAAATTGAAGGCACCCAAAACTACAATGGTATGTAATGTATATTTGTTTAATTGTTTCAGCTTGATGAAACAATGAATCATGTATACAACTATGAATTTAAAGTCAAATATCATGGACTTAGACCCATGGACACTGGACATGTTGATAAGTAAGAATTATTATTAAACTCAATATAAATAAAAAGAACCTACTTCAAAAGAAATCATTTTGCAACAAGACATGTGTGAGAATGAGGTGATCATAGAGTAGAAAATGGACATGGGAACTTCTAGAAGGCAATTAAAATCATAGAGAGCAAAGACAATCAACATCTTCCAGCCAACAGAATGAACGATGCATTGCAGACCCAAAAAAATAGAATGGAAAGCAATAAACTAACCTGAGTGTAAATCCAGTCAACTAATTCCTTTAGTTTTGTACCTTACTATCAAGGCAAGTATCTTGCAGCTTTTTTCTTGTATGAACCATTTTCCTTTCCACAACAAAATGAAAGTAGACCAAATTTTGGATAGTTGTAGTTTGGACAATTTAGTATAAGGACCCAAGTATACATGGATCAAATTTTTCACATTTGATAGCTAAATAAAATTCAACTTGTTTACACCACGTACGACTATATTGTTTTTATAATAATAAATAGCATTGAGTTAATCAATTAAAATAAACCTAACACTTTAAAATGGTATTAGAAAAATGGATATATTGATTGCAGTGGAGGGATGAAATTCTACATCTAATATTAACACAAGTGAGGCAGTGGAGGGACAAAATTCTACTAACCAAACAAATTAAATTATGTTCAATTGGCTTACAGATAAGGCTCACCGGAGCATAATAGGCCTAACATCAAACACCAAAATTTACATACAAATTAGACCAATTTTTCACTAAAAACTGTCAAAGTTGATTTGGATTTTGCCAATGAGAGATGCACTCAGTTGGAGGAAGAAAATAGAGTTCATATTTAATCCTTGGAAAGACCAATTACCCACTCATTGTTGAACCAGTGCATTTTTAACATCTCACTATTAATTTGATTAAAAATTTGTAAGAAATTAATTGTACATAATATTCCTTCTACTATTAAACTTTTAGCATTTTTTGAACCAAAATAAAGAAATACTACAGTTAAAACCACACTTGATTTTCTGTAACAATAAGATGTCTCAAATGATTGGAGCTGATGCATATAGCATTTTCTACCTCCCACTGGATGAAGGGAAAGTATGCTAGGAATAGAAATGAAGGATAACCTAATCAGAGCTTCTTGTAGTTTACAATGTTACATATTGTCCTGATGTGCCTCATTATACATATAGCCAGAATCCCTTATTTGAAAAAGAACATCAACACCAACATGATTGCCTTATTATGCATCCCAAAGTTAAGCTCTCAAATTATGTTGACATACTCAGATTTTCTAGCTTAGCTGACCAAACATTTTATTCTTTTATTCATTTTTAAATGGCACCCAAATGAATGGTTTTCGATCACTATAATGGCATCGAAATGTCACCCAAATGGAAGGAGAACAGAGACATACTTGTTGCTGACCGGAAACAGACAACGACGGCGTACTGTTGCGCTTATGATGATGATTTCTCGGGGGTTAAATCACTGTGATGGATGGGCGTTGGTTAGGAAAATTAGGAATTTGTGAATGAAACAATTAGGGATTTGGAACCGGATGGGTTAAAGGATTGGACAATAGCGGCGTTTATAATACAAATGCCATTAAGGTACATGACTATTGCGACGTTTATTACAAAAAAACCACTAAATTACATGATTATTGTGGCGTTTATTAAAAAAACGCCACTAAAGTACATGACTATTGCGGCGTTTGAAAAAAATGTCACTAAAGTACAAGTCTATAGCGGCGTTTGTTTAGAAACGCCACGAAAGTCTCAGTCTTTCGCGGCGTTTATATTCAAACGCCACTAAAGTAAGAGTATTTTGCGGCGTTTTATAAAAAATGCCGCTAAAAAATACGCTAAACAACAAATGACTATCATATTTTGGTCATCTATTTAAAAAAAAATAGTTTAATCATTGCGGCGTTTGGACATAAACGCCGCTAAAATACAACTCAGTTGCGGCGTTTGTTGAAAAACACCACTATAGATTAACCTTATTATGGCGTTTGTATACAAATACCGCTAAAGTGATTCTCTATTGCAGCGTTTCTATAAAAATGCCGCTAACGTACTACTCTATTGCATCGTTTGTTGCAGAAATGCCACAAAAGTACTACTCTATTGCGGTGTTTGTATAAAAACACCGCCAAAGTACTCTTAGTTGCGGCGTTTGTTGAAAAAATGTCACTATATATGAACCATATTACAACATTTTCATTCTAAACGCCGCTATATGTTTAATGTTAGTGGCGTTTACTCTCAAAATGCCGCTAAAAATGCAGATATAAAATCATTTTGATGTAGTGTCCTAATGCCCTTCACAGTGGTAGGTGGAGGCAACTTCTCAATCACTTCTACCTTGACCTTGTCAACTTCGATGCATCGGAGAGAAATTTTATAGCCCAACACAATTTCCTCTATCACCATAAAGGATTTTTCCCAGTTAAGAACAAGGTTTGCCTCATCACATCGCTTCAGCACTTTAGATAAATTGTCGAGGCATCTATCAAAGTCATCACCCAATACGAAAAAATCATCCATAAAAATTTCCAAGAAATCCTCCACCCTGTATTGAAAAATGGCTATCATACACCTTTGAAAAGAGTTCGGATCATTACGTAGTCCGAACGACATCCTTCTAAAGGCATAGGTACCATTTGGGCATATGAATGTGGTCTTCTCCTGATCTTCTGGTGCTATGGCATTATGATTATACCCAAAATATATGTCGAGGAAATAATAAAATGCCTTTCCCGCCAAATGATCAAGCATTTGATCGCTAAATGGGAGGGGTTACTTTATGACCAAATTGCTCGTCCTTTCATTTCAGCCACCTTTCTCTTTCTTGGTCATGAAGCAACAAGGGAATTTTCATTGAGTTTCTTCCTCACCAAAAGCTAAACATTGTGATGTTCGCCCCCGTGGGGGAACTGTAGATGCTCGATTTTGTCTGGGAACTTTATCGGAGGTTTCATATCCAGTAAACGGTACAAATTTGGACCAATAGAAGAACCCAAACCAGTTGGAGGCCTAATCCAATGATCCAGTAGAGTAGTCCACGTGAGGATTCACTGTAGAATAAAAACAGCTATGGGAAGTTAAGAAACGAAAAGGGGTGAGGGGTACATGAGCAATGAGGAAACAGTATTAGTCAGTTTTTAAGTTACAATTAACCACTGGAGAGAGCAGAGGGTAGAAAAGAAAAAAAAGGAACCAGAGAAGATTTCACAGGCAAGAAACGAAGATTGGAAACAAAAACCAATTTTTTGAAAAAGTAAGAAAAGCAAGAAAGAGTTTGTTCTTCAATTGTTTTTTTATTCAACAGAGCAACAAGATCAAACGGTGTAATAAAGGGATTCAACCTTCATTTCCGTGAAAAACAGTAGAAGCAATACAAGAGGATTTTTTTCTCATTTCTTTTCGACTCCCATTTCATGGTTATTTCCAGTATTAATTTCTTTTTCTTTGCTGATATGTTATTTATAAAGAATAATGAAATGAGAAGTGAGGGTAAGGATTTTAAATATATTACCTTAGTCATTTAGGGTTCTTCACTAGCAGTAAAGAGATTGAAACTTTAGAGTTTATGGGGTTTGTTTGGGCTTCCTCCATCACCAAAACTTCATCCGTCACATCAACCATTATCAGTAAAAAATCAACCTTCATTCGAATCAACAGAGCAAAAATATATCAACAACCCATATCCATAGCCATTCGAAATAGAAGAGAGAAAGAAACCATTTTTGCCAAACCTTGCACCCAACGATTCGACCAACTAAAGAACCAAAAAAAACAGAGGATTTTTTATTCAAAAATAAAGAATAAATCAAAACGATTTACCCCACTTTTAAAAGAGCCATTCACTTTTCTTACCGGCAGAAAGAGAGCCTCGATGATTGGAGGTAACATGCGAATCCTTTTCATTTTTATTTGACTGGGATTTCAGGGATTGTGTTCTTATGATCTAATAGTTTTTTTGGGTTGTTGGTGAGTTATACGTCGTGGTTTAAGGTTTCCATAGCTGAAATAGTGGTATTGGGGTCCTTTGTGTTTTCAATCGGGACTAAAACGACGGTAATGGCGGCTTGGGCGAAGCAACACTTTGCATGGAGAAGATGAGTGGAGAGCATAGTGAGAGAGCGGCAAATGGAATTTCATGCGTGCAATTTACTTAGGTTTAGTTTAATTTAGCTTTTATATTAAATGTTTTGGGTAAATTAGTTTTCAGCCATCGAAAGTTTAAGGTAAATCTGTTATTAGGTCCTTATATGTTAGGTTTATTTTTGCATTTTAATCACTTTTAGGACTGCTTTTGAATTTAATCCTTTGTGTTTGTCCTGATTTAGCTATTTTTTCATTTTTAATTTAGTTGTAATTTTGTTGGGTTATTTAGGTGTAGATCCCTTGTTATTTATGTTTGTTTTTTATTTAAGTCTCTATTTTGATTTTTAATTCGTATGTTTAATTTTATGTATATTTAAATTTAGTTCTTATTCTAAGATGTATATATAGTTTTTAAAATTTATAGTTTGACATGTTATGTTTTTGTTTTTTGTATTTGAGTCACATTTGTACATTATATGTTAATATGCATGGTTTATAATTTTTAATTTTAAAATGCATGTATATAATTTTTGTATGTCACGTTGTATGATATTTTTTAATTTTGTTTAATTAATTTTGGCATGACATCCACTTTTTGCATAATTTGCATGATAGCTTCACTTGCATAACTTGACCTATTACATAATCGGACTAAGGGTAATACCCTTTTAATTTAAAATTGTTTCGAGTTGCCTGTCTTAACTGATTAGAGGGTCGTTTTGACTATTTTAAATTAAAAGTGTATCCCGAAAGTGAAACCAAAAAATTGATTCGTCACCTAAAATTTGGGAACGAAAGAAAAGGAAATGTTCGTTTATTTAAATTTATCGAGAAAAGGTTGTTATAGCTTTTAAGATTTGGTCTCAATATTTGTAAATAATCGAACATTCTTTATCTTTCTAAAACGACTTGGTAATTTTAATTTAATTTATTTGAGTGCTTTTGAATATTGTAAAATTCATATTTGTTGTTTTATGGGATTAAAAGTCAAATTAAGTTTGAATTTGTAAAGTTCATTGCAAAGACGTTAATTAATCGACTAGGTATAGATTTAGGGCGTTGTGGGGGTGCTAATCCTTCCACGCACGTAACCGACTCCCGAACTCGGATTTTGGTAACGCATACCTTAATTTGATGTTTTAATTAAAATTAATTTTTATTTAAAATAACAAACATTTTTGGGTGCCCAATCACACCCTAATCAAAGATTGATGGCGACTCTTTGAACCGTATATTTTCGATCGTAAAGGAAATCAAATTTTTTTTGAAACGATAGGTTTTTTAATTCACATTTGTTTTTAAATTAAAAATCAATTGAAAGAGATAATTCAAAAATTGATGAGGTTTTCAAAATCTCACCTTTAAGAAAAAATCGTTTCGACAGCTTGGCGACTCTGCTGGGGACCTTTTTTTAGAGAGTCAGGCCGATAGTCGATTAATTAATTGTCTTTGTAATTGAAAGTTATAAATTCGTTTTAATTTGGTTTTTGATCCCTTGTTTGGTTTTTAATAAGTTTTGTTTGTATTTTGGTTTTTAAATTTAATTCGATTAACAATTAAATAGTTTTACTAATCTGTTTGCTAATGGTTTCAGAATAATTGTGTGTTTTGGGATTTGATTTTGAGTGGATTTATTGTTTGTTTTTCGCTTTTCCTCACACACAGCACAACTGCATTTTCATGACATGAGCTAAAACCCCGCTTCGTCCAAATTAAGCAGGAGTGAGAGACTATGCCCTCGTGTGGTTTTCACCTCCGTATGGGATAGTGGATTGCTCCTGGAGCTCACGCCTTATGGTCCTCGTGATGGTAATCACCTCCGCATGGACATAAGGAGGTGTGTTCCCTCGAAATTGAACTCGATCCCCTAAATCCTATGATGGGTCAGGATTGAGGGTTTGATAGCCCAAGGGGCACCGACAAGGACAATTCGAGAACCTATTACTTTAGAACCAAACCCAGCATATAGTGAACATAGAGCCTGAATTTAGGTCGAGCCTAACCTGAACCTTAAGAGTCCCGTGAGGAGGGTACATAAGGAAAAGTTTTTGAGTCATTTAATTTTGCTTTTTGAATAAATGTATGCGACCTAGAAATCATGCGGTTAGGTTTATTTTTCTTGAACAAGCATGCGAATTAGATATCATGCGGTTAGGATTTTTTGTGAATGAAAAAGTATGGGGTAGATATCATGTTGGGTAGGATCAACTAAAGTATGATTGGTTAGCCAGCATGTGAGGGTAGGTTTTATTTGATGTTTATGGTACTTATTTTGTTGTTTATATTACGTGCACTAACCCATTTTTGTTCTATGTCTATTTTATTTGGATTTTATTGCATTTACATCTTCATGTCATCACAAGGTGTTAATTCACAAGTGATTGACTAATGAGAAGGCTAGACATATTGAGACAAGAAATTCTCAACCATGTAGTCAAAACCGGGAGATCCAAAGATGCTCGACTGATCATGAAGAATGATATCCGCTGAATGAAGAAACCAAGCTGATTGAAGACTTCATTTAATGGGGAAAAGGCCAAGATGTTGACTCAAGAGATAGATACAATCATACTAAGGACAAGAAGACCCTTCACAAAGACATGAAGACCACTTCGTATTGAAAGTAAACATGGAGACCTCACGATTTGATTTAAAGACATCTGGCGTCATCAAAGGTGATAAAATACACCGACAAATTTGGGTTCAATGTTAGATTCCATGAAGAATATGGCTCAAGGAAATGAAGAAATGAAGAATCACATTTATATTTTGACTACATGGTGTTCTGAATTCTTGTTGTCTAAATGAAGGTTGTTCTATGATGGTCACTTTTAGGATTAACACCTTGTGCATTTGCGTTTGCATTTTCATTCGCATTAGCTTCAATTTATTTATTTATTTTTTTTATTTTTTTGCTATTGTTGCTTTTTGTCCTTTTGTTATTTTATTTGTACTAACCTGTTTTTTATGTTGTTTTTCTCTTTGTCTGCATTGCATGATCATGACATATTCAAAAGGTGTTGATTTGTGAGTGGTCATCATAGTAAAAGGTTTTCATGGCGGACAAGGGGTTTTGTGATCAAACAGACTATAACACAGTCAAGAAATGACATCCTGAGAAAGCTTCAAAAATAGTGGAGAGTTGGGCACATAAATATCATATATCTGACGAAGAGCACAAGGAGATAAGAGAGATAAAATAGAAGATGTCCAAGATGATGGATAGAATAGATGCTTTGTCCAAAGGAAATGAGACTTATACCAAAGAAAAGAAAGAGCTCGATGAAAACAATCTTGAGGTGTCAAATACGCAATACTTTAGAACCTGTTGATTCTGGCCAAAATGAGAAGTCACGCACAATCATTGTTCGTATCAACAAGTTGTTTGGAAATGCCAAGGAAATAGTGGCAACTATAGAAGTTCAGAAGGATGAAAAGAAGACATGCAGTCAAAACTCATTGGTGTTTGATAGACTACTCCCAATATCAGGGAAAATAAAACTGGAAACTCCAGTTCAACCCAAGTTGAGAGGTGACTCTCGTTGTGATTCCATCCCAATATCATATAAGGAATTGTATGATGAACTGTTAGAAGCCCGAGAAGTGGCCCCGCATTATGTGAAACCTTTGCAGTCTCTATATCCAAGTTGGTATGACGTCAACGTTCGTTGTGAATATCATGCTGGGATTCAAGGACATTCTATTGAGAATTGTTCTACCTTCAAACGTCGAGTCCAACTTCTACTAGATCATGGAGTATTGGAGTTTGAATTGAAATGACAACCTAGTTTGGTAACAGATTATCCTGTTGGGTTCGAACAAAAAGTGACCAAAGGTAAGAGTATTAGTGAGGACATCCAAGAAGAAGATTGTTTGCCAAAGTACGGAGCTCAGATTCGTCATTTAAGAAATGAAAATGATAAATTGAGCAAAGAGATGGAAACCATACGAGATGATTTTCAAAGGATCAGTCAAGCTTTTAAATTTGCTGGTATAGGAAATGTCCCAGATGAGTGGATAACAGGAGTCGCTAAACTAAAGAATGACGCTGAACAGTGGTGAAGGAATTGTAAGGTGCAAGAAGGTCGAGCCGAGAAGTTTTCTCATGATTTACATATTGAAGAAAAAAGGCGCAATATAGTTGTTGATAATTTGGGAAGATATCAGGCCGAAATTCAAACGTTGAATAGATCCATTGCCAATATGGAAATCTCATATCAACGTCATAAGCGAGAGAATGACGCTGAGCTAGAAGTCGTTAGAGCCAAGAATGAGAAGTTGATGAAGATTGTGGATGATTGTAGTGATCTTATACAAGAGCTTCATAACCAAAATGACTTTCTTACAAGGAAGATTCAACAATAGTGTCTACAGCTCCGAGAATCGGCACTCAGGATAGAGAAAAGAGACAACATCATGAAAGAAGCTTTGACCCAAGCAAGCAATGTGGCTCAGAAATGGGTTAATTTAGCTGGCTTTGCAAGAGAATTGAAGCAGATTGACAACTCGACCCCCGAGCATAAGTGGAAATTAAATTGGCTTTTGAAGGAGATAGAAAAGTTTGGAGTGAAAGCTGTCCATTATATGTAAAGTTTGTTTGATGTACCGAGTCCTTTGTGTTCAATGAAAGTTGTTTTAAGATGGTCAATCTGGAATGACACCTTTTGTATTTGCATTTGGTATTTGCATTTGCATTACATGTATTTATTTAAGCATTTTACATGCATTAATTATAAAAACACAGAAATAACTTATGGAAGATTATGTGACAGTAATAACAAGATCATTCATTCATTCTACTTCCTCATCGTCATGAACAAACAAATGGAAACAATGGAGTAATCTCATAAGGAATCACAAGATCAGTTGCAAGAGCAATTAGTCGGGTTACAACAAGATACGAGGAATCAAGCATCGGGTTCCTTGCAAGGCGTATCGAATCAAATGATCCAGGTACATGTACCACAGGCTGCTGGTAAAGAGAAAATGGAGGATAAAGGAAATCAATCTCATCAGACTGGTACATCAAGAGTGATAATTTGCTATGGAGCATCTAACTCAGACCTAGGGATGAGCCTCGTCAATTTTGAGCAATTTGAAGACAAATTCAGGTGGTTGAATGAAGCCATTGAAGATATGAAGATTGTTAATGCCCCTCACAAGGAGTTAGAAGCTAGAGAACTCAGTTTGGTCCCTGATTTGGTCATCCCACATGAATTTAGGGTGCCTAATTTTGAGAAATATGATGGCACTAGTTGTCCCATAATTCATCTGAATATGTTTTGTAGAAAGATGGAAGGGTACCTAAATAATGACAACCTGTTGATTCATTACTTCCATGATAGTCTTGCTGGGCCAGCTATAGTATGGTATAACCGTTTGAACAAAGAACAGATCAAGACATGGGTCAACCTAGCTGATGCTTTTCTGGGACAATATCAATATGTTAAAGGCTTAGCCCCAAAACGTCATGACCTTCAAAGGATAAGAATGAAAGCTACTGAAAGCTTTAAAGAATATGCCCTAAGATGGAGAGAAATGGCAGTACAAGTTCAACCTCCTTTTTTAGAAGAAGAAATATCATATATGTTTCATAATTCTCTTCCAGCTCCTTTCTTTGAGTTAATGTTGGGAAATTCGACGAAGAGCTTCAAGGATCTTATGATGGCTGGAGAGATAATTGAAGATACAATTAGCAAAGGAAACTTGAAAGACACTTCCAAACGTTCAACTGATCAAAAGGAAAAGGCTGATGAGGTGAATGAGTGTCACATCCATAGCTCCCACAATCGCAAACGAAAAGGGGTAGCGGGTTACTCGAGACGTCCAAAGAAAGTCCCAAGATCGAAAAATGCTTTGAAAGTGTTCTAAACTCCAATCTCAGATCTGTATCCCCATTTGATTGAAGGTCAATACCTCACACCGAGGCCAGTGAAAGTGCACCCAGACCCTTCTGCTCATAGTTATGATCAAGATAGTGTCTGTGATTTCCACTTGGGGGCATTAGGGCATTCTACAGGGAATTATAGGCCGCTGTTAAAAGAGATAGAGATGCTTGTGGAAAATGGGACATTGACACAAGAATTGGTGAAACGGTGGATGACGAGCTCGAGTGGGGCATCAGAGCATATAGTGTAGCATCCGTTTGGGTCAGGTGTTGCTATGTTAGATGAGTAATAGGGCATCCTAGGTAGGAAGAGATCATTTCATTCGATCATGAAGCTTTATTCCATTTGCAACATCATGTTTGAACTTGTTTTTCATCATTTCTTAGTTTTTTTTTTTTGTAATGATGTTTAAATAAATTCATGTTAATTTAAGGATGGTGAGCATTGAATCAAATTTGCAACTTGATATTCTTTGAATATCATCTGAATTAAAAAACTCTGTAAATGGTCAGGGTTATTGTTCTTTGACAAAGTGGCACGATTGAAACCTGATAAAACAAGGACCTTGACCTTATCCCCAGAAGATACAATCGAACACTATACCATTTTCTTGCTGGGACCGGTATAGCCTTTTTCTATCATAAGGAGACAAACAAGAGGCTTGGTATTCAGGTATGTATATGAGCGGACAACATGGGGCATCTTTTGTGTATGATGTTACAAAACCAACTAGATTTCACTTTTGTTGATGATGTTCAAGGATGATTATGATCTTTACAGATGGAATAGTCGAGTAGGTGAATCTACTTTAGGTCAGTTGCTTGGAAATTGAACTCTAACGATGAGATTTTCTGACTTTCAACAACACCTAGATTATGACAGGTTCTTCTTGACAAGATTAAGAAATTGGATCTGTATACCCAAATTATAATATTATATGTATACAATAAAGATTGAGATGTCCCTCTAGAGCAATTGGTTAAACGCCCCAGCTTTATGGACAGAATTCAGCTAGCCTAATAAAGGTGATTATATTATACGTATACAATAAAGCTGAGCTATTCCGCTAAAGTAATTGGTTATAGAGGAAACTCGAAAGCCCTGGCTTTATGAATAGATTATATTCAAATCATGATCCTGATCGGGTAATTGGCAATTTGGTGTATGCTCCACTGTGATTATCAAGTCAAAGACTTTGTGATGAGATGAACCCTTCAGCTAGCCCGATAGAGGCAAATTACAATAAAGCTGATTTTAGCTAGCCAGATAATGGCAAATTAAATCAATTTTATGAATAAGGAGTTTCGGTAAAAATGGACTAAGGGAGTTAATGAACACCTGTTATAGTCAATATTACACGAGCACTCAGGAATTTCATTTTTAGACCGATATTTCTGCACTACCTTTGTTAGAGGAGTCTACGAGGCTTGAACAAATGGAAGATTTCATAGAACTGAAATAGAAGTGTTCTAGAAAGTCTAGTAATTGATTATGCAAGTTGCGTCATTTTGTCCGTATCCGATTAAAATACCAAGCCATAAGGAGGGGCATGTTGGACCGAGAAAGAAATGTAAGTTTGTTGGTCGAAACCTTAAAAAATAGGAAGCCAATCTGAAGCCATCCCATCAATTTTGACACTTGTCAAAGAGCTATAACTTTGAAAACATTAAAGAAGCTATTGATTCTTTTGATATTCTGTGAACTCATGTTTGTGATTTAATTCAATTGTGAGCCTGAATTGAGGGGGTAATATTTTATAAAATTCTTTCATTTTTTTTATCCCTAAGATAAGAGAAAGGGGAAAACATTTTCAAACAGGACATTCTCAAATGTGAAAAGTCTTTGAAGTTAGTAAGGCTTATTTTGCCTCTGTTATAAAAAAAATAATAAATGATGCCAGAATAATGAAGCATTTCACAGTATTGAAAGAGAGTGGTCTGAGAGATTAGAAGGATTGAAGAATAAAACTTGTAACATTTCCTTGTGACGTTGTCAATAACCCATCAAGATGGTGATGATCTCATTATTCAGAAGGGGCACATAATACAACTTGTATAAAATACAAGACATTTTGTTAGAGGAATTGATCACTTCTTAAGTGTTTATGACAATGTGAAAAGACACCCTCAAACTACTTGACAACACTACTGTGTAGTGACACCAGAATGAGAACTGTCAAGTTAGGTTATGTTGGGCACAAAGAGACCCAAGCGTACCCACTTTGGTGCATAACCAGAAACCCAGATCATGTTGGGATGACAAGATTCAGACCAAGAAGATATTGAGAATGAGTCTCACAACTTGAAGTGTTAGGGCAGACCGTGAATTTGAGTAGAGCTTACCTTGTAAAGCAAACCAACCGAGCATCATTCAATGGCAGAGTCCAGAAAGAACAACTCAGAAAGCGTAATTGAGCCAAGGATGGAAATGGGTCAACACAGTGGTATTTTTGATCATAGCAAGAAGTTGAGAGAGAAAACAATTTCTCCGAAATGAAGATAAAAAACGAGGACAACAAGAAGATAGAAGAAGATCAGAAGGCTCTTCAAAAATGCAAGTTGGAAATTATGAGTTGTTATACGGATATCTAAAGCAAACGCCGAAGAGGAATGATCAAGTAGAAGAAGACTAAGTTCGCCACTTTAAAGTCAAATGAAGATTAAATTGACATTTATGCATTCATGAGAACATCATTTGCATAAAAGAAAATGCATTACACTGATACATTTAATTGCAATCGTGTTTCATGCATAAACACATGATTTTGACAGACTTCCAGTGAAAAGAGAAGATGCAGGATGTTAAAATCCCGACAATTGAAATGTAGAAGTTAAACATCAAATATAGGGAATCATGTTTAGAGAGGCAGAACCTGAGGAACGCAGGGGTTAATTCATAGAGGAAGCATTACTTTGAAGCGGGGAACGAGGCCCGACCTTTAAGTCATTTTATGAAGTGAAATGAGAAGGATTTCTCATTAAAATATGAAATTTGAGATTTTGAAAAATATGTAAGGTTTCTTACCCAGTAAATAATTTAAGCCCTTCGGGCCATCAGTAAGTCTTTCGAGCATGATGATGAAATCCTTCGGGTCATCTGTAAGCCTTTAGAGCAAGATGATAAGTCCTTCGGGCCATCCATAAGACCTTCGGGTAGGATGTTTTCATATGAATTTGAAAAATAAGAAAGTGATGTTTTAAGAAAATGAAACCTTTGAAAACTAAAAAGGCAATTTCCAAAATTTCGCACTTAGTAAGTCCTTCGGGCCATCAATAAGTCTTTCGAGCATGATGATTAAGTTCTTCAGGCCATCTTAAGCCTTCACGGAAGAGTAGTGAAGTAAACCCATCAGTAAGTCTTTTGAGCATGATGATTAAACCCTTCGGGTAATTTGTAAGCCTTCACCGAAGAGTAGTGAAGCAAATTCATTAGTAAGTCTTTCGAGCATGATGATGAAGTCCTTCAGCCATCAGTAAGTCTTTCGAGCATGATGATGAAGTCCTTCGGGCCATCAGTAAGTCTTTCGAGCATGATGATTAAATCCTTCGGGTAATTTTTAAGCCTTTATCGAAGAGTAGAGAAGCAAATCCATCAATAAGTCTTTCGAGCATGATGATAAAATCCTTCGGGTCATTTGTAAGTCTTTCGAGCAAGTTGATAAGTCCTTCGGGCCATTTTAAGCCTTCTCGGAATAGTGTTGGAGGAAAACATCAGATCATCAGATGTGGGAGAAAAGTGAAGGTTTTCGAGTACAAAGAAGCAGATCAATTGATTAAAAGGAAATGCGCATGAGGAGTCATTAACCAATTCAAGGTCTTAGAAAGAGAGATGTTCAGATGGTAGTCGAGTCCAAGACGATTCTCATATCTAGCTGTTGCGAGACAAGATCCCGCAAGAGAAATGGATTCTCAAAGATTCTCTTAAATTTTAAATTTTTCGAGTATAATGTTTTTCAAATCTGTAAGCATACATTAATGAGTGACAATGTTTGTTTTTCAGGTTTAACCTTCGAAGTTGAGCCTTCATGAAAGAATAATGAAGCAGAATCAAACCAGAAGATTATTCGAGTTCTATTCTCTGAAGCAAGAGGGAGCGAACCTATAGGCAGAAGATTGTTCAAGTTCTACTCCCTGAAGCAAGAGGGAGCGAACCCGTAGGTAGAAGATTATTCGAGTTATACTCCCTGAAGCAAGAGGGAGTGAACTCGTAGGCAGAAGATTGTTCGAGTTTTACTCTTTGAAGCAAGTGAGAGCGAACCCGTAAGCAGAAGATCGTTCGAGTTCTACTCCCTGAAGCAAGAGGGAGTGAACCCGCTGGTTGAAGATTGTTCGAGTTCTACTCCTTGAAGCAATAGGGAGCGAACCCATTTTTTAGAAGATTGTTCGAGTTCCTTAATCCCTGAACAAGAGGGAACAAACCTGTCATTTGAAGATTTTTCAAGTTTCAGTTATCCCAAAGTAACAATGGAGTGCTTTGATCTTTTAAAGTTCGCATTGCCGGACAAATTTGACCATCTATTGATCTTTGCTCTATTCTCGTTACACGGCAATGAGTAAATAGGGGCAGTTGTAGATGCTCGATTTCGTCCGGGAACTTTATCGGAGGCTTCATATCTAGTAAACGATACAAATTTAGACCAATAGAAGAACCCAAACCAGTTGGAGGCCTAATACAATAATCCATCAGAGCAGTCCACGTGTGGATTCACTGTAGAATAAAAAATAGTTATGGGAAGTTAAGAAATGAAAAGGGGCGAGGGATACATGAGAAATGAGGAAACGGTATTAGTCAGTTCTTAAGTTACAATTAACCACTGGAGAGAGCGGAGGACAGAAAAGAAAAAAAAGGAACCAGAGAAGATTTCACAGGAGAGAAACGAAGATTGGAAACAAAAACCAGTTTTTTGAAAAAGTAAGAAAAGCAATAAAGAGTTTGTTCTTCAATTGTTTTTTTATTCAACAGAGCAACAAGATCAAACGGTGTAATAAAGGGATTCGGCCTTTATTTCCGAGAAAAACAGTAGAAGCAATACAAGAGGTTTTTTTTCTCATTTCTTTTCGACTCCCATTTCATGGTTATTTCCAGTATTAATTTCTTTTTCTTTGCTGATATGTTATTTATAAAGAATAATGAAATGAGAAGTGAGGGTAAGGATTTTAAAGACATTACCTTAGTCATTTAGGGTTCTTCGTTAGCAGTAAAGAGGTTGAAACTTTAGAGTTTATGGTGTTTGTTTGGGCTTCCTCCATCACCAAAACTTCATCCGTCACAGCAACCATTATCAGTAAAAAAATCAGCCTTCATTCGAATCAGCAGAGCAAAAATATATCAACAACCCATATCCATAGCCATTCGAAACAGAAGAGAGAAAGAAACCATTTTTGCCAAACCTTGCACCCAACGATTCGACCAACTAAAGAACAAAAAAAAACAGAGGATTTTTTATTCAAAAATAAAGAATAAATCAAAACGATTTACCCCACTTTTAAAAGAGCCATTCACTTTCCTTACCGGAAGAAAGAGAGCCTCGATGATTGGAGGTAACATGCGAATCCTTTTCGTTTTTATTTGTCTGGGATTTCAGGGATTGTGTTCTTATGATCTAATAGTTTTTTTGGGTTGTTGGTGAGTTATACGTCGCGGTTTAAGGTTTCCATAGTTGAAATAGTGGTATTGTCCTTTGTGTTTTCAATCGGGACTAAAACGACGGTAATGGTGGCTTGGGCGAAGCAACGCTTTGCATGGAGAAGATGAGTGGAAAGCATAGTGAGAGAGCGGCAAAGGGAATTTCATGCGTGCAATTTACTTAGGTTTAGTTTAATTTAGCTTTTATATTAAATGTTTTGGGTAAATTAGTTTTTAGCCATCGAAAGTTTAAGGAAAATCTGTTATTAGGTCCTTATATGTTAGGTTTATTTTTGCGTTTTAATCACTTTTAGGACTGCTTTTGAATTTAATCCTTTGTGTTTGTCCTGATTTAGCTATTTTTTCATTTTTAATTTAGTTGTAATTTTGTTAGGTTATTTAGGTGTAGATCCCTTGTTATTTATGTTTGTTTTTTTTATTTAAGTCTCTATTTTGATTTTTAATTCGTATGTTTAATTTTATGTATATTTAAATTTAGTTCTTATTCTAAGATGTATATATAGTTTTTAAAATTTATAGTTTGACATGTTATGTTTTTGTTTTTTGTATTTGAGTCACATTTGTACATTATATGTTAATATGCATGGTTTATAATTTTTAATTTTAAAATGCATGTATATAATTTTTGTATGTCACGTTGTATGATATTTTTTAATTTTGTTTAATTAATTTTGGCATGACATCCACTTTTTGCATAATTTGCATGATAGCTTCATGTGCATAACTCGACCTATTACATAATCGGACTAAGGGTAATACCCTTTTAATTTAAAATTGTCTCGAGTGGCCTGTCTTAACTGATTAGAGGGTCGTTTTGACTATTTTAAATTAAAAGTGTATCCCGAAAGTGAAACCAAAAAATTGATTCGTCACCTAAAATTTGGGAACGAAAGAAAAGGAAATGTTCGTTTATTTAAATTTATCGAGAAAAGGTTGTTATAGCTTTTAAGATCTGGTCTCGATATTTGTAAATAATCGAACATTCTTTATCTTTCTAAAACGACTTGGTAATTTTAATTTAATTTATTTAAGTGCTTTTGAATATTGTAAAATTCATATTTGTTGTTTTATGGGATTAAAAGTCAAATTAAGTTTGAATTTGTAAAGTTCATTGCAAAGACGTTAATTAATCGACTAGGTACCGATTTAGGGCGCTATTGGGGTGCTAATCCTTCCCCGCACGTAACCGACTCCCGAACTCGGATTTTGGTAACGCATACCTTAATTTGTTGTTTTAATTAAAATTAAATTTTATTTAAAATAACAAACATTTTTGGGTACTCAATCACACCCTAATCAAAGATTGATGGCGACTCTTTGAACCGTATATTTTCGATCGTAAAGGAAATCCAAATTTTTTTCGAAACGATAGGTTTTTTAAATCACATTTGTTTTTAAATTAAAAATCAATTGAAAGAGATAATTCAAAAATTGATGTGGTTTTCAAAATCTCACCTTTTTCACCTTTAAGAAAAAATCGTTTCGACAGCTTGGCGACTCTGCTGGGGACCTTTTTTTTAGAGAGTCAGGCCGATAGTCGATTAATTAATTGTCTTTGCAATTGAAAGTTATAAATTCGTTTTAATTTGGTTTTTGATCCATTGTTTGGTTTTTAATAAGTTTTGTTTGTATTTTAGTTTTTTAATTTAATTCGATTAACAATTAAATAGTTGTACTGATCTGTTTGCTAATGGTTTCAGAATAATTGTGTGTTTTGGGATTTGATTTTGAGTGTTTTTATTGTTTGTTTTTCGCTCATGAAGATGTAAATGCAATAAAATCCAAATAAAATAGACATAGAACAAAAATGGGTTAGTGTACATAATATAAACAACAAAATAAGTACCATAAACATCAAATAAAACCTACCCTCACATGCTGGCTAACCAATCATACTTTAGTTGATCCTACCCAACATGATATTTACCCCATACTTTTTCATTCACAAAAAATCCTAACCGCGTGATATCTAATTCGCATGCTTGTTCAAGAAAAATAAACTTACCCGCATGATTTCTAGTTCGCATACATTTATTCAAAAAACAAAATTAAATGACTCAAAAAGCTTTTCCTTGTGTACCCTCCTCACGGGACTCTTAAGGTTCAGGTTAGGCTCGACCTAAATTCAGGCTCTATGTTCACTATATGCTGGGTTCGGTTCTAAAGTAATAGGTTCTCGAATTGTCATTGTCAGTACCCCTTGGGCTACCGAACCCTTAATCCTGGCCCATCACAGGCTTTAGGGGATCGAGTTCAATTTCGAGGGAACACACCTCCTTATGTCCATGCGGAGGTGATTACCATCACGAGGACCATAAGGCGTGAGCTCCAGGAGCAATCCACTATCCCATGCGGAGGTGAAAACCACACGAGGGCATAGTCTCTCACTCCTACTTAATTTGGACGGAGCGGGGTTTTAGCTCATGTCATGAAAATGCAGCTGTGCTGTGTGTGAGGAAAAGCGAAAAACAAACAATAAATCCACTCAAAATCAAATCCCAAAACACACAATTATTCTGAAACCATTAGCAAACAGATCAGTACAACTATTTAATTGTTAATCGAATTAAATTAAAAAACTAAAATACAAACAAAACTTATTAAAAACCAAACAATGGATCAAAAACCAAATTAAAACGAATTTATAACTTTCAATTGCAAAGACAATTAATTAATCGACTATCGGCCTGACTCTCTAAAAAAAAGTTCCATTACGAAGTCGTAAGCTGAACTAGTTGTAGGTTTGAGAAACCACGAATTAACTCAGTTGATTAATGTACATATTAATAATGTGAAAAAGGATAAGATTTCTCCATTGACCTATATGCATCGTACAATATGGATATAATTATAACTCCACTAAACTTCTCAGTTTATGCTAAGTATTTAGAAAATATTTAAGATATGAAAGAAATATGTAGATATTAAAGTCTAGTAAGGTTTTAATTACTGTATTTGACACTTGATATATAGCCTTGAAGAAAACTAGCAATGTTCTATGTCCCTCAACAAGCTGTCTAACAGGCTGCAGATGGGTGAGTGTAGAAGTGAGATTTCTGCCCAATTGTAAAAGTGCTCGAAGCCGAAGGGCCTTCACTTCCATTGTCGACCTTTTCGCAAGAAGGGCAGATGGTGAGGGTGGCTGCTGGAAGTTGCATGCAATATGATGCTGTTAACTTCAATGATTTAAGCTCTTGCAGTTCTTTGTGGAGCCTCTTGTTCTCTTCTGTTAGTGTTTCACAACATTTCTTCAGTAACTCACAATCTACTTCAGTCTGTTTCAGCTTTGTCCTATATGAAGAACCAAGGCAAAAAAATTAGAAAGAAATTGAAAAAAGTATGGGAGAAAAGAAACCTTATTTCATTAAAGAAAACACACACACATACCTGGCTCTCCTATTCTGGAACCATACTTCCACTTGCCGTGGCCTTAGATTTAGCTGTTCTGCTAAAGTTTGCTTTTGTTTCTGTCAACATAAGATGGAAGTGCTATCAAACAAGATATCATAACTCATATGAAAATATGAGTTTGTAAAGATTATCAGAAGCTTACAGGGTTTAGAGTGCTGTGTTCTTTGAAGCTCTCCTCTAAAATGGCAGATTGTTCTTTTCTAAGCCTAAGTTTTTTCCTGGGACTGCCTTCTTCATCTCCATCACTGACCCTCGAAGAAACTCTCTCCAATCCCACCTCTTCACCGCCTAAATCTCTCTCCCTCTTAACGCTCGAGTTAGAAAAAGAAGAAACCGCACTGGGACTGAGAGAATAGGCTTGACGTTGGTGCAAATCAATTGACTCACCATCTACTTCACTGCCATCGAAGTTCACAAAAGATTGATGCATGCCATGTGATGGACCTAACGAAAGAGATGGAAGAAACTGGTCATGTTTGAGGAACGATTTCTTCTTCTTTTGTTGATGATGACCCCACGGCGAAAAGCTTTCTTGCTTAACAAGGCAACCTCTGCCTAGACCGAGGAAGAGATCAACGTCATCGAGTCCCATTGCTGGTAAATGGTAAGTAGCAGAGAATGTTGATGTTGAGGAGGCTAAAAAGAAGGTTTTTTCTGGGAGGAGGGTTAATTAGGGGAATTATTGAGGAAATGGGACAAATTATAAATCAAAGGAAAATCATATGAATGGGGTGTGGAATCCGGTTGTGAAATGATGAAAAATTCTGACCCATCTCTCTTTTGTCTTCACAGGTAAACCATTCAGAGCCAAGAACACGGTGCGTACAATGGATTTTATACGTGGAATCACATGGAAAGTGGGATGTACACAACAGCACATAAAGGAAAATATACTTGAGACTCTTTTTTGGAATTAATTTTTCTTCCTATTTTCACTTTAAGCACTTTAGATTATGAAGCACACAATTAATAATTTTGTGGTTAAATCAAACTTAAGAAAGCAGCACATGATGCACGGAGAGGGAAAAGTTACAATAAAGGGGGTGTCATTTTTTTTATGTTTAGTGAGATAAATGAAAGCAGACAAGAATTAATAATACAACTATACAAGTAGATAGAGATTGGGTTGTGTGTAAACCTAGTCGCAGACCACCCAAATGTCCCCCACTAATCCATGCCTAGTTTCTTCTCTAACATGATAGTGTACTGATTCTAATACTTTGCCCGAAAAGCCCATGCTAACCTTAACTCAGGTTCTCTGTAACAATCTCACTGTTTTCAAACGCAACTTTGGTAAGATAGTCTTAATTACCGGCAAAGTTTATAATTCAGTGCTGTATTAATGGACCCTAGACATATTTTTTCTGTAATTGGATTCATTCAAAATAATGCTCAACAATCAATGTGATGATGGGCGAAAAAAATTCTGCACCGTTACTAGTTGCACTGCTAGAAATATTTGTTGAGAATAAAAGAGGAAATGGCCTACCACTTCCACGCAATATTTGGAGGGGGAGAGAAAGAATATGCTCCATAATGGGTTAAAATGGCAAAGGTTGGGGGGGGGGGGCTCTCTATATCAAATCATACTACATTTGGTATTAATGGGTGGATCATAATGTTAAACGTTTTATGTCGATACATACAGTACAAATACACAGATTCAATTCCTTTCCTACAAACTATTCATTAAAATTTGATGTTGAGTTTGGAACTAATTCACCTAATTTTCATATCTATATATAACTTTATTCTCGATATCGATATTATATTTTTATTATTTAAAATTCATAAATAAAATAATCCCAAATCCTTTTAGACAATACAAGGATTATAAGGGAATATATTACATCAAATTGTGATACCATTTGATCATCTTGAATCTTTTCACCAAGTGGTTTAGGTAATAAAAAAAAGTGGCTGGGCACTAGGCTATGCGGGGTTTCCCCCAACCCCATTAACATGAATTTCGCCCAACTCAAAACAAAAAGGAAATCAAATAGTGTTTAAATGATGTTTTTGCCATCTTGAATTTGTATTATTTTCAAATTATCATAAGATCATCTTTACAGCAACATATACAACTATTTACCACGTGATATTCTCTAAAATTTGGAGATTCCACAATATATAAATTAACTATATTAGAGATCCATTTACGTTAATTCAAAATTAAACAAGTTTTTCTATTAAAAAAAGCAAGTTTTGCTCACATTTTTATAAATTTTGTTACGATTGATATATTAATAATCAAATCATTGAATTTCATATTCTATTTATGTAGATAATTCATACCAAAATTTAAATAAATTAAAAGTATTTAACAATTTATTTATGCAAAAAAAATCAACTATTAAATGTATTAATTTGATAAAGATATCAAATAAATTTGAAAATTTACATATATAACAAATACAATTATATTAATAAATTTAATGATCAAATTATTATAATATCAATCTTAAAAAACTCATGAAATTGTGTAAATTTAATTTTACGTTAATATATATATATATATTATTATCATAAACTTGTACAGATATTAATATATAGGTGGTCGGAAAAGGATATATAACTATATTATGGGTAGGGTTAAGTAATCTACTGATAAATTCTTTTTATAATATTGGGTAAATATAATATATTATTTATTCAAAGATTCTTAAATATTTGATAATACATATTTATATTCTTAGATATAATACGTTTAAATTTAAAATCTCAAGAAATAATAACATTCCCTTTAACTATAACTATTAATATGGCATAGGTTGTGCCACTTACCAAATATAAGTTAAATGCATGGTCATTCGAAGAAAAGTTTTCATGGACGAGACATCAAACCGTCGAATATAAAGCTAACAAGGAGAGGTGAGTTTATTTAAATTAGTTGTAGAGACATGGACCTCACAAAAGTACGTATGTGTATATATAAATATATATATATATATTCTGATCATTGGGTGATGGAAAAGCATTAAGATAAAAAGTTGTCCAAACCTTCGTACCCAAGTTTCTGTCTTAGTGAGGATAAAACTAGATGGACGTTATGGACTTCGAGAAAAAAAAATCAATTTTTGTTAATTAGAAGTGTCTCTGTCTTTTCGTTTAATTAAGACTTAATTACAAAATATGTGTTTAAATTATACTATTTTTCTTAAATATGTGTTTAAACTTTTTTCTATTAATCTAAGTGTATAATATTACCAATGTTATTATTTTGGTGTCTAGTTTGTAACAGACGTTAAATTTTTTCGTTAAGTGACATGTACTGTATTCAAATAATTTTAAAAATTTTGTTAGAAAGACATTCTTAAAAATCTAGAATTTAATCTTTGTACAGAACAAAATTGATTGCTTAAAGCCAAAGGATACTTGTTCTTAGTTCACACATTACACGAGAATATAAATAGGTTTTGATTCTTTTCTTTTACACTATTAAATTTTCATTTGGGAAAACCCACATGTGGGCAGTGATGGGTGAGGGTTTGTCTAGGGAAAATTTTAAATTTTTGTATATATTAAATATTCTTTTACATTTTATATTGACAAGTTTAAAATTTTATAAATTTATTTTTTTAAAATGTTATTTCATAATACTATTAAATTTTGTTTCTTATTAATATATTTTGTCAAAAAAATTAACTTCGACTTATTATTATTTAAAATATATTATTAATAACAATAATATAAAAAATATATATTTAAAAAAAATCAAATCAAATCACATTTAGCTATATATATATATATTATAAAATTTAATTATTTAAAATATTTACAATAATCGTAGTTAAAATTCTAATTTTTAAAAAGTTAATAACAGATAAAATTATAAGTGACATAAGGAGTATGACTTTATAAGTTTACTTTTTTTAATATAAAATTATGTACCGGATAAAAATGACCAGTAGGATTGGCGGCAATAATAGATAGAGAAAGGTGAAAGGCAGTAAAAGATTTGGCGGAAAGCAATGGATTCTAAAAGGGTAATCATGATTTGTGGGAACCAGGAAGGAGTAGGCAATGATAGAAGGGAGGTGATGTTGGAGATAAGGCCTAGGCGAGCAGTGGCAGTGATAGTGAGGGATTCTGCTATTTGCTTGCCTTCTCTACTCACCTCTTTTTTGTCTGCTTTTCCACTAAAACTTGGCTTCATTGTTTGCAATCTACTACCTGCACTTTAACCATTATTATTTGCATCTATGCTTTTCTCCTCACTTGATCTAAAAGCAGTCAACGTTGATCATTGAAACTTGAAAACATGACACCCGTGAAAATACACCCCTTTTATATATGTATATATAATTAATGTTCTAAATTAAACAACATAAATCCAAACAAACGAAACTACATTAAACCCATATATTGTACAATTCCCAAAATTTGGATGTTTGGTGCCGTATATCAAACATAAATTCAACTTGTCCACCCATCAGTGACATGGAGTTACCATCATCACCGTTTGTGGCGGTTGAGATCAACAATAAATATAGCATGTTGCTGCATACTTCTAAGTAATGCCGCGTGGGATGGCTTTAGTAGGGAGATAAGCATTTATGGGACAAGGAGAAGCCTACTCAGTGCAACAAATATTATCTAAATCGTTTTTAGGTTCAAAAATATATTTTTTTAGTATCTTTTGTATTTTGAAAAACTGAAATTATCATCGATTATTTTAAATTATATACGATTGAGTACCTATAAATCATCATTTTTAGATTATGTTTGACCGAATGATATCAAATATCACTAATTAAGTCGTCTTAACACCCTAAGTACGATTCTATGACCAGTTTCATCGTAAACACCTCGAATCCAAAAGATCTAATAATAGCCCCCACCTTCTCTTGTTTCTTTGCGTTTTTACTTTCAACTCTTTTTGTAAGATATTTTAAGATTCATGAGATAGTTGAATTTCAAGGTTTAGAGGTTTGGGCCCTTCTTATTAGGGTTTTGGTATGTTTCGGTCTAAGGCTCTTCCTTTCGTTTGCTATTCATTAGGTTTAAATAAAGGAAGAGGTTGTGGTTGCCAAATTTTGAGATAAGAATGAGATTCATATTTGAATGGGGGTTAGTTGGTCGTTAGGGATAAAGATAGGAGATATAGGGTTCAAATGAGATGAGAGTTCTTGATGGAGGGGATAAAGCTTACCGATGCTAACTGAGAGAGGAAGGACTAAGGTTCAAGTGATTGGGTCATATTTCGCATGGTGGATTTATGATTTGGACATAGTTAGTTGGGTTGTTATTTCGGGCTTGATTTTGAATTGGGCCCAACTAAATTTGGTTCCCATTTGTCCCTCGTCTATCACTGAAAATCAAGAATATAGTAAAGTTCAAAGGGCGATAAAATGTGTCTGATTGAAGTTAAGATTTAGATGATGATCTACTCAATTGTACTCGATGAGATAGGATCTAAAGATGATGATCTACTCATCCGTATTTGAAGAGACAATATTTGAATACGGTGTACCACTCTTTTGTATTTGAAGAAGTGAGATTCATTAAAGATAATATACTTCTTTTTGCACCCAAGAAAGCTAGACTTAGAAGGCAATTGAGAGAGGAAGGTCTAGTAGAGATTTGGGTGATTGGATCAAATTTGAACTTCTGATGAATTTATGATTTAAACAAAAATAACTAAGCTTATATTTGGGACTTGATTTTGAACCGAACCTACACAAATTTGATGCTCACATACATCTACAATCCTCCTGGGCTTCCATTACAAGAGCAAGAATCAAGGCACCGACTAAAATATGGTCGGCCTACCCCACTAGAATATCAACCGAGAAGCCATTTTGACCTCATGAGGTTTAGTGTGCACTACTGAGTCTAAGACCTTGGGTGTTGTTACAAAAGAGACACTTGGTGGAGCTAGATTTGACCTACAAGAGAGACGGGTTCAAACATGAGTTGGTGGAGTTGTTTTACTGTTATCGAGTCCAAAAACATTGTACAAGAGGAAAAGCAAGGCAGACAATTAGATTCAAGGAGGTGGCCCCAATAAGTTGGAGAGAGAAGGTTGTATTCCATATGGGTTGTCTGAAACCAGAATGGAAATCTTCTGCCTTGCCCACTCCTGTTTATTAATTACATTTTGCTAAACAATACACATGACAAAATTTGATAGACAGATCTAAGAGGAGGATTAGTAATAGAAAAGTGGGAAGATAATAAGTAGGATCTCTCTAGTCCATAATTCCATAGGAGCCAGTTTGTGGGTTCTCACAACGTGTGAAGAGATTTATTCAACTCTCAATTGTGCTTCTCATCAGATTCCGCCCTTAAGTTTTAATGCCTGAATACTAAGCCCATTATATCCTACTGAACAAACTAGAAACAGGGTAGGCTTCTTATGCTGCACTGAGTAGCCTACTCAATGAAGAAAGAGAGCAGACCCGGTTTTACCATACTATAGTGATTTACGGTTGATGCTCATGGTCGTAGGGAAGGTAACTAGTCTTTTATTTCAATGATTAGGAGACAAAAAAATCGAAATAACTGAAAACTAAATTAAAATATCTAGATGATTAATAATTTGTACTTTTAAAAGTTAAAATTATGTTCTTAAAAAATTTTAAAGGGATTGAGTTAAGATCATAAACTAATTATATTTTTTAATTAATTATTGTCGAATCAAAAAATATTTTTAAAATTGTTCAGTTTTTAGAATTTTATATAAATTTTAGTATATTGTTGGAGTTTATCCTGATATGATTTTATCGTAACGACAAATCCATCATTGTATAATTGCACAGGATGTTGCAGTTGGATAATCCAAATACATTGAACATAAAACAAAAATCAAGCAAACTACAAAATGATTCATTATATAGCTTTGTCAAATAGGATACATAAAACACAGACCAAGCGTAACACGCAATAACAGTGCAAAACAACAAAAGTATGGTACAAGAAGATAAGCGGACAACCGCTTCATCAGCACTTGCTTCATGTTACAAAAGATGGCTCCATCCACCCTTCTAATTATAATAGTATTGTTCATCTCATTTTAAATTGAGTAAACATGCTAACCATCTAATTATATCTCTTTTTATTTTAATCATTGTTTTTAAATTTTTGTTAATCATGTCTCCCAGGTATTTAAATACATTTAATCAAGCTATTTATCATTAATAGTTAACGGAAGTGTTAAAATAATAATTAATAAAATTAAGATATTTTTACATTTAGTTCCTATTACTTATATATTCTATCGCTTTAGTCCTAATTTTAATTTAATTTAAAAAATTCACTCTCGGAAATACCACATGTCAATTAATTATAATGACACATTTATTTAGTGACATATGTCGCCTCTTGGTTGGAGGATTTTTTTAAAATCAATTTTAATATATCGATTGTGTAATTTTTCAAACAATTAGGTGCATCACCGTTTTAAATGGAAAATAAATCAAATCGAAGATGGCATTTGGGTGAATCGAACCCCAATGCCCAAAGGCATTTCTAAAATCTCCTCAACCGCTAGTGCAAAGCTTACATTTGTTACGTGATCTCAACATATTTTATATATTCCGGTTTAGATTATTGACAAAAAAATAATATGAAGATGAAAAAGTTTTGATGCAAATTCAAGTTACAAATTTATCTTATTATTTAAGTTGTGCTCGTAACTTCAAGTTTAAAATTACAAATTTATCCTAGAGCTAATTAGCAGGGAGTGGCAACCGAGTTTTCAGTTTGTTACTAGGGAAGGTAACAAAGTTGTGGATGGCTTAGCTAAATTGGCTTGGTCTTCGTCGATGGCCTTTGCGTTGCATGAAGAAGTGTCGGACGAACTCTGGCTTGAAGTCAAGGAAGATTCTCGTGGAATAGTCTAACGGCATTAGTGCCTGCCTTGTACTCAAAAAATTTTAATATAATTTTATTTTTTAAAAGGAAAATAATTTGAATTTATAAATATAAAAATTTAATTTTAAAAATATAAAAAATGAGAAATAAATTTGGTGCAACCAATTTTAATAAATTTTTATATTCTTATATTTATTTTTAAATGATTATAAATTTAATTGTTTTAGGGGCTAATAATAGATATTTAATGATATATAAATTAATAATGTAAGTATTTTTTTTAAAGTTTTATTTGTCCCAATGATTAAGGTGCACCTATTTCAAGTTAAAATCCTCAAGTTTGAATTCTTTTAATGCCCTTTTACTTTCTTTTTTCTGCCATAATATAAAAGATAATATATAATCCTTTTGCAATTAAATACTAAAAAATGGGGTTTACCCAGTGATTTAGATGTGCGTTGAATTGCCTATTACCTTGGGTTCCTTTTAAACTTGTTGCTTTCCATTTAATCGGGTGGTGCCATGTGTCACCACCTGATTGGTGAATGTACTATTTAATTAAAATAAATATAAAAAAATCCTCCAATCAAGTAGTGACCCATGTCATCTCTTATTCAAGGATAATTTTTTAATTAAACTAAAAATTAGGATTAAATCGATAGAATATATATAAGTAATAGGGACTAAATGTAGAATTATATCAATTTCATGTCAGCACAGTTGATTGTTAACGGCATGCGACTTGATTAAATGCATTTAAATAATTAGGTGACTTGATTAATAAAAATTCAAAAATAATAGTCAAAATGAAAAAATACTATAATTGAGTGGCTACTCATATAGTATATATATTAGCATCCAACCGGGGATGGATAGGGGTGTTGAGATGCGATCGCATTCTAGAATCTTCACATTCTCTCATATCTTAGATTTTATCTTTATATTTTTTTTTGATTATTTAATTTCGTACAATTTAAAATCTTATAATTTACCCTCATACAATTTTTAATATAACTTCTCGTACTATCTCACGTAAATTTATGGGACACCAATGAATTTCCAAAGCCAGTGTAGGCTTTGTAGGCCCATAGTCACCCAACACTAAAACTTCATGAACCAATCAACTACTGCAATAACAAGTGATTGTCTGTGTCACCTAAACTGATAATTTTTGGGTAAATAATCCAAGTCATAAATTCTGCTCATCCCTACTTAAAATCATGATTGTGAAATTCCCACTATGAATAAACTGCCAAAGAGCGTTGCTATCTGTAGGTCTAATCCCTTCAACCACGTATAACCACGTATGCATATATCTAACCGATTTGCACCCTATCTCGGGAATCCACGTAAACATTACCAATCAATACAATCCAGAATGAAAGTCATTTTCCATTAAAAAAAATTCATAAAGTCCCGTCATAATGGCGGCAAAATGGCCGGAATAATGTATATGGGGTATATTATTTCCTAAAAAAAATACACTTTGCTTATTATTTCGGGTTGAAATCTAAAGTGAAATCATGAATTGTTTAGATCTCTTAATGTCTTCAATGAAATTTTTCCTATACAAAATGGTTTTTGAAAAACTCGGCATCTTTAGATTTATTTAATACCAATGATTAGTAATAATTATTTAAGGCAATGCAATGATTCAACAATAATTACATACATTTAAAAAAAAATTATCCGGTGAATGTGCACCGTACATGCATTTAACAATATTTTTATTTTAATATTTAAATGAAATCTTTAATTTAAAATTTTAATAATATTTAATAATGATTTGATAATATTTAATGATTTGATAATAATATTATTAATAATGATTTGATAATAATATTATTAATAATGATTTGATAATAATGATTTAATAATGTGATAATGATTTGATAACATTTTTGATTTAATAATATTCAATTATTCAAATATATATATTTATTACTTAAAGTTTAAAAGGTCAATTTTTACTCCTTACTAAAATGAAAAATTGAGATCTATAATGGAAATATTTTTGAAATAATTTTTACTAAAGGTTTCAAACTTTAATCGAGTAAAAAACTCATTTGACAGAATCGATACCATTGTTTTCCGACGGTTGAATTTTTTAATTTAAAAAATATTTAATGATTTGATACAATGATTTAATAATTATTACTAATAATAATTTAATAATTATTATTAATTTAAAAATAAGAAATGATTTGATATTAATGATTTAGTAATGATTACTAATAATGATTTTGTTATGGTCATTACACTTATTCAAGAGTTTGTTCATCATAACCAATCTGCTAATTCACCGAGGGCATATGATCCGATGTTGTAAATATATGTCCACCACCACTATGCTCTCCCATTTGAGGACAAATACTTGTATTTGTCATCATATATGTCATCTGATTAAAATCATATGTTGCCCCAAACATGGGAGAGAGCATGAGTGATTGATGAGGAACAAGCTGAGGAGTGTAGGGCGTAACACCAGAATCACCAAACACTTCAAGAAATGATCTTGTGTGATCAAAAAATTCTGGTTGGATATTATCCATTGCCACTTGTTAGGCTCCATGGTGAGAAGAACTCCCACTCCCATTCTAGTCCTTCTTGGTTTCTCGGGTTTACCAAATTTTTTCTTACTCTATAAATTGTCGTCTTTCTTTGTTCATTGTCAAAAATGGTTTTTCATGTTCCCAATAATAATTCAGGTAATCCGAACTCTAGAAGTCAAAGTCATCCGCTTGTGTGGGAGTGAGCGTTGGCAAGTATAAACCATTGTTGTTCCAATGATTGATATGGTTGGCATGCCTCACAACCCAATCATCACTGACCCTACCCCACCCATCTAATATGTGGAGGGCGTCAAGATTCTCTGGAATTCCTGGAATAGATTGGTGGAAGCCGAACTGCCTCAACACTCTATCGGAAAATTGTAACTCCACAAATGCGAAATGGATCAATGGTGTAACAACACACCAATATTGACAACCCTCCCAGACATGTTGTGGTACGTACACCATAATTTCTCTATCATCGTACAACCTCCAAATAAACTATAAAACAAAATTATATAGTTATTATTTAATTAAATAATTATAAATTCAACTAACTAAATAAATAACAATATTATATTATAAACATAATAAAAAAAATAAATTCTCTAATTAATTTTATATATACCTTAACTTTGCATTTGATGTCCATCTTAAGCCTAAACTCTTTCACATTATTGTGCGCCAACCCGTTCCTTCTATTTTATGCATCTATCTGTATATCAATCAAAATAAAATTCTATAATTATTTTTCGTTTACAAAATATTCTTTAATTAATTTAAGATAAAAAAATTTAAATAAAAAAAATTACCTTCCGACAAGAGGAAAGTCAACTGCAGTTCGGCTAATCGGTGTTAACCATGGAATTCTGTGTCATGTCCACGATTGTAATAACATCGTACATCCACCGATTTCAGTCGTATACGCATCATTTTCAAGTAATGACGCCTTGCACATCTCGCGATATAAGAACGTCGATATTGCTGATCCCCAACTATACTGACCGGTAATAAAGAAATTACCCAAAAACGGAAATATTTCTCCATCATCGTACGCCAATATTGCCCTCGGTGAATGAGCAGGTTGGTTATAATGAACAAACTCCTGAACAAGTGCAACGGCCACAACAAAATCATTATTAGTAATCATTACTAAATCATTAGTATCAAATCATTTTTTATTTTTAAATTAATAATAATTATTAAATCATTATTAGTAATCATTATTAAATCATTGTATCAAATCATTAAATATTTTTAAATTAAAAAATTCACCGTTGGAAAATAACGGTATTGATATTGTCAAATGAGTTTTTGACTCGATTAAAGTTCGAAACCTTTAGTAAAAATTATTTCAAAAATATTTCCATTATAGATTTCAATTTTTCATTTTAGTAAGGAGTAAAAATTGACATTTTAAACTTTAAGTAATAAATATATATATTCGAATAATTGAATATTATTAAATAAAAAATGTTATCAAATCATTATTATCATTATTATTAATCATTATTATCAAATCATTATTATTAACCATTATTATCAAATCATTAAATATTATCAAATCATTATTATCAAATCATCATTAAATATTATTAAAATATTAAATTAAAGATTTCATTTAAATAGTAAAATAAAAATATTGTTGAATGCATGTACGGTGCACATTCATCGGGTAGTTTTTTTTATTAAATGCATGTAATTATTGTTGAATCATTGCATTGCCTTAAATAATAATTAGTAATCATTGATATTAAATAAACCTAAAGACGGGATTTCCAAAGCCATTTTGTATAAGAAAATTTTCATTGAAGACACATATAGATCCTAGCAATTCATGGTTTCACTATAGTTTTCATTCCATTTGAAAAATGATAAGCAAAGTGCATTTTTTTTTGGGAAATAATATACCCCATATGCATTATTCCGGCCATTTTGCCCACATCATAGCTACTATACTTGAATTCCCGAATCCCCGTCACAAAAATCTTTATTTAGTTCACGAGATATAATATTACTTTTAGAATAATATTATTAGAATATAAGATTATTATATGAATGTTGTATTAATTTATTTGATTTATTTAGCAAGAATGCAAAATTACAATATTTAGTTAGAGGAATATAAGGTTATTTGAATACATATTTTATCAAATTATCATTGTGATATATATCTTTTTTAAAATATTTAACTTTAATATTAAATTATAAAAATATGAATAAAAATTCATAGAAATATTTTAATCGTTATATGTTGAAAACATTTTGATATTTCGATATAACAAATTAAGTTAAATGAATTTTAAGATTTTCCAAAATGATTTTCTAAGTATATTCGATATAATTATTCGAATATCAAAACATTACTCAAAATATTTCAAAAAATCATTTTTAATCCTTACTTAAGTGTAAAAATAAGTTTTAATCTTAAAACAATTTCAAAATAATCTTTCAAAGTATTTCGAACCATTTCAAAGTCAAAAATTCCAGATTGCTCAGAGGGAACCGATTCCCCCCCCCAAGGGGTACCGATTCCCCCTGAAGGGTTTGGCTCCGAGATTTCCAGAATGCTCGGAGGGAACCGATTCCCCCATAGGGGGTACCGATTCCCCCCTGTTCAACGGTCGAAATATTTGAATTTTACACTTAGGGAACCGATTCCCCATAGGGGGTACCGATTCCCCCCACGCTCCAAATTGTTTTATTAATTGTTTTCACACTAAAACGGCTATATGATCTTCACTAATCATCCCCAACGTTCAGAAGAGATTCAAGGTGTATTTAAACAAGTTCTGAAGCCCTTGATCAACAAGAAATTATAGAAAAACAAGAGAGAAAGCATCAAACACCAAGTTTGTGCAAATCAAGCCAATTTTCCTTTCAATATTCATTTTGCTTTCAAGAACACCATTTGTGCTCATTTGTAATTATCTTTGAGTGTTCTTTTCTTGTTCTAGAATTGTGCAAACATCTTACCTTGTGAGGTTTTCTTGTAAGTTTGCAAATTTGTAATCTTCTCTTTGGGAAAAAGAGTGTTCTCAAGAGTTGGGGTATACTATTGAGGGATTTTGTAAGGTTGTCTCTTTGGCCTCAAAAGAAAGAACAAATTAGTGAATTTGTTGGAAAATCCTTAGTGTGGATAGCTAAGGTAGTGGACGTAGACTTTGTTTGAGAAAGTCGAACCACTGTAAATCGTTGTGCAATTACTTTCAATTTTTCTGCAAAAGCTTCCACGAAATTTTTAATTGCCAATTCACCCCCCTCTTGGCCGATTCCGTCGATCGATTAACTCAACAATTGGCATCAGAGCCTAACTCATTTGAAGGTTTAATCGCCTCTTGAGTCGATTCGGGAAGAGTTATATCGATTATTAAAGTCATCAATGGCCTCCGCTTCAAACTTCGACTCCGGTCTCGATTCGATGCCCGTCAACAAGCCTCCTTTCTTCAATGGAGCTAACTATGCCTATTGGAAGAATAGAATGATGTACTTCATTCAAGCAAGTGACATGGGAGCATGGAATGCTGTAGAAGAAGGATACATCAAACCTCTCACTCATCCAAGGTTGTAGAGTGAAGGAGAGACAAGAATGTTCCAGCTCAACTCCAAAGCCATCCATATTATTTTTTGTGCTCTTGGACCAGATGAATACGGAAGAGTTTCATCGTGTACAACCACCAAAGAAATATGGGACAAGCTTCAAGTCACACATGAAGGTACAGATGGGGTAAAGAAATCAAAAATTAGTATTCTAACGCATAGCTATGAAAATTTCAGGATGAAACCAAATGAAGACATCAAAGCTATGACGGATAGATTTTCAACGATTTTCAATGGTCTCAAATCATATGGAGAGATCATCTCAAATGAAAAGCTTGTGAGGAAGTTAGTCTACTCCCTCCCAAAATCATGGCAATCAAAGAAGACGACAATCATCGAGTCTAAGGACCTATCGTCCTTAACTCTTGAAGAACTTATCGGTTCACTCCTCACTCATGAGATGATGCTTGAAGATGAGGTGGACCTTGATAAAGTTGAAGAGACACCAAAGGAAAAGGAGAAGAAGAAAAATATTGGAGTTGTTCTCAAATCCACAAAAGATGAGAGTGATTCTAATAATGATGATGATGACGAGGAAATGGCATTGTTTGCCAAACGGTTCAGAAAAATGATGAGACCTTACCAAGGAAGAAAATTCAAACGAAACGAAGGTCTCAAAAATGAACCAAAAGAGAAGGACCCAATCATTTGCTATGAATGTAAAAAGCCGGGGCATGTCAAATATGATTGCCCACAATTGAAGAAAAAGGGTCAATCAAAGAATAAGCACAAGGCTCATGTGGCTACATGGAGCGATGAAGAAAGTTCCGATTAAAAGGAACAAGAAGTAGCAAACTTGTGCTTGATGGCATTCGGGGAATATTCTAAGGTAACCTCTAACTCATCCGATTTTGATGATTTATCTTATGATGAGTTATTTGAGGAGTACAATGGGTTGGCTTCGGATTATGAGAAATTGTTTTTAAAATATATAAAAATGATGTTTCAAAATTGAAAAATGAAAACAAACTCATATCCAAAACCAACAACGATCTTGAAAGTAAAATCAAAGATTTGCAAATCAAACTAGAAGAGTTTAAAAGAAAAATTTAGATTTGCAAAATTTACTTTCAAAGATCAATGATGATCATCAAAAGAAAATTGATGATCTTAAAACTTCTTTTGATAAAGTTGGAACAAAACATTTTGAAAAAGGTGGAAATTCAAAATCCAACTTTGTTAGAAAAAGTTTTAGAAACCACAATCATAGAGGTCCCCAAAGAACCTCTAATGGAAAAATCATTAGAAGTATGTGGGTTCCTAAAGAAATCATTACTACTAAAGATAAAAATATCCTACACAAATGGATACCTAAGGGGACTAGGATTTTTGGAAACTAATGAATATTGACCCAAAAGAATTTGGGTACCAAAAATCAAAAATTAATCTATGTTTGTAGGGAAAGGAGCATTGCTACAAGGCACGGGAAACAAATTCAAATTCATGGTACCTTGATAGTGGATGCTCAAGACATATGACCGAAGACAAAAGCCGGTTCATTGAGCTTAACGCCAAAAATGGAGGAGAAGTGACTTTTGGAGACAATTCAAAAGGTCACATTGAAGGTATTGGTACAATAGGTAATACCTCTTCCATACAAATTATAAATGTTTTATATGTGAATGGATTAAAGCATAATCTATTGAGTATTAGTCAATTATGCGATAAAGGATTCAATGTCTTATTTGAAATTAATGGTTGTAAAGTCATTGACATTGCATCTAATCGGATTATGCTTGTTGGTCATAGAATAGGAAACATTTACATGGTGTATTTAGATTCTATTGATATGACTAATTTATGCCTAGTTGCTAAGGATGAGCATGATAGTTGGTTATGGCATAGGAGACTAGGTCATGCTAGTATGAGTGTTTTGCAACGGTTAATTCAAGGAGACTTAGTAAGAGGGTTGCCTAAGCTTAAATTTGATAATGATAAAATATGTGATGCTTGTTCTAAAGGAAAACAAAAACGAGTTTCTTTTAAATCTATTAATGATGTATCAACTAGTAGAGTATTACAATTGATCCATTTAGATCTTTTTGGGCCAACTATAACTACTAGCTTGGGAGGAAAACAATATGCATTTGTCTTGGTAGATGACTATTCTAGATACACTTGGGTTCTATTCTTAAGTACTAAAGATGAAGCATTAGAAAATTTCATCACATTTTCAAAAATAATCCAAAATGAAAAAGGTTACTCTATCACTAGTGTTAGAAGTGATCATGGAACTGAATTTGAAAATCTTGGATTTATTGAGTTTTGTAATTCTAATGGTATTAGCCATAATTTTTCAGCACCTAGAACCCCTCAACAAAATGGAGTTGTTGAGAGGAAAAATCGAACTTTAGAAGAAATGGCTAGAACCATGCTTTGTGAAAATAATTTGCCAAAATATTTTTGGGCGAAAGCCACAAATACCGCTTGTTATGTTGTAAATCGAGTAATGATTAGGCCAATTTTAAAGAAAACTCCATATGAAATTCTCAAAAATAAAAAGCCCAACATTAGCTATTTTCATCCTTTTGGATGTAAATGTTTTGTTTTAAACAACGGTAAAGAAAACCTTGGCAAATTTGATGCTAAAAGTGATGAAGGAATTTTTCTGGGTTATTCCTTAAATTCTAAAGCTTATCGTGTATTTAATAAAAGAACTTTAGTTGTAGAAGAGTCTATACATGTTGTTTTCGATGATAATCCCCTTCCGAGGAAGGATTCTTCTGTTAATGATGATGTAGGTATTATACAAGCAAATGACGTTAGACATGACGTTGGAGAATCATCATCAAAGGAAGAAACAAAAGATGAGGAAACTCATGATCCCCTCGAGAATTCAACCAGTTAAAAAAGGGAAGTATCTTTTCCAAGAGAGTATAACTATGCCAAGGATGGTGAAATTATAGGTGATCCATCAAAAGGGGTAACTACTCGATCTTCTCTTAGAAATATCTGTAATTATGTTGCATTTATTTCATGCATAGAGCCTAAGAACATCAAAGAAGCATTAAAAGATGAACATTGGATTATGGCTATGCAAGAAGAATTAAATCAATTTGAGAGAAGTAAAGTATGGACATTAGTTGAAAGGCCTAGTAATAAATCTACTGTAGGTACTAGATGGGTTTTTAGAAATAAACTTGATGAAAGTGGTAATATAGTGAGGAACAAGGCTAGACTTGTTGCTCAAGGCTATTCTCAAGAAGAGGGCATAGACTATGATGAAACATACGCTCCCGTAGCTAGGATGGAAGCAATTAGAATGTTATTAGCATTTGCATGTTTCAATGAATTTAAATTATATCAAATGGATGTTAAAAGTGCATTTTTAAATGGTTTTATAAAAGAAGAAGTGTACGTGGAACAACCTCCAGGTTTTGAAGATTCAAATTTTCTGGATCATGTTTTAAAATTGACAAAAGCTCTTTATGGTTTAAAACAAGCTCCTAGAGCTTGATATGAAATCTTGTCAAATTTTTTAATTGAAAAAGGTTTTTTAAAAGGAAAGGTTGACACTACATTGTTTTTAAAGAGAAAAGGTAAAGATTTATTAGTAGTTCAAATTTACGTTGATGATATAATATTTGGTTCTACTAATGATGTTCTTTGCCAAGAATTTTCTAAGCTAATGCAAAGTGAGTTTGAGATGAGCATGATGGGGGAGCTCTCATTTTTCTTGGGACTCCAAATCAAGCAAAGAAAAGATGGCATCTTCATTAATCAAGCTAAGTACGTCAAAGATATGCTCAAGAAGTTTGGACTGGAAAATGGGAAACCTCATAACACTCCAATGAGCTCTTCAACAAAGCTTGACTTAGATGAAGGAGGTAAATGTGTAGATGTTAAATTATATAGGTCAATGATTGGCTCTTTGCTTTATCTAACCGTAAGTAGACCAGATATTATGTTTAGTGTTTGCTTGTGTGCTAGGTTTCAATCATGTCCTAAAGAATCACATTTACTAGTTGTTAAGAGAATCTTTAGATACCTTAAGGACACTCCTAGTTTAGGACTTTGGTATCCTAGAGACTCTAGCTTTAGCTTGCATGCCTTTTCTGATGCGGATTATGGAGGATGCAAATTAGATAGGAAAAGCACCTCCGGTACTTGCCAATTCCTTGGAAATATGCTGATTTCTCGGTTTTCAAAGAAACAAAATTGTGTGGCATTATCTACCACTGAAGCGGAATACATTTCAGCCGGTAGTTGTTGTGCACAAGTTTTATGGATGAAACAAAAACTTTTTGATTATGGAATTGAAGTAGGTACCATTCCTATCAAGTGTGACAATACTAGTGCTATTTGTCTCACTAAAAATCCCATCCAACATTCTAGAACTAAGCACATTGAAATAAGACATCACTTCATTAGAGACCATGTCACTAAGGAAGATGTAGTTCTAGAATATGTTGATACTTTGCATCAATTAGCGGATATCTTTACAAAACCCTTAGACAAGGAAAGGTTTTGGACACTTAGAAGAGAATTAGGCTTAACTAACCTATCTTCACTTAGTGTTTAAAATAATTTAGCACTTTTAATAAATACTGAAAAATGCTTATAATAATAATTTTTGATTGCATTCTTGCTATTAGTTAGGGGGAGTTTATGATTCTTAGTGAAAATTAATTTTATGTTCAAATAATGTTTAAAGATTAATTTAATTGTTTGAACATAATTATTTTTCAATATATGAGTTGCCTATACCACTAGAAAAGATTAATTTAGCATTTTATGTGCTTAAAAGTCGGATTTTAGCATTTTGGTGCAGAGGGAATCGATCCCCCATGAGGGAACCGATTCCCCCTTTGAAGAGGAACCGATTCCCCCCACAGGGGAATCGATACCCCCCTGGGGTTCTGTTAAATCGGGCATAACACCCCCAAAAACCCCAAAACCCTCCTTTTCTTCTTCTTCCGCCGTTCTTCACCTCTAAATCTCTCAAATCTCTATTTTTGCCTCAAATCAACGATATTAATCGGAATTTGCTTCAAATATCATCTTCTAAACCTATTGGAATCATTAAAATCATGCAAACAACATCAAAATCCCCTCAATCTTCATCTTTCAAGGTAAATTTTTCTAAACTCTCTATTACATTGATTTTGAACATAGGATTAGTTTTAATTAGTTCTAGGTTAAAATAGTGATCGGGCATTGATTGTTTAGTGATTAAAAACTAGATGTTACAACTAATTTCATCAAAAAACACAAGAATTTTCCAAAAAAAAAATTAAATTTTCGAAATAAAAAAAAAATGTTAATTTTCAAATTATTGTGTTTTGATTAAATTATGTTGTTGTTATGAAAACTATACATATATTTTTTCTCAAAACCATATTTTTCAAAAGTTTTTCAAAAACTTTGCCTATTAGGATTGATTTAGAGAACCTTGAAATATTGAGGACTCAATTGAGTTTTGGGATTAATTGAATTGCATACATTTGTTTTTAAAATTGCAGGTTATCAATTCTATTCCGATTTCCTAAACCATGTCCAATCCTAAACGTGCTAGGTCTTCATCTAGTCGTTCTAGTCGTCAACCAAATCCTCCTCCTATTCCTCAAAATCCTATTCCAAATCTTGATCCTAACTTGACTATCCAAAATTCTTGTTTCAATCAACCGGGTCCTAAAGATTATCGTTATTGGTTTTACCAATATTTTGACTCGTATAAGATTAGGGAAGAACGTATCCCATCTCTTCAAACTATGGTTGATATTAACTTTAAATATCTCCCTATCTTGCACGAATGGAAATTTGATAAACTTTTCGAACTTGAACCCGTTGTCTATCATCAACTTGTTCGTATCTTCTACTGTAATGCCGTTTGTATCAAAAATCGTGACAAAACCAAAACCATAGGAGTACGTTCCTACCTCCTAGGTCAATATTTCCATCTTGATCCGGATTACATATCCAATGCCTTAGGCTTGGATAATGAAGGTTTATCAAACGAAAAACAAGTTTTAGGCTCACGATATAAACGGAATGATAGTGCAAGTGTTCTAGATCTTCATGAGCGTTTTCTTCATCTCATGATCACTTGGTGGTTTCGACCATCCGGGGGTCGTTATTCTACTCTTAGAGCTTTAGACCTTTGGTGGTTGCATTGTTTTGAACACAACATAAAAATAAACCTTTACGAGATTATCTTTGCTGAGATCGTTGAAACCGTTAACCTAGTGCCAAATAAGAAACTCTGTTCTTCACTAGTTTACGGTTGTATCCTTAGTAATCTCTTTTCTAAAGCCGAGCTTTGAGTTGGTCTAAATGCCGCTTTTCCTCTTAAGAAACAAATCAATCTTCTTTCTTTAACAAGAGCGGGATGGGTCAAAATAAAGAAACCGGTGAATGGGTTCGATCTTCTGCAACTACTCCGGGAGCTAGTTCTTCACAAGCTCCACCCGAAGCTGACGAAGATCTAGAGTTTGACCAATTAATGAGGGATATCGATGAAGTTGAAGATGAGCCTGAGCAACCCGAGGAGCACGCACAACAATCGACTCAAATGCTTCCATATTTTTAATCTTTTATGGAGACATTTGATTACCGATATGCGACCATGGATTCGCGCTTTACTTCTATAGAGTCCCATCTATCCACAATGGGAGCTCAACAATTAGAAATTCTTCGGGAAATGCGTGCAAATAATGAAGCAACCAATGCACGTATTAATGATCTCACTAACGAAATGGCCGCTATGCGAGCTCGATTTCCTCCTCCTGATCCGGATATGTGATTAAATGTTTTACTTTGAACTCCAAACTTATTGTTTTAACATTTTGAATATTTTGGAATGTTTGATTTTGTGGATTGTTGGATTTTGGATTTATGGATGGTGTGAACTTATATGTTTGGTGTGTTTTATTCGTTATTGCATCATTTACATCATTATTAGCAATATGACCAATTTTGCCATATCACATTATTTATGAATATTTGATTACGGAACTAATGGCTAATGTTTCTCTCAATTGTGATCTTAGCAGCTTATGCATACATATACCTAAACAATTGGATTAATATTTTTCACGTTCATTTGAATCTTTTTTTATTTAACAAAAAGGGGGAGAAGTGTGTTTTAAGTGTGTGTTTTTAAAAAATGATAAATGGGAGAAGTGTTAAAGTAAGGGGGAGTAATTTCAAAACTTGATTTCAAAATCTTAAAAATTACTAAAATGTTTTGTTATATCAAAAAGGGGGAGATTGTTGAAAACATTTTGATATTTCGATATAACAAATTAAGTTAAATGAATTTTAAGATTTTCCAAAATGATTTTCTAAGTATATTCGATATAATTATTCGAATATCAAAACATTACTCAAAATATTTCAAAAAATCATTTTTAATCCTTACTTAAGTGTAAAAATAAGTTTTAATCTTAAAACAATTTCAAAATAATCTTTCAAAGTATTTCGAACCATTTCAAAGTCAAAAATTCCAGATTGCTCAAAGGGAATCGATTCCCCCCCCCACAAGGGGGTACCGATTCCCCCCTGAAGGGTTTGGCTCCGAGATTTCCAGAATGCTCAGAGGGAACCGATTCCCCCATAGGGGGTACCGATTCCCCCTGTTCAACGGTCGAAATATTTGAATTTTACTTAGGGAACCGATTCCCCATAGGGGGTACCGATTCCCCCCACGCTCCAAACTGTTTTATTAATTGTTTTCACACTAAAACGGCTATATGATCTTCACTAATCATCCCCAACGTTCAGAAGAGATTCAAGGTGTATTTAAACAAGTTCTGAAGCCCTTGATCAACAAGAAATTATAGAGAAACAAGAGAGAAAGCATCAAACACCAAGTTTGTGCAAATCAAGCCAATTTTCCTTTCAATATTCATTTTGCTTTCAAGAACACCATTTGTGCTCATTTGTAATTATCTTTGAGTGTTCTTTTCTTGTTCTAGAATTGTGCAAACATCTTACCTTGTGAGGTTTTCTTGTAAGTTTACAAATTTGTAATCTTCTCTTTAGGAAAAAGAGTGTTCTCAAGAGTTGGGGTATACTCTTGAGGGATTTTGTAAGGTTATCTCTTTGGCCTCAAAAGAAAGAACAAATTAGTGAATTTGTTGGAAAATCCTTAGTGTGGATAGCTAAGGTAGTGGACGTAGACTTTGTTTGAGAAAGTCGAACCACTGTAAATCGCTGTGCAATTACTTTCAATTTTTCTGCAAAAGCTTCCACGAAATTTTTAATTACCAATTCACCCCCCTCTTGGCCGATTCCGTCGATCGATTAACTCAACATTATACTATCTTATTTTTTAGAAAAAATACATTTAATATATAATTAGTATACTAAATTTACATTTTTAAATAATTTTCATAAGTATCATATTTATTTATATAAAATATAATACAACATGAAAAAATAATATTATGATCTCGAGTGCTCAAAGATATTATTTTTCAACGTATAACATTTATTTTTAATAACTTAAAATTAGATAATATTTTAAATAACTGTAATTTTATGATCATATTATTTTTCAACTCATAAAATTATAAATATTTACTATATTGAATATTAATAATATAAAATAATTTTAAATACTCAAATTTGTTAATATTTTACTAAATTAAACTCTTTGTATATTATTATTATATTTATATTTTTTAGTAAAATACAAAAAATAAGAATTGAAAATGATCATTATAAAAAGAATTCATTTTTCTAGGGGTATTCTTGTTCAAAGTAGTGTGAATTGTCTAATACCTAAGAATTTAGAGATAACGACATTCTCACTCTTTTAACAAAAAAAATGCTACTACTAGGAAAAGATTATTACATGGGAATAATTTTTTCCATGAATCAAATGTGGGAATGTTATTCCAAAAAAGATTATTCTCCTTGACAATATTTTTTTCCCGCTGTTTCAAACCAACCCTTCCCACTAAATTGAATCACAATTTTACACGCTTGGGAAAACCCATTTTCACACGTGTAAACTTTTTTTTATTAGTTTAGGGTGATTTCAAGGTAATTTTTAACCATCATTGAACACATATATCCCTTACATTTATAACGTTCGAATTTAAGACTTCAAGGAATAACAATAATTTTTTTTGTTAAAGTACACAAATAATCTCTCGACTATATGATACTACTTTATAATGTCTCTTGACTATTAAAAGTTACAAAACGATCATTCGACTATATAGTGTTGCTTTATTAAGTCCTTCGACTATTAAAAGTTACAAAATAGTCACCTAACGATATTTTAATCTGAATGTTAACTTGCTGACTGTGATATGATAAAATCTAATCCCAAAATCTCAAATGATTATCATATCACAATCATCGTGCTAACGTTCATCTTAGACAACTGTCAATTTTTAACGAAAAATGATGATTTTGGGACATAATGAATAGTTGAGTGACCATCTTTTTACTTTTAATAGTTGAGGGACTTAATAAAGCAATACCCTATAGTCAGGGGATCATTTGTATACTTTACCCTAATTTTTTTACCAGTAAAATGTGTAAATTTTAAAAGTTCCTTAATTTGTACTACATGTGTACTTTTTTAAAATTGAAATGTGAATTTTTAAATAAAAATAAATTAAATTTATAGTTAACTACATAGATTATCACTTATGTTTGTGTTTTGTCCACTTTTGATCACTGAATTAAAAAAACATAAGATATGGTTACTTTCGTTTTTATTTAATTAAGATGTGGTCAACTAAGTTAAATGTCATTAACAACATTTAAATATTTTGATATAATCACATATTTGATCCCTTTTATTTACATATTCTCTCAATTTAGTCCTAATTTGAAACCTTAAAGGTCGAATTCTCATTTTAGTTCCTTTATTATGCTTATTTTGTGATTGTTATTTTTTAAAAGGTAAAATACTTTTTTAAATATTAAACTTTGACCATATGTTTTTATCATTGAGCTATAAAAAGTTAAAATTATAGTACTAAAGTTTTCTAATTCTTTTTTAGTCATCAAACCGTTAATATTTTAACGCAATTTATGATACGATTTTACCTTTTGTAAAAAGATCTTAAATCCTTTCAATTATTATCTACCAACGTACATGACATAGATGGTACAACAATGTTTACCTTTTATCCCCCATTTTCTTCTCAATAATTTTGTTTTTCTCAAAATTCATTCAAAATCAATGAAAATTGAGTCAGAATTTTAATCTTCTAATGCTTAAATCTCTGTCGATAATGGCTCGTTGAAGTTAGTTTTATAATATATTATTTTTCTCATTGAAAACATGTTTCTTACTATTTAAATTTTTTGTTAACCGTGTCCAAAACGATTAAATCCGACAAAGTTTTTACGCCTCTAAGAAAGAGATAAGTGTTAAAGTTTTGTGAATTTTATAAATATTTTGACAAAATTAAATTGATAAAAGATAATAAAACAAATTTATAAGTGTTTAGAGTGACCAAAGATATAAGAGAATGTGATAAAATGATAGTTGATAAACAATATAATTAGACTTGCTTTATCATATACATGAGTTGAATATATCTTATAGTTAACAAACTAACATAAAATATTTAAAAGTAGGAATAATTGAGAGAAAATGTAAATAACAAGGACCAGGTGTGTGATTATATCAAAATATTTAACTGCTATTAATAACAGTTAACTCAGGGTGACCGCTAGGGGTGTTCAAAAAAACTCGAAACCCTTAATTGTATTCGTTAACCTTAACTATTAACCTGTCTAACATTTATATTTAACAGGTTAATTAACCAAACCGTTAATACTAAACGGTTTCGGTTAACCAAACCGCTAAAAATGATAGTTAACGGTTAAGGTTACAATTACAAATTTTGATAAACGATTAGCAAACGGTTAATCGTTAATAAATTAATTTTATAATTATATTTATAATTTATTATATTTTTACATAAATAACTTAATATAAGTTTCTATTATTTATAATTTTTATATATATTTTAATAAAATTTGTATACAAATAACTTAATATATATATATTATTTTTATTTCTTTAAAAATATAGAAACATACTTATACCAATATAATTATATGTTTATTATTAGGTACTAAGATATTGGGAGATGTACATACTTACATCAGTATAAGTATGTGTTAAGTGTTACACTTTTTTATTTTATTTACTTACACCGTTGTAAGTATGTATTAAGTGCTACATTTTATTTGTAATATGAATTATGAAAAAAATTGATAAATAAAAATGAAAGTAACCATAACTTAATTAAATAAAAATGAAAGTAATCATATCTTAATTAAATAAAAATGAAAGTGACCATATATTATATTTTTTAAAATTAATGATCAAAAGTGAACAAAACACAAAAATAAATGATCATCTGTGTAGTTAACCCTTAAATTTAAAAGTTGGGTGTCAACCTTTAGTTATAAGAACTCGATAATTATCTCCTTTGTTTTCGTACCTTTTTCGTTCCGGATAGTTCTCTCCTCCAAATCGTTACTCCTTAGCTGTTATACTCTGAACCTTCTTAATAAACCCAAACTGAGTTTTCCTTCTTCAGAGACGATTGTGTTAAAAAAAACAAACACCATGATTCAAGGGAGTTCTCGCATACGCAACCTGGTTCAATCCTTACGGTCTGCTTCTTTTTTTCCATCCAAGGTATATGTTATGGTGAAATTATATTCCCTTTGGATAATATATCTATGACGTTGTCTCTTGTTCTATTCGTCAGCTTCTAGTGTTTTTCTTTGCATGAAAACGTCCATCCTTTCATTTTCAGTTTCCTTTCAGAGTATCTGGTACCATGGTTTTTCTTTTTCCATCGCTGGATTTTTATGATTCGAATATATTTTCCTGTTTAACTCGTCGTTTTACGACAGTAATTTTATTTTTTACATTTCGATTTTCTATTGGTCACTTAGTCTATATTTTCCTGAGATTTAACATCTGGAAGACAAGGTTAAGTTAGCTTCAACTTGTTTTCTGTATCCCAGGTTTGTGTGCAAGCTTGTAAGTTGTTTATTTTCAATGAAACCAAAGGAGGTAAACGTTGAATTTGGGCTGAAAAAGTACAACTAATATGTTGTTTTATACATGTTTATAGTTTGTAAATTATCGAGGGTATACATCTCAGGCCGTTGCTTCTCTGCAAATTGCTAGTCAACCATCTGCTTACAGGTAATTCCAGAAAACAGGGGATTCGTCATTTTCCCTACAAAATTGATCTAAAATATGGTTTTAGCCCAATGAAGTTTTATCAAATTTTCACGGTTTTCAATTTGGTGTGCGATGTTGGGTTCTAGCTACAAAATGCATGTTTCATGTATGTGCCTGAAAAGTTTAATCTTCGTTGATGGATATTGAGAAAATGGCTAAACTCTCGAGATAATATTCTCGAACAAATTATTTCACGAGATAATGCTCTCTCAAGATTAATTGCTCAAATAAGGTGAAATCCACAGTGTTGGCCGTAGGTAGCCATGCCTTCCGGGCGATCTACTACATGGTTAGCTTCCCGACGAACATAGAGAGAGAATGAACGTGTTGCATGACACATGCACGTCCCCAAGCATAGGTCGCATAACACTGTGGATTTCACCCTATTTGAGCAATTAATTTGAAGAGTGTATTATCTCGTGAATTAATTTGTTCGAGAACATTATCTCGAAAGTTTTACCGTCATCTTCATGAATGTTTTGGATAAGGAGAAAAATTATTAAACTACTCAAGATCATGGCGGTGATTATTAATTTATTCTCGACCATGCTGAATATTTTATTCGATTACCTAACTTCATTTTGTTTTTTTTCTCCTTCTAAAAAACTAATTTGAAAATAGTGACGACGATGAGTTGGCTGATGTGGATTGGGATAAACTTGGATTTGGTCTGACGCCTACTGAATACATGTACGTAATGAAATGTTCGAAAGACGAAAACTTTAAAGAGGGACGACTTAATCGCTACGCAAATCTTGAAATAAGCCCTTCCTCTGGCGTCTTAAATTATGGCCAGGCAAGCACTCCATCTTCCCTTTTCGCCTAATCAACAAATATGAAAAAAAAAGTATTTCTCTACTGGGTGCTGAGTTGGAGACAATCCCATTTACCGAACTTTCTTGTTAACTATTATTATATTTTAATTTGGATATTTGATACATGTTTTACACGCAAGACTAAACTTTGAGTCAATATTTGGATAAAGACGTTCTTTTTTTTTATAAAAAAGTCACTATCATATTTTCTCATTAGGTCAGAATGATATAATTGATAATTCAGCTCAGAAAACCGTATACAGGGCATATATGAAGGCACGAAAGCTTACAGGGCAGAGGATGGACGAATTCTTCTGTTCCGTCCAGCACAAAACGCCAGTCGAATGAAGCATGGGGCTGAAAGAATGTTGATGCCATCACCTTCCATTCAACAATTTGTTGATGCAGTGAAAGAAACTGTATTTGCTAACAAGCGTTGGGTACATTTTTAATCTATGCTTCTTTGTACAAATATTACTCAGTTTTCCTTACAAATTTAAGAATTGATTCCGTGCAGATTCCTCCACCGGGAAAAGGGTCACTGTATGTTAGGCCTCTGCTTTTGGGGACTGGTCCGATTTTAGGTTTGGCACCTGCCCCGGAATATACATTTATTGTTTATGCTTCCCCTGTCCGCAACTATTTCAAGGTGGACTTTCTTTATAATTCAACCTATTTCCCCCCTCCTTTTCAATCCTTGTATTTCCAGAAGAAAGTCTTATTTATGTTGTGAATATCTGGATTCAGGAGGGTACTGCACCTTTGAACTTATATATCGATGAAGAATTTGTTCGTGCTTCTCCTGGAGGAGCAGGAGGCGTCAAATCAATCACAAATTATGCTCCAGTGTGTAACATACTTGCATTTCAATGTTGGAATGTTGATTCTTTTTTTACTCTATTTTCTCCTAGTGTAGACTTATTATGCGATTGTTACAGGTTCTGAAAGCAATAGCGAGAGCAAAAGAAAGAGGATTTTCTGATGTTCTATACCTTGATGCCATGAATAGGAAGTATCTGGAGGAAGTCTCATCCTGTAATATTTTCATTGTGAAGGTATTGATGGATTTTGAAGGAAGACTAATTACTGGTTTCTCAGCACGTCAACTAACGAACCTTAATGACCACCTTTATAGGGAAATCATATTTCGACTCCTCCTACAAATGGAACTATTCTTGCAGGGGTAACTCGAAAAAGCATCCTCGAGATTGCTAGGGTTCAAGGTTACCAGGTGATTATTTGACACACAACTTCAAAGTTCAAAAACTGCAAAAAAAAAATAAAAAACGGTTTAATAAGAGACTAATGCGTTTAGGTTGAGGAACGGGCAATTCCAGTGGATGACTTGGTTGATGCTGATGAAGTTTTTTGCACTGGAACTGCGGTTGGAGTTGCTCCAGTAGGTAGCATTACATATCAGAGCAAAAGGTAACTAACAGAATTTAGATAAGATGTTAATAATCCATAGAAAACTGGAAGTGGGTGTTGTTAATCTATCTGGATTTTTATTAAACCCTGTGAATTTATGGATATTTGCAGAATTGAATTCAAAACAGAGGGTAGCTTGGTTTCCAAAGAACTCTACTCGACTCTGGTGGGACTGCAAACTGGTCGCATCGAGGATAAGAAAGGATGGACGGTCGAGATCCATTAGCCTCTTCAATTCTTATATAATTTGATGTATCATATGTCAAACAGTTTATCAATCCATTTGCTACACAATTCCGTTTACAGCGTACTTGAGTTGGGATGTGGTCTTTTTTGTACTGGCAGTAGTTGCATATAGCCAATCTGGTTTGGTTTTCAATTCCACGTACTTGGTAATTTGCTTATGAATAGTATGTAAATTATAATAGCTGGAGTCTAAGTTGGATTAATCAATTTATGTACTTGGTAATTTGAGATATCTGATTTTGGGTTTCGCAGCCTAATAACTTAAGGTTCAGCTGTGAATGGTACAAATTAATACATAGATCATACTTTCACGTGCATATATTGAAAAAAATGCTATACTGCAGATAAACACAGCGTTCCACTAATCAATGATGATATGTACTCATAAAATATGAATATAATTACTGTTTGGAGGAATCTGACTATTTTCTTTTTCTGCAAATGTAACTTCAATATCAGCAATTACAATCACACGACCAAAGTACAAAAAAGAATTATTGCATGCCGATAATACAAACTAATTGAAAATTAATTAAAAAAACTAATTGAAAATTATTAATACTTGCCAAACTTTTTATTAGAGGAGATGGGGTTTTGGGGTTAAATAAAGGGAGCATTAGCCCTGCAGCCTGCTGAATCTTGGGCATTTTTTATCACATAAGTGATGTGCGATTAGAAGCACATACATCTTATAAATATTCATTTATCTAATTTATAGATTCATAAATTAAGAATATATCATTGAAAAAATAATTATATTGTATTGTTAATAGAATCTTAATTCACTTGATATATATATTAATTGTTAGTATTATAATATTTAGAAAAATTTGAGTTTAAACATATTTTATGCATATATTATCTTCTAATTTATAAATGGACCAAGTTTAATCTAACTTAAATATTGTATTAAAAATATTTTGAATAAAAATAGAAATAATACTTTAAATATATAAATAAAAATATAAAATTTAACGCTATCATTATCTTAAGGTTAAATTCAATTCAGATAACATAGGTTAAAATAACCGGCAATCTTTATGTATAAAATTAATTATTGATTACTGGCATTATAGTAGACTGAGGCAGACAAGTAGAAAAAAAAAAACCCTATTCTCTTGTTATGGGGCATCTTCGTTTTCTACAATTTTTTATACCAATCTTTCTTATGCCATATTTTTTCTTTTCTTTTCAAAGAACACGTATATAAACATATAAGGATCTTATCAGAAACATGTTTATCCTTTTATAATTCCCATTCCTCTTTCTCTCTCTCCAATAATTCTTGCTTCGGTGGAAAGAGAGAAGATATCAAAAAGGAATACTAAGAAAAAGCATGGGGAGTGCTCCTTGCTGTGAAAAAACTAACGTCAAGAAAGGTCCATGGTCTCCCGAAGAAGATGCCAAGCTCAAGGCATATATCGAGATGCATGGTAATGCTGGAAACTGGATAGCTTTGCCTCCGAAAATTGGTAATACTTTAAGATAAACAACAAATCCATTATCATCAGCTGATCTCTTCATATCTTGTTTTGGGCTGTTGCCTAATTTCTGTTTTATGGCATTCGATGAGATTCTAAAAGGTTTTTTTTTTTTTGTACCTTAGGCCTTAAGAGATGTGGGAAGAGCTGTCGTCTCAGATGGTTAAACTATCTCCGCCCAAACATTAAGCATGGTGGATTCTCCGAAGAAGAAGATAAGATTATTCGTAGCCTCTATATCAGTATTGGCAGCAGGTATTGTTGGTCCTAAAATCCCTTCTTAAAACCAACTGAAGCGCAAACCCTATGTTTGATTCATTTCAACCAAACGTTTTTCATGTCTAAGAGAGTAAACCTTGCATGATCGTTAATAGGTGGTCTATAATCGCTGCACAATTACCGGGGAGGACTGATAATGATATAAAGAACTACTGGAACACGAGGCTTAAGAAGAAGCTTCTTGGCAAGCAATGCAAAGAGAAACAGTCTGGTCGAGGCAACAACCTGGAGCAAGATATGAAGAGATCAGCTAACGTGGGGGATTCCATGGTTCAAGATGATCATAACAACAAAAAAAGCCCTTACTGGCCAGAGTTGCCTGTACCCGAGGCGACAGCGCCGCCCTTGCCACACTCAAGTACTCAAGATCATCGAATTGACAGCCAAGCTTCGGTGAGAAGATTACTAATCAAGCTTGGAGGAAGATTTTCAGATGATGATCATGTGATTAACGATGAGGAGACAACTCTTCCTAACGATCCTTCCTCCACCGATCAACATCTTTATGAGCAGACTATCTATATACCTTCTTCTTCCTCTTCTTCTCCCATGGATGCCTTGAACTTAAACAATAACATCGATGCTAAGTTTGTGAACTCTCAGTACACCATAGATGAAGCAAACCTGCACATGTTGCAAGGAAAAAACAATACTTTTTCATCAGAGCTACAGGAAATGGGATATAATAGCACACAGAGATTAATGGAATGGAGTTCTTATATGATGAAGAAATGATGAATAATAGAGCTGTGAACTCTTGTGAAAGCATTTGCATGGCTGATACAAACTCTCTGGTTGGCTCTCCTTGTGCTTCAGAATACGGAGGCAGACAACACGGAATGCTACAATAACATGCTTTTAGTGAGATGAGGTATCCAGGAGGAGCACCATAGCATAGGAGATGGTGGGTTCTAGAATCTTGGACTAAAAACCCCAGTAATAATTTATCTCGTTGAGTCATTGTTCAAGGTTCAAGCTTAATTAATCAATAGTGACTGTAATTTATATTTTCTTTTTATATTGTGTTTTCGTACTCATTATCTTATGCTGATTGTTGAACTAGGGAATTGTGAAGCTTGAATGTCTAGTTTTTGCCAGATGATTAACTGATGTGCATGTGCATGCATTTTCTTGCATTGTATACTCATGTTCATGTTATTACATGTCAGAAATGTTCCTTTGGAATGTCCAGCCAGCATGCTAGATTCCTTTAGAAAAATCCATTGTATATAGCTAGGCTTTTGCTGATCAAGTAAAAACATTAAGTTATTCTTCCGCAGTCTCATTTACGCATTCTGGCTAGCTATTGTCTAGAACTTGTTGCATGCCATGCCAACATTCCTTAATTGGTCATTAACGTTCTTAAAGAACAATACCTTTTCTGGTCATCAACATTTTTGGCTTGTTATTCCATAAATGCAAGCTCTATTTTTAATACTAAATATCCAAACCGAACCCACTAAGTGACTTTAGTGATAAAAGAGAAAGTTATTCAACCTAAAGTCGAGAAGTCGGATTTAAATAATTATAGCAACTTCGTGTATAGGATATGTCTTTGATGTCAATAATACATGTGTTTATAGCTAACCATACAAATGTGGTGGCAGTATCCTTTTGATATATATATAATTTAACAGAAGCTTGAGCAGTTGAGCTTCTTCCATTTATGAATATTTCTATCAGAGTTTCATTCTTATATAAGATTAATCATCCAATTCAGCTAGATGAAAAAAACGAGGCACACACGTTTATGGGTGTAGTTGGAACTTGAACTTCAAAAGTTATAGACGGGGAATGAGCGAGTGAACAAGTTCAAAGTGTTTAGGTTTAGGGTTCTAAAGTCAAAATCCTTCTTCTTATGTAATCTGACGGATTCTTCCTCATTGATTAATTACAGTTGTAATAAACAAAATAATCAAACGTGCACGTGGCTGACAAGTTTTTCTATTGGGGTCATAATATCTGTTAAAATTATACTTAATACATTTCAATTATGTCATTGAAATACATTAGCAAGTCAACAAATGACATAATAACTTAAACTTCACATACTAGTTTTCAAATATCATTTTCTTTTGCAGAATGCAATAATAATAAAAATATTATTACTATATCGCGGCCAGCCTGCGGACAGGCAAAGTGCCATATAATAAGCCAATAATTCTGAGAATAAGAAGAAGGAAATTGTAATTTAATTTGAATATCTGTAAAGCAATAAAGAATATACCAGGCGAGGAAGAAGCAGAACAGAAAAGGTCCAAAAAGGAGAAACCAAGAATTCCAAAACTTTGAGCTTAATTAATTAATAATTGAAGTAAATTAATGAGATACAACTCACCAAAAATAATCAAAAACCTAAAACAATCCTTGATTAAGTTACGGGCCTCTGTTCCAGGACCGGAATACGTCGCCCTAGCCATGACAACAACCAAACGACGACTTTTTTCCCCTACTTTTTTATATTTTAATATTGTATACAGACCTCCTCCTATTAACTAAGCATATTATATAAGTTATTATTTTTTCTTAGGGATTTTTTAAATTATAGTGATAATGACACTGATTAACATGGGAAAAAATAATTATACTACTCTAGGTCTTGGATGCGTACGTTGATAATAGGGGGGGAAACAATATTATAACGTGCATCAAAATCAAATATAGCCGTCGGATGGCTTTCTTTTAGCTTTGTCAAAAGTGGGATTTGGAGATGATGATAGTTCTCCCTTGCTTTTATCTTTTTTTTTCCCGTTGTTTATATTGAACAAAATTCCTCTGCCCCTTTTGTGTGCATCTGTTGGCGTCCTATCAATTTGATTGGTCCATGTGTAATCTAACTTTCATCCAATTTAATGCCGTTTCTCTTCAACTTCTTCTCCCCCAAACTTAAGTATCTTTCATGACAAAGGAACCCAACCCAAAGCTCACCTTTTTAATTAACCTTCAAGAGCTTTCTAGTTACAGTGTCCAAAATTTTGGTCTCCAAGGTCGACAACAGCCCTATAGTGTCGTACTTACAACTTTTCCTATGTACGTATTGACGCGCACAACCCCGACGTCTTAAAGTGTATCCTGATGAATACTAACCGTTGGGAACTTCTCTAAAAAAATCATTGATCAAATTCTTGCTCAATGGATCCCCACCACACACAATTTATTGCAGCAAACTCAAATCATAATTCTTCCGTATCTAATCAGTTTCCATCACAGATTCACACTCAATTCTCGATAATATTTCGTTTATGTCGAACTTTGATAAAATCATCGTTTATCATCAAGTCGTGAGTTCTCTAATGGCGGCAGCTCTGAAGCCATAGATGTGGAACATGTGAAGGACGGGGATATAGGTTTCTTCTTCTGGATTGATCGAGCTTGAAAATATTTGCAGTAGATCCATTAGGTTTTACGTGAAATCACTATAGCAAAATAGGTATACGCCGCAAAAAGCGTCGCTGAAAATAACGCCGCTAAAGTTAGCGTCATTTTTTTAACAAAAAACGCCGCAATAGGTTTTGATGTTTAGCGGCGTTTTCCCTACAAACGCTACAGTAGGTGTTGATATTTAGCGGTATTTTCCCTACAAACGCCGCAGTAGGTGTTGATATTTTGCGGCATTTTTTCAAAAAACGCTACAATATGCGATGATGTTTAGCGGCGTTTCTCCCACAAACGTCGCAGTAGGTTTTCAGATTAAGCAGCGTTTGTGGGAGAAAACGACGCAACAAGGGTTGAGAATTAGCAGCGTTTCTATTGAAAACGCCGCAATAGATGTTGAGCTTTAGTGGCGTTTTTTATAAAAACGCCGCTAAAGTTCGGTATATCGCGGCGTTTATAGCATACAAACACCGCTAAATGTATGGTATATTACGGCGTTTTTTTAACAGACGCCGCTAAATAACACAAAATTTTACATAAAAATGATGCTTGATTACCCCCAAATCTATTTTTTCAACCTGTTCCATTATCTAACAAACAAAAACAACAATAACATCAAACTCTATATCTATAACAAACATCATCAAATCCAATCTAATAAATAAAAGTTTTCTTTAACGTAATATAAGTTCAGTTAAACAAGGTTCAGTAATATTAACAGAATGCTCATAACATAAATGAGACTACGATGGTGGATGCTGAGGTTGCGTTCTCTGTATCATTAGCATCATATCATTGATTCGTTTTTCAAATTCTTCACATCTCTGCTGATATGTTGCTTCTCTCTGTGCTGTCGCTGCTTCACTCTGTGCTGCTGCTGCTTCTTTCTCTACTTCCGCTGCTGCTCTCTCTGCTTTCCTTTCTTCATTTTCCGCTTTCAAGTTAGTCATTTATTGATCCATCTCAGCCATCTTTTCTTTTAAACGACTAACTTCGTGGTGGGAAGATCGAGACTGTGATGACATGTAATGTGATGAACTGGATCCAAAATATTTTGTGGGAGTAACGAATGATCTTTGACAGCGCACCCGACCAAATCTTTCAGGACCCAAAACGTCATTAATAGCTTGGTTTTCAATGTCATCATCATTAACAACACCTTGACTCGAAGCGGTAGCATGATGCTCCGCCTTTTTCTCCCTCAATTTTTGTTAATAATAAAGTGAATAATTAATTAAAATAAAAAATGTCATGGTACAAATATAAATAAAGTCAGGTAAATTTAAAACATCTACCCAATAAACGTACCATAATTTCTGTAGCGTCAGCAGTCATAGGAGTGCCATCATTCTTCGTATGTGTCATGTCGAAGAGTTGTATTCGACCAACTTTAGAACCGGATGTATTTTCCTACAATGTACCATAATATAATTACTATGAGTTAGTATGTACATGGAATACAAAAAACTATTTCAATAATCTTTAATACCTCCTCATGAGCTATACAAGCAAAGCTATTTGATCCAGCCGGGTGCGTAAACTTTTGTTGTTGTCTAGCAACACCAACATGCTCTCGGTCCTACAATGTCAAACAACCACTTTTAATGATGATTTACAATTCGTTACAATTATTTCTGAAAAATACATCATACCTGTTCTTTTTTTGAACTCCAAAATCTGACTGCATCTTCCCATTGGTACCTGAGCATTCCTGGTGGGACTGTTTGTAACTTCTCTTCAAGGCTGAGATCATTCTTGAAGTATTTCTTCTTTAAGGAGCTCTTGTGGTCCCTCCATCTCTTCCCTAACGCTTGCTTAACATAATCGTCAGAGACCTCTAAAGAAAATTTCTCCTATACAGTAAATAAGTGTGCACCGTAAGTATACATTAGTATTGAATTTCTATAGAGTATATAATAATAATGAAATTATTACTTTAACAAAATCCAACGCCTGATTTTTGTTACTATTAGGCATTTCGCGCCATGACTCGTAATTGATCGGTAACAGATTCACATTACGTCCAACTATGCCTAAGTAACCTGCTAGAAGACGTGATTTTGGGCCAATAGGTTGACCGACATCATTTCTTGAAACTTTAACACGATGCCCAGGAGGAAGTTGGTATAATTCCTTCAAAGTTGTACGTCCTCGAGTCTTGCGCGTTCCAGCATTTTCAACTATATAATAAATTATTAAATGACAGTTTTGAAAATGAACAAAGTAGTAAATAATGTTTCGAAGATTACCTTGAATTTCTACTTCTTCTTTAACAGTTTCAGGAACTTCGGAAGAGTCAGGTGCATTCGATTCCTCGTTATTTCTTTCTTCATGATCTTCAGAAGCTCGAACAAGCCGCAAATCAATTATTTTTCTCCTCGGCATGCTATCTATAATAAACAAACATGAGTAATAAAAAATGAATTAAGTAATGAATATATTGAAGGACAACATATTAATAGTTATAACATTATAAATAAATAAATGAAGATATAAAATCGTATGACATTCTTATGTAATGTCAGGTGTCATAAATATCTTCATCAACATCCTCCCGAACCCATTGAAATTGTGTTGTATTAGTTATAGTTTCATCTAAGTTTTGTGGTAGTAGAGGTAAACATTCTGATCTTGTTTCAATGTCATCTCTACTTCCATCCTCGATATCTATCAAGTCTCTGGGAGTATTTCGGAGCACAACATGCCAACCGTCATCCATTGGATCGTGACAATAAAATACTTGTTTCACTTGAGAAGAAAATACATATGGTTCATCCATCAAACTTTGACCTGTGTGAATTAATCGAGAGAAATTAACCATTGTAAACCCGAATTTATCTATTTTTATGCATTTGTTTACATCAACCCAGTCACACCGAAACAGCACAACCTTTCGTTTTCCATAATAATCTAACTCAATAATATCCGTAAGATTTCCATAATAATCGACCTCTCCGTCCTGCGGATTATTGTCCCTTACAGTAGCATAACTTGTAGTTGACGAAGTAACTATGACTCCACAATTTTGTGTCCTCCTTAATCTTTCACGAGATTTCGTGTGGAACCTGAACCCATTAATGATGAAGGCATTATATCTTTTAACTATTCTATTCGGACCTTGAGAAAGCCATTTAACATCTTCACTAACTTCTCTCCCACTCCAAACCTATTACACATTAATGGTGAATTAATTTGCATTGAACAAACAAGATATATATTATTTATAAGTATTCCGTAAGATTTAGTTGCTTACCGTCTGGCCTAACCATTCATGAAAAGTTTCTGTGAATAACTTATGTAGGTCTCGCTGATTTAATCTTCGGGAGCGTGCACGAGATCTCAAGACTTCTTTAAACTCACTATAAAGTATATTATATCGTTAAAAATTGATAAATAGAAAAGATTAAGATATTTCATTAGGATTGGGTCCAAAAGACTTACGTGCGAAAGGAATCTATTGAATCGTGATGGAAAAGAACATATCGGTGTGCTTGTACCCAAGACGTGTCATCTAAGTGTGCAATTTCAACTTTCCCTAATGGTTGACCGTAACTTCCAAACAAATAATGTTGAGGTAAGTCATCAGTACTTAAAACATCATTTCGATTTGGTCTATTCCATCTTGTTTCAACATCTTCCAAATATCTAGAGCAAAATGTCATACATTCCTCTGCCAAATACCCTTCAGCAATTGATCCTTCCGGATAACGTTTATTACGCCAATAAGACTTCAACTTGCCCAAGAACCTATACACAAAACAACATACTACGTAAATACATTTTATTAAAAGGTATAATCAGTAGTAATTTGAAACGTGTAATTCAATTAACACCTCTCTATAGGGTACATCCATCGATAGAAAACTGGTCCACCAACTCTTGCTTGGTGAGGAAGATGAATTAGCAGATGCACCATAATTGTGAAGAATGAAGGAGGAAATATCTTCTCCAAGTTGCATAAAGTCAAGGCGACTCGATCTTGTAGTTTATCAAGTTCTTCAACCATTAGAGCTTTCCCACAGATGGCTTTCATTATATTAGAAAGTTCAATGATACAAGACGTCACCTTACTAGACATGCAACCGCGAACAGCTACTGGCAGTAAATCTTGCATTAATATGTGATAATCATGTGACTTTAAACCATAAAGTCTTCGATCTTTAACACTGACACATCGAGAAATGTTTGATGCATACCCATCTGGTACCTTTATATCCTTCAACACCGTGCAAAACACTTCTTTTTCTTTCTTCGAAAGAGAAAAAATAGAAGGCGGCAAGAAATTTCTTCCATTCGGAAGTAATTGCGGATGAAGATCATACCGAATTCTCATCTCCACTAAGTCAAGTCGACTCTTAAGATTATCTTTAGATTTTCTGCCATCATTCAGAATGGTCCCGATAATATTCTCACAAACATTATTCTCAATATGCATTACATCAAGATTATGTCTCAAAATCTACTTTTTCCAATAAGGCAACTCGAAGAATATACTCCTCTTTTTCCACAAGTCTACCTCATTTGGATCATCCTCTTCATCAGACTCATCATCAGTTTGTTCGTCAACTTCAACCTGTTCATTGACCTGCTTTGCCTTTTTCTTTGATCGTGTACTACTTGGTTGATTCATCTTTCCATAAGTAAAATTGATATTCTTCAACATTCTGAATATTTCAGAGCCGGTTGTTTGGTCAGGAGCATTTCGAAACTCTTCATCGCCATCAAACATATTCTTTTGAGTTCTAAATCTATGATTATCAGGTAACCACCGACGATATCCCATATAAGAGAACTTCTTTCCATTAACCAACCACTTCGAACATGTTTGTGCAGCACAACAAGGACAAGTATAACGACATTTGGTACTCCAACCAATAAATTTGCATACGCAGGAAAATCATTAATTGTCCATAATAAAGACGCGCGTAAATTAAAGTTCTCCTTCCTCAACACATCGTACGTTTCGACCCCTTCCCATAATTGTTTCAACTCTGCAATTAACGGCTGCATGTAAATATCAATATCATTTTCGGGGCCTTTCTCGTCGGGGATTATCATGGATAAGATGAAAGATGATTGTTTCATGCAAATCCAATGAGGCAAATTGTATGGAACAAGTACAACATGCCAAGTACTATACAAAGTACTCATGATTTTGAATGGATTAAACCCATCAGTTGCAAGACCGAGCCTGACATTTCGAGGATCTCTCGTAAAACTTGGGTACTTGTTGTCAAATGACTTCCAAGCTAAAGAATCCGCAGGATGTCGTAATAATCCATCATCGATTCTTCCATCATGATGCCACCTCATAGACTCAGCAGTCTTGGAGGACATAAACAATCTTTGTAGCCTAGGTATGAGAGGAAAATATCGCAGAATCTTGACCGGTTTATTTCTTGATCGTGCTTCAGCTTCATCCTTAGAAACATTTTCTGCCTCCCTAGTCATCCATCGAGATTTTCCGCATACATGACAAGACTCCTGATTTTTTCGATCACCCCAATACAACATACAATCATTAGGACAACTATGAATTTTGTCATATCCAAGACCCAAATCTTTTATCATTTTCTTCATATCTTTGCATGATTGAGGGATTTTTGCAAAAGGAAACACTTCTCCTAGTAACTCCAACAATTTTGTAAAGGAGTTACCAGTCCACCCTCCCAGGCATTTTAAGTGGAAAAGACGAATGTAGAAAGAAAGCTTTGAAAATTTTGATCCGTCATAAAGTTGTTCATTCATTTCATTCAGCAACTTGTAAAACTTTGCCGCTTCTCCATTTGGCTCTTCATCACATCCAATTCTTCCCATCTCAACGAAATCATTAACATAATTCTTACAAACATTTTCTGTAACATACGGCTGATAATTGTGCATATTAAATGCATCTCGTAACATCCCTTCCATGTCATCTTCTCTAAAAGTTGGATGGTGAGAAGGAGCAGGATAAGTCGAATAACTCCTGGAAGCATATCTATTTGAAACAAACTCTCCATGAAAGATCCATTTTCTATACCCCCGAACAAATCCAAAAACAACTAGATGCTCGTACACAACTTCACGAGTGTGCCAATTAATGTTAACACACTGGTTACAAGGACAAAGAATCATATTCTCTTGGCTTGCATTCAGAAAAGCAAAATTTAGAAAGTTTTCGACTCCATTTCGATATTCGACGCTCACCCTTGAGAAATCCATCCAAGTTTTCGACTCCATTTCGTCTTTCTGGAGTTGCATGTTAAATGTTAAATGCTAATATTATACAGAACAAATAGAACCTAAACATAAGCTTTGAACTTCCTATTTAGTGCATAATAATATTAAGATGAATATAGAAATAATCACTCCTACATTATGAAATTTTAAATTGCTAAAATGGTATGGGAGCAAGTGTATCTATGTTATTTTATAAAAAAATATAAGGGTGAATATATAAAACTGCATAGTATAGAACTAATCATTTTCACAAATGTTTCATCGAAATCAAGCATTTATATCTAAACAAACTCATGTTTCAATGGTAAAGATAGAGGCATGAAGAACTTACAACGGAGTTCATTACCTTTGTTCCATGTCAGACAGGTTCAAGAAAAATAGAAAAATAGTAACCCAAAAGTATAACGGATAGAAGATTACCTTAGTTTCTTGACAAATGAGTTCCTCAGAAACGAATAAAATTCGAGATGCTCAACTCAATTAGCACCTACGAAGAGAGAAACAGATCAATTAGCACATACATCATAGCAGACAAACATTCAATTATTTTTTCCAGGTATCATACTTAAATTTCAAATAAATTGATAATAAGGGTCATATCCTATACCTATTGTTCGGATATAGGTTGGAGACAAGTGTGAAAAGACACAATAAGGTAGTAATAAACTATATAATTGAAATTGGCAAAATATCATAATAAAAAAAATACCATTTTCCATTGCTATGGCATTATTTTTTACATAACCAACTTGAATTTTCCCTCTACACGTGGTCATCACAATTTTAAAAAACAACCTTATAATAAATATATTCAGACTCTAGTAATTACACTTTCTTGCAGTTAATGTGTTTAAGTTGATTTTAGTAGTGTAATTGTTGTTGTGCATGGTAATTAATAAAGAGTGCTAAATAAACGACGACCCAATAGTCAACTTTGTCAGATTGACAATTGGTCAACAGCAATATCCATTCAGGTTTGGCTCTCCCCCACCCTTTTACCTTTGTGTTCAATACTTTCCAGTACACCACCAACATCATTTGCGAATGGGGGATCCATTATTAATAATTGAATCCCACATATATAAATGATGATAGCTAAGGTTTTGGAATTTAATGACTACTTAATGGAGGGGATCTCCTTAGTTTTTATGTTGTTTAGTCGTAGTCTGTTTTGGTTATATTCTCTCTTCTTCTGACCGGATTAAGTTTGTGTTGCTTTGTGCTTGAACTATTTCTTTGCATTTTATCATTTGAAAATTGTTAGCATCTGTGTTGTCCTTTGTTAACTTGTTGACTCATTTTCTTACACTTGGTATGGAAAATTCATTTCCTGGCTTTTCTTTTTTCTTTTTATTCTACTTTTAACAGATCCGGAGATGCTAGGCTGTATAGAAAAGACTCTTTATAATGGTCATGCTTCATATAAAGTTTCATATTCGGTACGATTTCTACACTTGGGTGGTTGTTTATGTTGCTCATTGTTTGATAATGACTCCATTATTAGCATAATATGTACATGCTATTATTTAACTTGACAACGTGAGAGTATTTTCTGACTCTTGTCTATTACAGACAGGATATCTTGATATCTGGGGCCCGGTTACATTGGCTATTAAAAGGGACGGTTACACTATTAAGTGTAGTGGACCCAATGGTGTTGTAGTCACTGAAAAGTTTTGTCCAACAAGTGAGGCAATACACATAATTTATATGTTCTTTTGAGATCCTGTTGGAGTGATGCAGGAGTAGGAGGTTAAGATTCATAGCAATTCTCAGGTTTGAATTGATGGAAATCATGAGAAGAACAGGGAAATTAATGATGAAAGGAAAAGAAAAAAAATCCCTGAAGCTAAGCAGAATAATGTTGAGTTATTTCTGGAAATCAAATATTACAATAGGTCTCATTATTTTATTATAACAATAGGGATTCAGGATTATGCTAAGCTAAAAATAGTGAACTTTCAGATCCTAGTAATAATTGATATTCGATTTACAATGTATCACATAATATTCTGCATTTCTTGTTCAGTCAAAACAGTGAACCTTCTGTGCAGTTATACAAAGCCAATTTCTCAAAGATAAATGAAGTTATGGTCAAACTAAAACTATAACACCATGATTCAAAAAGATCAAAAATCACATCAACTTCAAACAAAGGGAATCAAATAATGTCCTAAAACTAATCAAACCCTCAGGCTTTGGAGACCTAAAGGACAAACATATGAAAGTAAATTTTGGTGCACGAATTGCTCCCAAAACAGGCAAGGCGAAAGCACAGAAAGCCAAGGGAGAAAAAAGCCGAAATAAGAGTGCGAAGGAGAAGAGATACATACCTTTTTCTGACCGGAAACTGGCGACGGCGGCATAATGTTGCGCTTATGATGATGGTTTCCCAGGGTGACTTCACTCTAATGTTTAGGAAAATTAGGAAATTGTGAATGAAACAATTAGGGATTTGGAACCCGATGGCTTAAAGGATTGGACAATCGCGGCGTTTATATTAAAAACGCCGCTAATGTACATGACTATGGCGGCATTTATTACCAAAAATGCCACTAAATTACATTACTATTGCAGCGTTTTAACAAAAACGCCACTAAAGTACGAGTCTATAGCGGCGTTTTCATACGAACGCCACTAAAGTATAAGTCTATAGCGGCGTTTTCATACAAACGCCACTAAAATACAAATATTTTGCGGCTTTTGTTATAAAAATGCCACTATATAATACACCTATTACGGCGTTTGTAAAAAATCGCCGCTATTGTACTACTCATTAGCGGCGTTTATATCTAAAAACACCACAAAATGTGTAATATATAGCAGCGTTTTTGGATACAAATGCCACTAAATACCTTTATTTATATAAGATTAACATATTTTAAATATTTCATTTCTTCTATACATAACCTAAAGTTACAACCATACATTTTAATTAAAACAGAAGTACTTATGCATAAAACTACTTAACAACAAAATACATTATAATTTAGAAACATTAAAGTACTTATGCATAAACAATCTTCACCATATTGTTCAGTACAATTTAGTCTTCATTGCTCCTTCGTGGGGAAAGGACGTAGGAAAGCTGTTTTCCTTGTTTGACGACGCATCGTTAAGTTTTTCCCTCGTGTAAATTCTATATGGAGAAACTCTTCATCCATTTCACCAAATAAATCTCCTACCTCCGGTTCACCAAGAAGACTCCTTGCGCGCTTCAGTGCTTCACTTGAAACAAATAACGACCCTCCACCTATAGTATAAAACTTGATTGGAGGTGCTTGGGAATTGAATCAAACATTAAAATATATTTAAATAGATGATATAAATGTTTACTTGGAGTAACAGTAGAGGCAACATCGTCTTCATTGAGGATCAATACTGCTTTTGCAATTGAAGATTCTTTCAACGCCACAGAGTTATCAAATTCGGTTCTAAACATAGGGTATCTATCCATTTCTCTATCATCATTCTCAATAAGCTTCGAAGATCCTACATGCGTACGATCTATGAAATTTGAGTGACCGTATAAAAAGGGAAATATAGCGGCATAAAGATTCATAGAATTTTACCTTCAAGTAGAAGATCGGCCATGGAAGGGTATGGACCAATATGAGTTCCTGTCGATTCATCATCGAGTTTCAACGGCGAAACCGGACCGATGGCCTCCCAACGATAATTTGATCCATCGTCAGAGCAAAGACGCCACGTAGACATTCTGACGATAATTTCTCTTACTCAAGGCAAGACCTACACTTTTTATCTCAAATATGTTAGCTTTCTGGGTTTTCCCCATTTTCAGAATACCAACCAAAACAAAATTGAAAAAGATCATTAGTGATAAGAGGGATCAAACCGTGGAATTGTGTTATAGTTCGTTGGTGAGAGGGCCGATTTGGTCGCCGGGATAGACAAAAGACGACGTCGCTTGGAATCGTGTGAGGGTCGTTGTTGTACCAAAGAAGAAACTGTGAGGGAAGAAGAGTTGAAATGATTTTAGGGTTTGGGTGGGAGAAAAGGGAGGATAATATATTTAACATTTTGCGGCGTTTTTAAAAACACCACTATATCACATGTTTTTTGCGACGTTTATACAAAAAACGCCGCTAATTTACCACTCTATTACGGTTACGGCGTTTGTGTTATAAACGCCACTACATTAACACTATATTACGGCGTTTTAGCTAAAACGCCGCTAAATGTCTACTCTATTGCGGCATTTTTACTATAAACGCCACTATTGTTTAACCTTTCTGTGGCGTTTGTCTAAAAACGACGCAAAAACTATTATTAATTACGGCGTGTTTTTTAAAAAAGCCACTATATACCATCCTATGGCGACGTTTTCCACAAAAACGCCGCTATATTTATACTCTATTGCAGCGTTTTCACCAAAAACACCGCTAAAGTCTCAATTTGTGGCGTTTGGATTGAAAACGCTGCTATATGTAATACTTTTGTGGCGTTTTATCAAAAACAGTCGCTACAGAACAGTTTTGTTGTAGTGAATGATATTAAACTTTTGCTGAGGTATAGAGTATACTCACTGCGCAGTCTAGAATGCTCCTAACTTTGATCTTTATTGGTTCCATTTTTATCATTTCATTAACTTGCTCCCAAGTTCGAGAGAAACAAAAAAAATAAGGGTGTTATATCGGATGAAATATGCTTAAGTTTGGGGATAAGTGTTATAACCAAAATCATAATAAATATGAAAAACAATAATGATCTAATCATGTCAAATCATCAAGAATAGAATAAATACTCGATGTGGAAGCATACCTGAATTAATTGATATGTTAAAATCTTTGAATCTTTCTTTGGTTATGATCTTCCAAGAAGATAAAATTCTCTTGAGCATAAATTCTCTGACGGGAATAAGAGTAAATATGAGATTATCTATTTCTTAGTGACCTTAACCCATTTATATTGTTGATTTAAGAATCAATTACTGTCTATATTTATAACTCTACCCCTCATCGAATTATAAATACAATTTTAATAGTAACTACACTTTTATTTCTGTGACAATTCTAATAACTTATGACTTTATAAAAAAAATTGGTTACTTAATTTATGTCATATTTTATGATAACAATATATATTATAAATATGTGCCCATAATTATGGATTTTAATCCAACAATCTCCCACTTGGGCAACATATATTTCCTGATAAATGTTTAACCTTGAGAGCTCAAAACTTGTTATCATACAATAGGTATTCTATAACAATCTCATTCATCAACTATATCTATATAGGATCAAAGCGACCTTTGTCATATCTATCATGACTAGACTGATTAATGGTCACGTATACAAACATAGTCAAATTACATAAATCAACCATGGAGTGCAGCATGGAAATTACATGCAATGTGAACCACACATGTCTATTTCCAATTGGTCCTCTTTAAACATTAGTGAGATAAAATTTTACCAAAACCAGAGTATGGATAAACCAAAATAAACTTTATTTCTACAGAAAATAACTTTAACATAAATATCCTTAAACTGAAGTAACTGAAATTGTGTCTATAACAAACGAGCATTAAAATTACAAACTCCCACTAAAACCGAATATCCTCAAATGATATTACACTCACATGAGTAGTGTGCTCATGAAAGGCCTTGGGTGACAATTTCTTAGTAAGCGCCCAACTATGAGTTTATATCAATATGCTCTGTAAACACATAACCATTCTGAATTTTCTTTAACAACCAGAAACATAATGTCTATATGCTTAGACTTTAAGTTGTTTCTATTATATATGAAATAAAAGATTGCAACTTATTTGTCACAAAATAACAAGTGTGTTCTCTTATCAATCTATAATTAGCAATTTATGTAACAAAATTTTGCATCCATATTTCAATAAATCAGAGTCCATAAATCTGATGATCTTTTACTTACTAGACCTCTTATATGTGAGCATGTAATATTTTTGTTCTTAAATGTATTGTATGAATCAATTTGGTTGCTATTCAACTATCCATACCCAAATTGCTTAAATATCTGCTTAATATCCTAAAATCATATGATGTATCTGAATGTGTATAAATCAGAGTATTCATTAAACTCTTCATTTACTTTTGAGGAATAAGTAACCTTTAATAATTCATTAGTTTCAAAATCATCCTTAGGGCACTAATCAAGTCTAAACTTGTTTCTTTTAGCAATAAGGAGTATTATGTGGCTTACTCCCACTGAATTTATAGTATATACAATTATCAACTAAATTTATCTCAAAACCAAATAAGATAATCACTTGGTGAACTTTGTTATACAATTAACAAGAGTATACTTAAACTTGTAAATGGATTTCCTTAATTTGCATATCATTAATTTTGTATGACCAAACACAATTTTCTAATTGCACCGTTTTCATCAATGTTACCATTTTGAAATCCAACTTATGTACCTCAAGATTAAATATGAGCAACAAGTATCACGATTATCCTGAAAGAGTATTTCAATAAAACCAAAGAGAAAGTCTCTACAATAATAATGAATTCTTTATGAGTATATCCTTTAGATACAAGACATGACTTATAGGTATACCTATAAACATCACCATTTACATCCATTTTGGTTTTAAATATCCATTTGCAACCAATAAGCTTTGCACCTTCAGGTAATGTGATAAGTTCTCAAACTTTATTATATTATATAGAACTTATACTCTTCTTACATGACATTAATCCACTTTTAAGAGCCAGAAGTTTTATGACATGACGAAAATTGATTAGATCATCCTCCATCATTCCAATATCATCCTTATTTCTTGTAGAAACATAATATTCCTTTCATCTTGTGGATCTTCTGAATGACACTTATTCTTTGAGGTTGTTGAGTTTGTTCTTCCTTAAGGTTGATATTCTAGATTCACTTCTTGATTAACGACATGTATGAACACATGGATATCATCAAAAATAATAATATGAATTGATTTATATCTAATTCCTCCTCAAAATCAATTCCTCAAACCTTGTTTCTCCCTCCAAACTCAACATCCATAAAAATAATGTTATAAATCTCACTTTAAAAATATTCCTAATTATGATATCATAAAGCTTATAACCCTTGGATCGCTCAAAATAACCAAAGTAGCTTAATGTTTTAAAATTCAATTTCTCCTCATTTGTTCTAACTTATCTCAAAAGAGAACAATCATTTGTAACATATTATTGGCTCTTTTGAGTTTGACCCTTATCAACTACATTATGGTTTTATTTTTTCCCTTATCTTTATATGCACTTTTCAAGTGAATACTTTCAAACTTATTATGCTTCAACCTTTCTTCCTCTTGCGTACAATGAAAAATGCGCCCATTTAGAGTTCATTTATCCATTTGAGTTGATTAAACTCTATAAAAAGGGATACTGAAATTACAAGAACAAGTGATTCTTTAGAAAAACTCGATCTTAAATGTATTAAGTCTTGAAGTAAAATGAAATATATTCATAATGTACTCCATCACATTTCCTTGACCCTTATACATTATAGACATCAAAGAAGTAAAAAATAATGTTATTTAAACCATTTGTTTTCGGAAAAAAACATTTCTCAATTTCGTCAAGGAAACCATTAGCCTTAGTTATCTTTTTAGATTATGTACCCTAAAGGCTTCTAAAATGTCATGTTTCACGACCACTAGACTCATACAATTTGAACAAGTTTTACCTCTCAAAATCCAATTAAGGGTGTTACCCCATGAGAGGTGGAAATTGTTCTTTCCTTAGTGCAAAGTCTATGTTCATACATCCAAAGCCTTATGTAAGTGCATTTTCTCATTCCTTGAGATTCATTTTCTTAAGCATGAGCAGAAAATGTTTAGTAGCAAATATTATGATAACAATAAATAAATAATTAGCTTAATACAGAACAAAACATAAATAAAATTGAAGCTCACATCTTAAGTAAACAAATAAATTCAAAATAATGGTTAATTCCCATCACAAGATACCAAACACTACGTCAATATCAAGTCTTTGGACAATATTATTACCTGTAAACGATACTCTTGTTGTAGTAACCAATATTGACAATAAGTTATGTCGAACAATAGACTAATTTGTAGACTAATGTAATGCTCACAAAAAAACTTTATAATTGTCACATGTTATTACCAAATGTGTATCTTGAAATTCGGCCAAATATTAATTTTCCTCTAGGCTAATTAATAAATGCATGAATCACAAGAAACACATAATCATCTTGATATTTCAAATAAACCAGTCTACACAAAAGAGGTTACTTTGGCGATATTATGTTTCAACTAATCTATCAAAATATCAGACATAGTCGTAATATGAATTAATTTGTTTCCAAATATATATATTCTAATAACCAACAATTAAAACTGAAAATAGAATTGAATATATACATATATTGCATTAACAATATAAATATTGCCAACAAATCAATTTATCTTAATTTATCTTTTTAATTAAATTAAAAGATGACCAAAATAATAATAAATTTGAATACACTTGAACCTTATCTCAAGATATCAAATGTCCATTAATATTTCATCTTTAGACAAAATATTCACCTTAAGTGATATCTGATGCGATAACCAAACATTGATAATAAGAACATGTTAAGAAAAAAATATTCTTTTGGGTCGATTTATTACTCACGCATCAAACAAAATAATTATCGCATGCTTATTACCAAAGTTGTACATGCAATTATGTCAACTATTAATCTTCCTTTGGGCCGATCAATACTAACATATCCTAATTTACATGTACAAACCTATATAAAATATTTTCCATAATTTAGGCCACTTTAATGATTTATTGCTTTAATTAAGTCGTCTCAAAATAAATATTGGTATTCAAATTTAATATTTCTATAACAATCAAATGTCAAAACTGAAATTTTTTATTGCACTACAATATCCAAAATAAGGTTACATAAATGGTGCTATGAAAAATAAAAAAACTCAAGTCTTTGATTGTTTCTAAAGAATTCCTTAAACATGCATTTAATTCAATTCTTAACTTTATAAATTACCAAATGACAAAAGTGCATACTAATGAAATAAATATTTTCCAAAGATTAAGAAAAACAAATTGAATCGAATATATCTATACCAAAAAATTATTCTATGATCCATAACAGTCAAAAACCAAAATTTAATTTTCTAATCCCGTCATGATTTCCGAAGTAACCCATAATAAGGTTGTCTTAACGACGTTATTAGAAACCGAAAAAACTTAAATCGTTGATCGTTCCTCAAGAATGGATTTACCAAATTAAACCGATTTAAAACATGACACAATAAACTTAAACCAATTTTATAATTAACCGGATATTATATTTAGAAATTTAGTCCGAATTTATACCATTAATAAATATTCCAGCTAAGCATTATAGGATTCAATCAATAAGGCATAACTTAAAACAACATTAACATGCAGAGAACCTAAAAGCAAAACTTGAGAATGCAGTATAAAAGAAAATCGGACCGAATGATTTGCATTCTTAATTGCTAAGTATCAAAATCTTTATATTAATTGAAACTTTTATTAACCTAAACTGCAAGAACTTAACGAGCCAATCATATTAAACCAGACACATCAAAGCATTTTAATAAAAGATTAATAATAAATTTACGATTTTTAAATCGTAATTGCAAATCTTTAATATAAGAATCGAAACAAATTATCCTTAAAAATTATTATAATAATAATAACTTAAGAATTCATCCAAAACAGGTGAAAAATATATTCCATTGTGATACCTTACTGGATTTTGATATATGAAAATAATAATAAAGAATAAAGATGATATCACTCATCAAATGCCACAATTCTAAAACTTGTTACAATTACTGTCGCAAAACAAAACTAAACCGAATATGAATCCACACTAAAGCCAAATTGAACCCTAAAATTGAATTCATAAAAACTCAAAAGATAAATTAATCCAAAAAATAAATCAATTAATTCTTAACGATTTAACATGACAAGGCGATTTACCACTTGTTAGAACCAAAATCATATAATAAATATGAAAAAACAATCAGTATCTAATAATGTCAAATCATCAAGAATAAAATAAATATTAAATGCGGAAGCGTACCTAAATTAATTGATAGATTGAAATCCTTGAATCTTTCTTTGGTTGTGATCTTCCAATAGACAAAATTCTCGAGTATAAACTCTCTAACGGGATAAGAGTAAATATGAGATTGTCTATTTCTTGGGGATCATAACCCCTTTATATAGCTGATTTAAGAATCAATTATTGCCTATATTTATAACTATGACCCTCATCGAACTATAAATATAACTTTAATAGTATCTACACTTTTATTTCCATGAAACTTCTAATACATTGCGACTTTATAACATAATTGATTAATTAATTTATATCATATTTTATGCTAACAATATATATTATAAATATGTGTTTATAATTATAGATTTTAATCCAACAATAAGGTGAAGATGAAAAGAAACGGTGTTAAATTAAATAAAAGTTAAGAACAAGATATATTCCTAAAAACATTTGGAAGGCATAAACCACACAAAAGAGACACACAAAAGAGACACAAAAGGAGCACCAAAATAAATAAAAAGGCAGAGGAATTTTGTTAGTTTATATTGTATACTCTAAATTAATTTATATATATGCCTAGTCACTGGGAGATGTATGTTGAACTCAGGGTGGCATGTGACCATCATAGAATCTGACTTTTTTATGTTAGTTTTTCATTTTATTAAGGGTGCTCACCCTAAAATTTTATTTGTGCTCGTCTTGAAATTCAAATTTATTTATGTTAGTTGTTTATTTTATTAAAGATGTTCACCCTGAAATTTTATTTATGTCTACTCATACAAAAATTTTCCTTATTACATATATGCTCATGCTAAAAAATATTTCTAAATACGCCATTGTCACCAGTTGCATGCAATGTTTGATATAATGATATTATCACTGTAGTAGTTATAAGAATTAAGAGCAAGGTATATTCCTAGAAAATCTTGAAAGGCATAAACCACATCATTAGTTATAATTCATTCTTGACCTTCTATATACATATAAACTCTTATATGTATATTAGTTTATCCATCAGAAAATATAAATTAATTTTTTTTAAATAAAACACTAACAAATAATAGAAACCACATCATTACTTATAACTGAAGAAGTGGTTCATCTCCATGGACAAAACAAACTTTTATGGAGAATAGGATAGTTATCTATTGCTTACTCCTCTAGTTGTCCTTGTTGGTCAATTAACACCAATCACCGTGCATTATTTACGGCAATATCATATTTCACTTTTTCTTCTTCTACTTGGATAGCTTTTCTACGAAAATCAATTAAAATAAAAAAAATCATTCAAATATCCGAGGGTCTAAAGCTCTAATCTCCTCTGACGATTATTTGGTGAGACTAGTTTCTATCTATGTTGTTTGTTTTCTCAAAAGAATATTTTTCACCATTCAAATCTTTAAACAAACACCCCAAACTACACAAAATTGTAGGTTTTTTATATTTTAATTTTGGAAAATTTAAAGATATTTTAAAAAATTAAACAGAAAAAGTGATTGAGGACGACAAGACGGATTCATCAGTATGTATGGTCGCAAAAGAAAACTGAAAAATGATAATTTATGGAAACGGCTAAAATAGATGAAAAAAATCTAATTTTTGATGAAAAATATTTTTTTAGCTTCCAAATCAACGTAATACTTTATATGAACTCAAAACTAAAATTTAGTACTTGCATTGAAACATTTTATAGGTGAATACTGAAATGAATACAATACCTAAGTTTAGTGACTAACAATGTACTTTTATTCTAAATTAAAACATAGGCTAGAAAATGGTTGCCTTCCATTTTCAGTTTTGGAATAGTTTCTCAGACTTGCTGACAAAAAAAGAAAGCCCATTTAGAGCCAGAGTTTTTGGTTGATATTCATCCCATTTGGTTCAGCAGATCCAAAACCCATCCCTTAAACCAAGCCTTTCTGCTAAACGGATTTAAGAAACCTATGGAGCAATAGAGAAACCCATTAGTATTATTAACAAACGCAGCTTTAGGAGTCCCATTAATAATGGTGTTGGCAGTGTGGTAGAAATATCAACATGAGCTACCAATTCAACGCATTAGGTAATTAATTTGAACAGTACGTCTACTTTTCTATTTTTTATATTTAAAATAATACATTATGAGTTCCTCCTCCATTATTATGATTAGGGATGGTAAAAGGGCGGGTTGGGTACGGATATCACATCCTCATTCTCATACTCACCTAATATTTTTTAATTCACCACCCGCCCACCACTTTTGATGGGTAAAAATTTTTCAAATCCACACCCGCCCAATCGGGTACATTCTCAAATCCATCCCCACACCCACTATCAAACTGGAGATGTACCCGGCTAAACCCTCCTTACAACAACCTTAAGTTATACATAAGCAACAAACATAAAAAAAAAACATCTATTAAAAAACATAATAAAATAAACCAAAGATTATTTGAGTTAAGTGTTAACATAGATCTTAAAGTACATAAAACGCCATAGTAAAAGACATAATTAAAGCCTAGAAACATAAATGACAAACACATAATATTTTTATTATTTGACACACATAAATTACAAACCCTAAAATTATACTTAAATTTATAATGATCCAAAATTTAACGGGTATTTAATGGGCTGGCGGATGTGGGACGGATGGATTCGGGACGAGTAAAGTCTCAAACCCATACCGTCATTACCCGCGGATACCATTTTCTAAATCTATACTCATCTACTACCTATTAAAGTTACGAAATTGTACCCGTTTGTATCGTTACAACATTGTTGGTTTCATTTCTTGTTACGGTCGTTCATCGAAAAAGTAAATGACTGTATGATAAAGAAATTAACTTTTTTCTCAAATTGAACGCTATTTACTTTTTCCCTTGAAAATACAGAACGTGTAGTATACATATCAAACTGTACAATGTATCGAAGGGTATTTGGTCTCTGATCATGTCTGTGGGGATCATAATGGGGAGGGAAATCATTTCTAGACCCAACCTACTTCACACCCCACTTGCTAATTTTCCACTTCCACCTATACATACGTTTCAGTTTCACTTCATCCAGCTATTCCTGTAATTCAATATGGTGAATTCCTGAAGAAAAAAATTTGAAACCCAAGGTTCAATCAGATCACTAATGGATCCTGGAAGGAAGGAATCAGCAAGAACTGACCTGATTTGGGTGAATTCTCATCTTCATCATCTTTGCGATGCCTGTTGGGTCCAGCTCTGGAAAAATCTTCAGAAATGGTCAAGTCCTTTGTAATGTAGGCTAACTGACAATATGCTGATCGCAACTGATTGTAAAACCCTTCTTCCCTCCCCATCTGTTCATCTCGTCGATCCATCTCTATAAGAACCTGTAACAACCAACCCAAAACAAAGGATTGGGATGGGGGAGTTCTCCAATGCTTACCTGGGCGGGGCTCCTCTTGAAAACCTGGGAAAACCTCTTCCTGCAGTACTCATTGAAGAGGAGGGAGAAAACTACGAGGGGAATGGTGAAACCAGAAGCAATTGGTGCTTCTTTCAGGGCGAACACCGCAACTGCAATGACCTGTGTCAACATTAAAGAGAAGATTGTTGTGTTGTGGACAACAGGCCAAAACAGTCCCGCACTTTCATATTTTGTCACATATACATGGAGAATCTGAAGACACAAAACATGATAACTTCAATTATCCCTCTTGCACTTGTCTCAATTATTGACATTGAATGCATGGGACAAAACCAAACCTGGTTTCGATAGACAAGGAACGCAAGAGCGAAGTAAATGAGCAAGAAGGGCAAGATTAAGGGTGCAAGAATAGCAAAAGTGAAGCCCAGGAGTCCAAACAGAAGCATTCGTGGAATTTCAGTATGGTGCGGGAAGTTTAGAGCAATATTAGTGGGCTCTTCCTTACTTCTTAGAATGAATTTTCTGAAGAAATTCCAAGACTAAAGAGTTGTATTAATTCATTGGCCAAACTTGCCCAACCTGATGACAGAACATAAGTCGTAAAGAAGGCAGCCTGCAGATAGAACAATAGGCACAGTTACAAGTTGAAGATCTATATAAAAGGTACAAAAGGTTACTTTTTTTATTGAGGAGATGAAAGAAAGGGTATTAAGTTATCTATTACGGAGTGATGGAAAATTTACCTGGTCGGGCATTTGTTTGGCAAGTTGAAAAGGCAACTCTTGAAGTTTCGAGAAAACACTCATTTGTTGGATAAAGGATCCGGACAAAACTTTAACGAAGAAAACATTCCAGATTGTAAAGTTCAAAACTTTAATGCATGCACTCCTTTTCCTCTCGCTACGCGAAACATTTCCCTCCATTTTGGATAACATCATCATGATTGGTGGAACGATATACATAAGCATTATCAGAATCACACTTGGTAGGTAACCTGTTACCACCCTGCTTACGAACTCGCTGCTCAACACAACAAACATGATAGGTTTTAGAAACAAATCAAAATACTGCAAGTCATCTACAATAATCGCCACTTTTGATTTCTGTATCCCAATTCGGTGCATCAGACATCAGCCTTGCACAAACAAGTAGAGAGACTAACAAGCTAACACTGATTTTGCAATAGAGATATACAGGCACATACTCACTTTTCTAGAAGTCTTCTAAATTGTGGAAACCAACTTTTTAGCACGTCTTCTTGAGTCAAACCTTGAACAAAGGCAACAGGAAAACAGAAGACGAACACAAGGGCCAAAGCACATAGAAGACTTGCTATTTTACGGAACCAAACTTGTTTGTATGTTATGCCGAGGTTCGACCAATAAACATCATGCGACTCTGGAGCTTATTGTGTCACCCATAACATGGGATTCCATGATTGAAGGACTTGTGCAGCAATAACAGCAGCATAACGATTCTTAAAGAAAACAAAAGCAGCTGGACATTCCTGTATCAGATGTCAAAATAACATAGGATATCACAATGCCATCAAAGATAATGTAAACGTCACTGCTATATCTCTATATCCTTTCAATAATTAGAATTATTAGTTATGGTAAATTCTGGCCTTTATGTAAACAACAGAAAACTAGTTGCTCAAATGTAGCATCAAATGATAGAAATTCCTGGGGTGGCAAGGAGCAGATCTATATCCACTAAAGAGTTATTTGTTATCAGTGGCAAACATAATTATGTCCTATTTAGGCATACCTAGTAGAACAGTGAAATCAACATTATTAGATTAAAAAATCCAGGATTTTTAACCTTTTCTATTTGAGTTGGGTGCAAGTCATCAATTCTGGTTTGACTTCTACTGTTGTCTTTGTGAATCACCTTAAAGGTATGTGCAGTTCCTCCACAAAGATAACACGGCTTATCGATCCGTACGTACTCTGTCTCTGTGGGTCTTAACATTAAGTACATCTTCTTGACATCCTTCTGCAAAGACAAAATTGTTATAGAATATACATAGAACGTGTTACAAATTATGAATATTGTGTGTTAAGCAGTGAATGTTTAGAGAAGAATAAGTATAGAAAATTAGAAATACCTTTAGTTTATGAACTGTACTAGGCCGATATATCATCTGGTGAGCCACATATGTATCTGGATAATAAGTCGAAAAGAAATTTTCCACCGACTTACTATACGATTCATCCTGGGAACACGGAACGCCACGGACTAGAATTGTGAAATGACTTGGATTGCGATGAGATCCAGTAATATGTGCTAGCCTCATTTTAGTGATACTTTTATACTCCTACATAGAAGCAATAATCTTTCAATGAATGCTAGAAAAGATTAATGCTAGAAGAAACTTAAGAACGCATCAACATAGGAAAAAACTATACACAAGATTATTTGGAAATAATATATTTTGATTTGAGCATCCTTACCAAGTAAAGTAGAACAAATGCTGAGAAGGATATGACGTACAAAGCAAAACAATGCGCCCAAAGCCTGAAAAGAAAACATTCAATATATGATGGATTTTCCTCAATCAATGGCAAGACAACAGTAATAGATTCAAAAATGACATACATTTTTGAACCTTCTTCTACATTTCCAATAGTAAATACATCATATGGTTCTACACGGAAACTCTTGTGCTCAATGTCTCTTCCATAATAATTCACGGGAAGCACTATAGAAATGCAAACAACAGTAGCAATGATGAATATCCTAAGACTGTAAAGAACAACAGTTAGTGAACCGGCAAAACCAAAATCAGACACAAGCCACTGATAATAGAAATACCAAAGCAGTTGTAAATTTTATGTTAAGTGAGTGTACTTCAATAATTAAAATTTTCAACCGAGTGACTTGACCTGAAAACTACTATTCTCATGAAAACTACAGCATCAACACCACAAGCTTCTAATAATTCTTCATCGGTTGCTTGCCAGGCACGCATGAGCCATCCTGCTGAGGGCACGAATCTATGAAGGCCGAAAGGATCATCATGTTGTATTGGTTCTGAAATAAATCTCCGTGTGAAATACACACCTGCGTTGCTTGGTTGTTTTCTTAGCACGGAATATAATGAAGAAAGCACAACACATATAGATATATTGATTCCGGCAGACGTTATAAGACCACCGATGTCCATCTCAATCCCCTAAATCCTTGTCTCAAACGTCAATACTTGAGCACATGGCCATTGAATGACATCATGTCCCTTTTATTTTTCTCCAAACACATGAATTCCTTATCATGACAATGGTAATGCAGAAACAAGTACCTATGCTAATATCTTGGCCAATAATAAAAGCCATACAAGTTTAAAAAAGGTTCCCAAATGCAGAAGCGATATTTATTCGCTTAAGATGTTGGAAACCATCGGAAAGAGAACAACTTCAAAGCCTCTTTATGAAATGAACCCCAAACGCTACGTTTGTGCTTCAAAAAAATTAAACAAGAAGAGAAAAAAGAAATTGAGAAGAAAAATAAAATTGACCAATTTTCAGATACATAAATCTTTTAGGGAATTTATCATCAAGCCACTTTTGTGATGTTTTTATTGGATGACTGATTTAACAATAAAGACGGAAAATAGGGGGAATGCTATAAAATTTCCTACCGCGCGACAACTAAGGGGGACAACACAAAAAATTATGAAATCCTGTCTGTCCTGTGCTTGTACTCAACTAGAGTAGTGCAACCGCAACTGTCTTAACTATTTTTGGTGAGTCTTTTCCCTACAGTTTTATAGTTGCTGCATCGCCAAATATTTTGTCAATGTTTTAAACACCGGATCATAAGTTGACGCACAACCTAATTGCAATCACCAATTTTCAAAATGAAAAGTCAAAAGCAGCTCACCTACTATATCTACTCCCATCATCCTTGTTTCCTGAATTTGCGTAGGATCGATTTGTAATTTTTTTTGTGTTGAAATTATGTAAAGTTTAGCTTTAAAAAGCCAAACAAAATGTAATCAAAAGGAGAGAGGAAAACCATTCGAACAACATGGATAGTGAAATAATTGTAAGGCTTTCTTCTCTCGTTTTTCAAAGGAAATACAAAAATATTTCGTTTCTAAAGCAATTTCAATTTTTTTTTGAAATACATAGATTTTTAGCAATAAAAAAAAAACCGAAAATCGCAACTCAAAAGTATCTAAACTTATGATTCTTCCTGTTCTTTTTCATGTTTGTGCATGTAAGTATTATCGATTTCTAAAAAATATAATAAATAAGTTAGGGATTTTAGATTTACCTTGCTTTTGGTGTGCTCGTCGGGGTAGTCGTATCATCGGTTGGAGGGTGGAATAACTGGTACCGATTTAAGGTGGAAGGACCATCGCGTATGTTGGTTCGTGACTTGGTGTCGGTGCGGTGAGCTTGCAAATGATGGGGTTTTTGCTTTGTCAAGCTGAGTTGTTAGTTTAGTTCTAAAGGGTGAGTGAAGAAAAGAGGGAAGGAAGATTAGGAGATTAATACATGCAGAAATGGAGTCTGGGGAGGAAAAAGTAAAGCCATTTTGGACTTTGGGCTAATCACTTGTTTTAGGGTAAATTTCAATCCATGTTCTCATAATTTTAGAAATTTATGTTTTGTTCATTATTAGGGTAAAATCATCTTTAAGCCCCCTTTATTTTATCTTCTTTTACACTATGGTCATTTACTTTGTTATTTGTTTCGAATATGCATATTTATTTTATTAACTTTCGAATTTAGTTATTAACTTTTATTTTCCTACATTTTAGTCATTGTTATTTTATATTTATGCAATTATATATATTAGATGACCCTTATTCCCATATGTAATAAGGTAAGGGGGAGGTAGGATAGTAGGCTGCCCCCAACGCCAAGTTGAGAGCAGCTTCCATGGGAGACCTCCGAATTATGAATTGCCCACCGTGGGACTCGATCCCACGACCCCAAGGTTAAGAGCCTTGTGCTCTACCAACTGAGTTTTGGAAGTAAAAGGTCTAAGGATCAATATTGAAAAGACGGAGTATTTATGTTCAAACTTCAGTGAAAATAAAAATGATGAATATGTAGAAGTATGCATAGAGGGACACATTATCCCCTCAAAAGAATGTTTTAAGTACCTAGGGTCTATGATACATAAAGATGGGGGTGTAGATGATGACGTTACACATCGTATAAAGGCAGGATAACTAAAGTGGAGGGCTGCTACTGGAGTTTTGTGTGACAAGAGAGTGCCTCTAAAACATAAGAGAAAATTTTATAGAATGGCAATAAGACCAGCGCTTTTGTATGGATCAAAATGTTGGGCAATCAAGAAGGATCACGTAAGGAGGATGGAGGCCGCAGAAATGAGAATGCTACGATGGGCAAGTGGTAGAACTCTGTGGGACATGACACCAAACTCTGCTATTAGGATGTCCTTAGGGGTGGTGCCTGTATCCGAAAAATTAAGGGAGGGAAGACTACGGTGGTTTGGGCATGTCCTTAGGCGACAACCGTCGGATGCGGTCAGGAGGGTAGAGTCGATTACAGTCGACGGTGCCAGAAGGAGAGGAAGACCAAGGCGGAAGTGTGAAGACTGCTTGAGAGCTGATTTGAAGGATTTAGCCATTACCGAGGACATGACCTCTGATAGGAAAGTATGGAGACTTAAGACCAGGGTAGTCGAGTAGTGCAGGTCACAGACATAGGGTGTAACATCTCTGTCTTCTTTTTAATGCCTTTGTAATAATTTCCATGACTTATACTTTATATATGTTTCTTTCATTAGAATTTATGAAGTCTTAGAACTAGGGTAGCGGAGTAGTGTAGCCTTAGTTTAGGTTTTTAACCTATTAGACTTTATTCCTTATCGTAGCTTGCTACCTTTGACTATTGTGTATCATTCTCTTCAGGTTCCCTCTTTTTAAATTTAGTTGGGTCTTACGTTTCTGTCTATATGCAGATATTTTAATGCATGGATTACTTCCCATTACAAACGTGCATATGAGGACTGCATATGAAGATTGTTCAACTATGTATTTATTTATTTATTTATACATGCATTGCATTTTACCTTTATCTTTAATTTGCTGAATGTCGGAGGTCTTCCACGGAAGCTGCTCTCAACCCTGGCGTTGGGGGAAGCCTATTACCCTACCTCCCCTTTACCTAATTACACATGGGAATAAGGTTTTGTTGTTGTTGTTGTTGTTGCAATTATATCTTTATTTTATTTTATATTTTTAATTTTTATTATCTTTTGTTTTAATTGTTAGTTTGTTTTTAATTGTTTTGTTTTATAGTTTTAATTCTAAATTTTATTTCTTAATTGAGATTAATAGTCGAATCAAAATTAGAAATTAGAATGACATTATAGTTTAATTAGGGGGCAATTGGAGTCGAGTTTTCGCATTATACGCCCGAATACTCGAATCAATTGTTCGATTAAAATTAATTAATGATTAATATTTTCTAAAAAAATTAATTTAATAATTAGGTTGGCCCTTTAACGTTAGAAATGTCGATTTAGGTCCTTAAACTTTTAGATCTTTTAGAAATCCATATTTTATATATTGACTTTTTAGTCCCTAAATTTCGATTAGAATTTTATTTTTGACATAATTAATTAAGATTAATAATAAAACCTCCATTTTAGTTTATATTTCAAATTATTCTTTTAATTTAGGGGATAATTCGAGTTGGCCCTCGCATAAACGCTCGAGGGACAATCGTGGTTATTCGATTCAGTAATTAATTAAAATCAAATAGGATTAATATTAGAACCTTCACATTTAGGTTTGTGCCCCCTAGGTTCCTTAATTCTCATAATTTGACACCTTAAGTTAGAAAAAGCCTTAATTTATCTTAGATTAATTAGGATTGAATAAAATTTTGTCTGATTGCATTTTATTTTAAACTCTAAGGCACTGTTCACTTATTAAAGAGTTAATAGTATCTCCTCCGCGATCGTTCGCAGGGGGTGACTACTGGTAATTCCCTAAAACAGTCGACATCATTTTCAAAACCACATCATGTTTTCTAAAAATGAGGCAATGTTTGGTTATTAGACAAAATAGTTGATCTTCCGCATTTACGCTCGAGGGCGAATGTTATCGGTCTCAATAAACGAATACCCTTTTCAAACTTTGCATCCTTAATGATTTTTAAATTAAATAAAGATCGAACTCAAAATTTCCGATTTTAAATATAGGGTAATCAACTAGGTACCAATTTTTGGGGGTTTGTGGGGGTGCTAATCCTTCCCCACGCGTAACTGACTCCCGAACCTGATTTCTGGATTTTCGCAGACCTTAAAACTTTGTATTTTATTAAAATCACCTGGTTTTTACGGTGTTCCAATCTGTTGAGTTAATCGATCGATGGAATTGGCCAAGAGGGGGTGAATTGGAAATTAAAAATTTGGTGGAAGCTTTTGCAGAAAATTGAAAGTAATTGCACAACGATTTAGAGTGGTTCGACTTTCTCAACCAAAGTCTACGTCCATTACCTTAGCTATCCACACTAAGGATTTTCCAACAAATTCACTAATTTATTCTTTCTTTTTGAGGGCAAATAGATAACCTTACAACTCCCTCAAGAATATACCCCAATTCTTGAGAACACTCTTTCTCAAAGAGAATATTACAAATTTGCAAACTTAATGAAAAACCTCACAAGGAAAATGTGTTTGCACAATTCTAGAACAAAGAAAGAACACTCAAGAATAATACAATTGAGCACAATAAGTGTTCTTGAAAGCAAAAATGAATATTGAATGAAATAGGCTTGAATGTGCTCAAACTTGAGGTTTGATGCTTTCTCTTTGATTCTCTCTTGATTCTTGTTGATTGTTGTTTCTTGTTCTTGATCAATGGCTTCTAAGCTTGTTTAAATACTCCTTAAATTGATTCTGAATGTTGGGGATGATTAGTGGAGTCAATGGAGCCGTTTAAGTGTGAAAACAATTAATAAAACTGCTTAGAGCGTGGGGGGAATCGGTACCCCCCTCATAGGGAATCGATTCTCTCAGTGTAAAATTCAAATATTTTGACTGTTGAATAGGGGGAATCGATACCCCTTTGGGGGGAATCGGTTCCCTCCGAGCATTCTGTTATTTCTCGGAGTCAAACCATTCAGGGGGGAATCGGTACCCCCTTGGGGGGGAATCGGTTCCCTGTGGGCAATTTGCCCATTTTGGTTTGATTTTAATTAAGAAATGATTTTTGACTCGATTAAGGCTCGAAATACTTTGTAAATTTGTTTAACATATTTTTACACTTTAGTAAGGATTAAAATTAACTTTGAAAGACTTGGAGTAATATTTTGATATTCGAATAATTATATCGAATATACTTTAGAAAACCTTTTGTAAATCTTAAAATTCATTTAACTTAATTTATTATATCGAAACATCAAAATGTTTTCAACACAATCTCACCTAAAAGTTTGGTGGCGACTCCTCACATTTCAAAACGATTTTCAAAGAGAAAATCCCGAGTCGGTATCGGTCTTTCCCCGCTCAGGCGAAAATCGGTGTTGACACTAATCTTTATAAACGAAGGTTTTAGCTTGGTTGCTTAAAGTTTCTTTTTATTTTCTTTTTCAGGGTTCTGAATGAGCTCAAACACCAAAAAGAAAATGACCAACATTGGAAATCCTAAACAACATAAACAAAAAGAAACAACTGTCAGTCAAATAGTGTAAGAGGTCGTCGCTATGAGACAAAGAAATTGTTGTTGAGAGAATTCCAGCTAAAAGAAACTTTCTCATGTCAAGTAATAGGATCATGCAGGTCACCGATAGGTCGTCTTTAAAGACTACGACACCAAGTTAGAAGGGACAGGTTACAATGATCAAGCAACAGAACAATCCTCTTACGAAAATAAGAAACCAAGCTCGATGTGATTTCCCATAGAACTCAAAACAGATCGAGATAACACAACCAACGTCCATCCCTCCTTTAATCCCTTCACTATCCGAGCCCCGGTGAGAGGGGGCCAAACCCTTTTGAACACATTTATAGGTCTTTTAGACTGAAAAACAACTCTGACCTCATTTTCCCTAATATGTCCATTATAATGGACAATCGTGTAAAATTTGTTGCTCATTTTCTCTACAAATTCAAATTTTGTATTTAGAATAAAAACATTATGGTACATTATTATCATAAATCGTAAAAATGAAATCTTAATATATTATATTATTAATAATTTATTTTTAAAAAAATAAAATCATAATATATTATATTTTCAAACTGCTCTCGAGCTTTTTGAGTCGAGTATTTATCGAGCTTTGATCGAGTCGATCTCAAGTAGCTCACAATATGTCTTGTCTCATTTATAGCCCTAGACAAGCTAGAACATCAAAATAAATATAAATTTTATTGCACATTGAGTTTATACAAAGATTATATGTAACACCCTAATTCCAGGGTTAGTAGTTTTGGGCTAAATCGAGATCTTAATTTTTTCTTAATTTTATTTTTCATCATGTGAATTACTCCACAAACTTTTTGAACACATCAAACACAATTTTTCTTATTAATCTAGGGTGATTATAAGATGTAGTATTTGTTCTAAAAACTCATAACAATTTGATAAAGAACGCACAAATACCCTATACCCTATTGGGTGATTATAATAATCATTTGTTTAACAGTAACTTAGTTGTTGCAAATCAAACACAATTTAAGTTATAATTCACTAACAAGATACGATAATATATTAATTTAAATGAAAAAAGAGTAATGTAAGAATAAAGTACATTCAAAACATTAGAATTTGATCGATTCGGAATAACAATGCCGAATGACATACAGCAATAAAGTCACAATTAGGTTTGTTCGTGGTCCGTGGAGCAGAACTTATTTATAAATTAAATAAAAAAGGGTAATACTATGAATTTGACTAGATGAGTAGGTGACCGTGATAATTTGTGAACCTAGTTGCTAAGCAGTTTCCTGCTTAAACTAGGCACATTTTGCTGGTAACTCAACTTGATCCCACCGCTAAGTTCGAACGTTCGACGAAATCCTTGATTCGTCGCATTGCAACTTGAAGTGTTCTGTGAGACATGTTTGCAAAACAAATCCTGAACCATCCTGGTTCACTGCAATGGAATGATGAACCACAAGAAATATTTCAATCTTGCATCGCTTATAATTTCGTCCCACAGCTTTGTTTCTGCCTCGAATGTGTTAGAAGATAAGAGATGTCTCATGTCAACCCAGCAGAACAAGCCTGCATTGCTTTTCAGACATCTGATTCCCGTCTTTTTAAGGCCCGAAACCAGCATCTCTTTCCTCTTCTTTAGCCTCTTTAGGTTCTCCTTCATATATTTGCAGGTGAATTTCTTATCGGCTAGCACGTTGGAGAGCAGGTACTGAGTTTGGGACGAAACGAGTCCGAAACTCGACATTTTAGTTGCCGCACTAACGACTGTTTGATTGTTGGAATAAATCATGCCGGCACGAAACCCTGGTAAACCTATCCTTGGAAAGACTGTTAACGATATGAATGTTATTCCATGTATCTGTGTTTTCGAGGTTGAGGTCCACTGCGGCCTCTATAATGCTTATGAAACCAGGAGAGTCGAAGACGGTTCCTGAAAAAATTTCATCGCTTATGACATGAATATTTTTTCCATGGCAAAGGCAATGAGGTCGTTAAGCTCATCTCTAGTCATTGTTGTGCCGAGTGGGTTCGAAGGGTTCGTTATGGAGACTCCTTTAACATTGAGGTTAAGATTTTGAGCTCTTTGGTAGGCATCTTCAAGTGCAACCATGGTTATTCTGAACCCATATGAGCTCGAGCAATGTACTGGAACAATTTCTACTCCAGTTCTCCATTTAAGATCCCTGTCAAACCTGGAACAAGTTGTAAATAAATTGTTACAATTCATCAGTAATATTTTAAATTCAGTACAGATATATATTTGAAGTTACCCAGCGTAGTATCGTGTTGGAAGAAGGATAGCTTCACCGGATCCGCTAGGCAAAAGACTAAAGTCTCGTTAGCTGAGATTGCACCAGCGGCAAGCACCACGTTGTTGGGATCGAACTTAACCTTGTTTCTTCTAATTTTGGCCATGTACTCAACCAGTGCCTGTACAAGTAAGTTGACCATGTTTCCGATCAATCCACCTAATAGAAATTATCAAAAAGTAGATGATTTTGTTGAATTTTGGTAAAGGGTAAATTATCAAATTTAGTCATTGTAATTTAGGGTATTTACAAATTAGTCTTTAAGTTTCAACTATAAATACCCTAACTCATTTAACTTCAAAACCATCCCAAAGCATTCTAGCTTTCTTCCACTACTAGAGAGAATTTAGAGAGTTTCTTGAGAGTTGTTTTCTCCTTTTTATCAAGAGAGAATTATCATTGTTTTCTCATTGGTAGATCGAAAGAGGTTGTAATTCCTATTTTCAAGAGAGAATTATCATTGTTTTCTCATTGGTAGATCGAAAGAGGTTGTAATTCCTATTTTCTCATAGTGAAATTTTTCTACCGTTGCCCGTGGTTTTTACCCTAATAATTTTAGGGGTTTTCCACGTAAATTTTGTGTCTCTTTTATCTTCATTTTTATTTTCTCAAATTATCAGTTGCGATTTTGCTCTATCTGATAGCCGTCTTCCGCAACAATTGGTATCCGAGCCAGATTTGAGTATGTAATATCTGCTTATTGTCTTTGTGGTTGCCACCAAAAGGTGGATCCTCCAACATAAGAAAGTAAGAAGGTATTACCCATTCTTTGAAGGTTCCAGAGAACTATTCACGATAGTGAAATAGTGGGAGCTATCCGTAAAAGAATCTATGGCAACGAAATTTGATATTGAAAAATTCAATGGGATAAATTTCTCATTGTGGAAATTGAAGATGAAGGCCATCCTAAGGAAAGACGGGTGTCTAGCGGCTATCAATAAAAGACCGGTGGATTTCGCAGATGACATCAAATGGAATGAGATGGACGGGAATGCTATGGCAAACTTCCATCTAGCATTAGCAGATAAAGTATTGTCAAGCATCGAGGAGAAGAAGACAGCTAAGGAGATATGGTATCATTTCACCAAATTGTACGAGGCCACATCGCTGCACAATAAAATTTTCCTTAAGAGGAAATTTTACACTCTCCGTATGTCAGAATCTACTTCAGTGACGGAGCACTTAAATACACTGAACACCTTATTTTCTCAGCTTACATCCTTAAGCTGTAAAATAGGAGAACAAGAACGTGCTGAACTTCTACTTCAAAGTCTACCGGATTCGTATGATCAACTTATCATCAACTTGACAAACAATAATGTCACTAGTCTAGTCTTTGATGATGTTGCAGCTGCTGTTCTACAAGAAGAAAATCGGCGCAAGAACAAGGAAGACAGACAAGTAAATCTGCAACAAGCAGAAGCATTGACAACGATGACAACGATGAGAGGGAGATCAACAGAATGTGGCCAAAGCAGCAGTCACAAACATGGTAGATCGAAGTCGAGGAGCAAGAAGAATTTAAAGTGTTACAACTGTGGAAAGAAGGGTCACTTGAAGAAGGATTGTTGGAGTCTAAATAAAAACTTCAATCCACAAGGCAATACCGCAAACACTTCAGATGATGGATATGCTCTATGTTGTGAAGCGTCAACCACCGTGGAATGAAGAAAACGATTTGCAGATATATGGCTCATTGATTCGGGAGCAACATATCACATGACCTCAAGAAGAGAATGGTTTCATCATTATGAACCTGTCTCAGGAGGATCTGTGTATAGTTGCAATGATCATGCCTTAGAGATCGTTGGCGTGGGAACATCAAATTGAAGATGTATGATGGAACAATTAAAGTTGTTCGAGATGTGCGGCACGTGAAAGGCCTGAAGAAAAATTTATTATCCTACGGATTGTTGGATAATAATGCTAGCAAGATTGAAACACGGAAAGGAATCATGAAGGTGTTCCGTGGAGCGCTTGTGGTGCTGAAAGGCGAAAAGATAGCAGCAAACTTGTACATGCTGAAGGGAGAGACTTTGCTAGAAGCAGAAGCCTCTGTTGCCTCATGTAGTTCAGATTCTGCAATGCTATGGCATCAGAAACTTGGGCACATGTCAGAACAAGGAATGAAAGTCCCTGTGGAGCAAAAACTACTTCCAGGCTTAACGAATGTATCACTTACTTTGTGTGAGCATTGCATAACAAGTAAGAAGCACCGGTTGAAATTCAACACATCAAATTCTAGAGGCAAAAGTGTTCTAGAATTGGTTCACTCTGACGTATGGCAAGCACCAGTTATATCCCTAGGCGGAGCAAAATATTTTGTCTCATTTTGTCTCATTTATTGATAACTACTCCAGGAGATGTTGGGTGTACCCTATTAAGAAGAAGTCCGATGTGTTTTCAACTTTCAAAAACTTCAAAGCACGGGTGGAACTTGATTCTGGAAATAAATCAAGTGTTTTAGAACAGATAATGAGGAGAATACACAAGTGAAGAATTTGATGACTTTTGCAGGAAAGAAGGCATCAAAAGACAGTTCACAGTGGCGAACACTCCTCAACAAAATGGAGTGGCAGAGCGGATGAACAGAACCTTGTTAGAAAGAACAAGAGCAATGTTGAGGGATGCAGGCCTAGAAAAATCATTCTGGGCAGAAGCAGTCAATACCGCCTGTTATTTGGTGAATCGAGCTCCATCAACTGCAATAGAGCTGAAGACACCAATGGAGATGTGGACTGCTAAACCAGTTGATTATTCAAACCTCCATGTATTTGGAAGTATTGTGTACGTGATGTACAACGCCCAATAAATTTCAAAGATGGATCCAAAATCCAGGAAATGCAAATTCTTGGGGTATGCTGATGGAGTAAAGGGGTATCGCTTGTGGGATCATACTGCCCGCAAAGTGATCATTAGCAGGGATGTTATCTTTGTAGAAGATAAGTTACAAAGAAAAGAAGATGATGATAGCGCTGAAAAGTCAGAGACTACACATATACATGTGGAAAATGAGGTTGAACAAGGAGATTCTTCTGAAGCAGAACCAGCACATGATGAACAAGAACCAGAGAGTTCTGAAGCTCCAACAACTCGTCAATCAGATCGTGTGAGAAGACGTCTCAATTGGCACTCAGATTATGTTATAGAAGGTAATATTGCATACTGCCTTTTAACAGAGGACGGTGAGCCATCAACATACCAGGAGGCAATACACAACTCAGATGTTTCACTGTGGATGATGGCGATGCAAGAAGAAATCGAAGCCCTTCATAAAAATAATACATGGGACCTTGTGCTACTACCACAAGGAAGGAAACCAATTGGTAACAAATGGGTTTTCAAAATCAAGCGAAATTGTGACGATCAAGTGTAGAGGTATCATGCAAGACAGGTGGTCAAAGGATATGCTCAAAAAGAAGGTATTGATTTCAATGAAATATTTTCTCATGTGGTTCGACTAACAATAGTTCGTGTAGTTTTGGCAATGTGTGCTACATTGAACTTACATCTAGAGCAGCTAGATGTTAAAACAACTTTTCTTTATGGAAATCTTGAAGAAGAGATTTATATGCTCCAGCCTGAAGGTTTTGAAGAAGAAGAAAAGAAGAACTTGGTTTGCAGGTTGAACAAATCTCTGTACGGTCTAAAGCAGGCGCCGAGGTGTTGGTATAAGAGATTTGATTCCTTCATTATGTGCCTTGGATACAACAGACTTAACGCAGACCCTTGTGCTTATTTCAAGAGGTCTAGTGATAACGATTTTGTTATATTGTTGTTGCATGTAGATGACATGTTGGTTGCAGGACCCAAAAAAGATCATATTGAAGAATTGAAGGCACAACTGGCTAGGGAATTTGAAATGAAGGACTTGGGATCAGCAAACAAGATTCTAGGGATGCAAATTCACCGAGACAGAAGTAATAGGAAGATTTGGCTTTCACAAAAGAATTACTTGAAGAAGATCTTGTCACGATTCAACATGCAAGATTGTAAGCCAATTTCTACCCCTCTTCCTATTAACTTAAAGTTATCCTCCAGTATGAGTCCTAGCAGTGAAGAAGAGAGGATGGAGATGTCTCGAGTACCGTATGCATCAGCAGTGGGAAGTTTAATGTTCGCTATGATATGCACAAGACCAGACATTGCACAAGCAGTGGGAGTGGTTAGTCGGTACATGGCGAATCCAGGCATAGAGCATTGGAATACAGTAAAGAGGATCCTGAGATACATCAAAGGGACCTCAAATGTTGCATTATATTACGGTGGATCAAACTTATTAATCAATGGGTATGTAGATTCTGACTATGCAGGGGATTTGGATAAAAGCAAATCTACTACAGGTTATGTGTTCAAAGTTGCTGGTAGAGTTGTAAGCTGGGTTTCAAAATTACAGTCAGCTGTGGCTACATCCACAACAGAGGCAGAATATATAGCAGCTACACAAGCCAGTAAAGAAGCAATTTGGTTGAAGATGTTATTGGAGGAGCTTGGACACAATCAAGAGCATGTTTCTCTTTTTTGTGACAGTCAAAGTGCCTTGCATTTAGCAAGGAATCCAGCATTTTATTCAAGGACAAAACACATACGAGTTCAGTACCACTTCATTCGTGAAAAGGTGGAAGAAGGAACAGTGGATATGTAGAAGATCCATACCAAAGACAACATAGCAGATTTCATGACAAAGGCGATCAACGCTAATAAATTTACTTGGTGTCGATCCTCGTGTGGTATGTCAGAGACGTAAGCAACATGAAGGTACAAGGTAGAAAGAATGGTGTGAAGATATGATTATTCCAATCAAATCTTCAAGTGGGAGATTGTTGAAAATTCAAAGGGTAGGCACCGAAAATTGAAAGCAAAATCCACCTAATAGAAATTGTCAAAAAGTAGTTGATTTTGTTGAATTTTGGTAAAGGGTAAATTACCAAATTTAGTCATTGTAATTTAGGGTATTTACAAATTAGTCCTTAAGTTTCAACTATAAATACCCTAACTCATTTAGCTTCAAAACCATCCCAAAGCATTCTAGCTTTCTTCCAATACTAGAGAGAATTTAGAGAGTTTTTGAGAGTTGTTTTCTCCTTTTTATCAAGAGAGAATTATCATTGTTTTCTCCTTGGTAGATCGAGAGAGGTTGTAATTCCTATTTTCTCATAGTGAAATTCTTCTACCGTTGCCCGTGGTTTTTACCCTAATAATTTTAGGGGTTTTCCACGTAAATTTTGTGTCTCTTTTATCTTCATTTTTATTTTCTCAAATTATCAGTTGCGATTTTGCTCTATCCGATAGCCGTCTTCCGCAACACCCCATCCTTGTTCAGTTCCATGGCGTCTGGATTTTTTCTTAGCCACGATTCGACCAGGTCCAATGAAAGCTAATTATCAAAATTTCTTACGTACTTTAGAATAATAAAGAAATGTTGGTATAAGTAAAACATTATGCATCAGTGGAGTTAAATGAATCACCTGATTCTCAGCGAGCCCCATCTGAATGATTCCAGTTGGATTCTCAACCTGATCAAAAAGGATTTTTCTTGTAAGCTTGCAATCCATGGAAGTAGGCAGAATCTTGTCCATGAGTATCGGCGTTAGCCTTGCTAGACAACATCGTTACACCACCTTAAAATCAGCTTTTCTTGCTGGGTTTTGTTTAGTTTTGAATGAAATAAAGGAAGTGAGAGCTGCTGATCTTTGATGCTTTTGAGGTTTGCAAATAGATGAAGGATCGAAATGGCTATTTATAGGAATGAGAAGACTACGTTTTGGGCCCGACCAAAAATGAATATTTCTGGAATTGACGGTGCTGATTCTTTTGACCAACTAGACTCTACGGTATTGTTACTGTTGAACAGCCACGTACACAGTTTCCTTCAATTCTGTTTGATTTTCCTTCTTTTTGATTATTTACCTAAGTTTGTCGAATATCTCTTGTTATATTTTTCAAAATTAAAAAAAAATAAAGCATTAATTAAATCATATCGAAATCGATAAGGAACATAAATGTAATCCATGATCTTTAACAATCTGGATACAAGCAAATTCCATTCGTTAATAGCAAATTCTATATTGGCGAAAATACCTATAAGATCCTTCTGTTTTAGTTCATTTATCATTAAATAAATCCATTTATCTTTTTATTATATAGGTTGATTCAAATTCGTCTCTCTATCTAAAAATTGATCAAGTTAATCCTATTGGTATTAAGTAAACCAGTTTAATTAATCCATGTACTAGTACAAATAATCAAATAAGCCCAAATTTTCAAATTTAACGTTTATTATTTATAAAATGTCAACTACTATCTAACAAAGTTAATATATTCGTAACATTTACGGTTCAGTAAATGAAATGTACTAATAAGAACAATGATATCCATTTCTAAACAATGAATATTAAATTTTAAAAAAAGTGACAGTAATGTTTTATTAATATACTGACTAAATTAATCCATTTACTAATAAAGAGATTAATTTAAAGAAATGTCGATAATAGAAGGATAAAATTGATTCATCTAATAATATATGTGCTAAACTGATATAGTCCCAATAATAGAGATACCTGACAAGTACTTTCACCTTATATATTTCAAAATTTCTTTTCTTAAACCTCCTTCAGTTTATGAATTAAGGTATGAGTAGTAGGGCTTTCAATCAAATGGTTTGAAATTTAATGAACCGCCATTGATAGTCGAGGTTGAGCTTTCTAGTAAACAAATAATTAAATGCGACCAAATGAAAGTTTTATGCTGAAATTTGAACACTCTCACCATGACTCTCATAAAGTTGACCACTTCTTGCATTGAATCATATTACCCTAATATTAAATAATTGTTGATTTAAGTTCTTTATAGCTTTCTTTAGTGCAATCATACTTAATTAATTATTATTTGTATGTTCGTTTAGCCTGTTGGTGAATTGTTTAGAGTCTAGTGATTCTAGATTGTAGTGTGAGCCTTTGTGTTCTGAAGGTGCAGTCTTCTGGCTGATTGCTGCTCGACGAAGGGCTGCTTTTTTTTTTCACGGCTGCTCGTGCGGTCTGCTACTTGCTCATCTCAATGTTCGTTGTGTTGATTGTTGAGAAGTCAATTCTGGGGTTTCTCTAAACAGCATTTTCGTATTCTCCTTGCTGCATTTTCTTGTTTTGGTGGTGTTCTTTCATTGCTTATCTGTAATGCAAGTATTTTATGGTGTAGTTAAGTTCTTGTAGCCTTGCTGTTTGCAGGTTTAATTCATTTTTTTCATTGATCAGGTACACTCTTTTCCTTTCATCTAGGTCTAGGGAGGGTTTTTAATGAGATCATGTTAACGATGTTTTTGTATGACTTTTCCTTTCTTAATCATACAAAATCCCCTTTCAACAAAAAAAATATTATTTTTACGTAGAATAGTTTGTATACCGACATCCCTAACTCCCGTAACTATTTAGACACCATATTCCCCGTGACATAGCTGACCTCACTATTTTTTTTTCTTTTTTGAATACATACGATAAAAACAGCTAAACAGCTTCAATCCACTAAGCTACCTACGAAATCAGCATGAGGGATTTTCATAAGAGTTCGCTGCACTCCTCGGGTGGCGCTTGGAAGGTCGTCGTACCATAAGGAATAGCCTACGCTAAACTCGCTAAGGTGTCTGCCACTGAATTACATTAACGTGGAATATGAGGGGGAAAAATAAACCCAATAAGCTCACAAAGCTCGAAAATATGTTGGCTCACTAATTTAATTACTCATAAATGATTTCACCTAATATTGTGATTAACCATATTATTTTCATGAATATATTTTAGCTAAAATAAAATATATAAATGATATATGTGTTTTAATTTGAATGCACTCGTTATGGTTTAATAATTACAACTTCAATGAATAAAATTTAATTAATCTTATTTATTTTATAATCACCTTAGCTTAATAAAAAAAACTAACCTCATTTACTTAAAAGGAATTTAGTTATCATATTAATTTGAATGATGAATTGAATTGAAGGCTTCAAATATATAAGGTAGAATTAAGGTCCAAGGATCAGCTGGTGGCTAACGACGGGGAAAATTAACTTAGCTAATTCGAGTTCGGACTAGGACTGTCTTTGGTCTGACTTGTATGTCGGCCAATGCCCTCTTCTCGGTCTCCCTCACAAAAATATACCCGATTTAAGTATGGAGAAAAACGGAATTACCTCGTCTCTTCGTTATCATAATCAACTAAAAAAATCATCTTTGAAATTACCAATAATGAGGCTCTTTTTGGATTGAAAACACAAATTCTATGGTTACCTAACCAAAATTAGGATAAACAACATATTTTGATCATTCAATTATTGCTGTGTTTCTATTTTGATCATTAAATTAACTTTTAATATTTTGATCATTAATATTAGGGTTAACTACACGATTGATCGTTTATGTTTGTGTTTTGTCTACTTTTCTTCACTGATTTTAAAAAACATAATATATGGTTATTTTCATTTTTATTTAATTAAGATGTGGTCGTCACAAGTTAGCTACCGTCAATAGTTAACAGATTAGGTGACATGGCAGTTAAATATTTTGATATAATCACATATTTAGTCCCTACTATTTATATATTAACTTAATTTAGTCATGCTTTTAATAAATTAAAATAAATTTAATCCTCTAATTGAATGATGACATGTGTCACTGGTACCACATCACCAAATAATCTCATAAAATTTATTAAAATGGACAAAATGTGTGATTATACCAAAATATTTTAACTATCATGTCACCTAATTTATTAACTGTTAACAACAATTAACCCGAGGAAATTACATCTTAATTAAATAAAAACGAAAGTGATCATATTTAATTAAATAAATAAAGAAAGTAACCATATTTAATTAAATAGAAACGAAAGTGAACATATATTATATTTTTTTGAAATCTACAAGAAAAAAATGGACAAAAGACAAACATAAGTAGTCAATCATGTAGTTAACACTTAATATGATGTTTTTATTTTATTGTGAACGTCAATAGTTAACTTTCTATTAAATTTTAATTGAGATGACAATATAATATAATAATAATTTTATTCTCCAAAATATATTTCATCAAATTTATCATAATTCCAAAATAATTCAAAGAATTTAACCATAAATTACAAACAATTTCATTTGCTTCTCATTTTATTTCTAAATAAACGTAACCCTTGAAAAAGATGAGAACTTATTCCATCATTTTATTCATGAAAATTAAAGAACATCGTATGGGTTTGGGGATCAAACCTAGGACCTGATGGGTAAACAACATTAAACCGTTGCACTTAGTTAAGTGACTAACAAAAATAATATTTAGTCTAAAGTGTAGTTGATAGGAGATTTTTTAAGAAAAAATATGAATTGGATTTGGAAAGGAACAAACAAGGGTCCTAGAGATAAGATAGCATAACTTAACTGTTGTACCAAGTTTATATAGTTGACGCAAATAATATTTAGCTTAAACTTTGTTATCATGAAACTGAGGATGAAAGTAAATTAACGAAGGGTAGCTATACTATTAGCATTTAAATTATTAAATTTTATTTTATTTTAAAATTATACCTAACGTTTATGCATGCTGTTGTGAAGGTGTCCGAATCCTTTATTCTCGGTCGTCTTTCTTTCATCGTCTCAGACAATTACCACGTTTTTTAGTGGCATTAGAGATGGTGAAGAACGGCTCAGAGAGAGCATTAATGGCTTTAATTTTTTTTATTAAACTAAGAAGATTATAAAATAATATTTGTTGTAAATATTTTTTAATCATTTTATAATAAACACTCAATTATCCTACTATAGTCGTTGATGTTCGAACTCGTAGCCTCTAAAAATAAGAACGATTCCTTTAACCACTGAGGTATTAATTTAGGTGCAAATCGAAATATTTGTATTATATTTTAGATTTTTATAGGGATATATATAACCTTTAAGATATTTTTATTTAAACGGATGTCGAAAATATTTGGATAAGAACTAAACTCAAAATGAAACCATAAATAACGAGGTTTTGCAGTATACGAACAGACAGTTCAAAGCTTCATTTTCCCTATTTATTTAAGCAAACTTGGATCTATTTGTTTTTCTAATGAGCGATTTCGTTATCTTGTTTTGCATTAATGATGATAAAGTGACGATTCTTTGGGTTGTGGCTCAATAGAATGAGTCACCCCAAACCCTTTCTCGTTTTATATTTGATTCCGGTTCACGGTACGCAAGTTATGTTTATGAACACGAGTATTTTTTTTTAATTGAGACACTTATACTTACTAAAAATGAAAATATTCAAAATTACAATAAATATTTATAATCATATTCGTAAAATAATTATATAATTTGTATATTTTATTATAACATTGACATAAGAAATTAACTACTTAGATCATACAAGACTATATTGTTAAAACCAATTAATCTTGCACGTGGAAGCAATTAACACATAAAGATCTTGATAGGGTAATTAAATCAACCAAATCAAGCTCAAGGTATAATTATTAAGAATTACAGTAAAAGAAATGAAAACTTACTTGACGATTACATTATGATAGTTGAATATCTCTAAAGCAAGAAATAATAAATGTTATCCAATCCTAATACTGTATAATCCTCAATTCACCTTGTGAAGATATCAAAACTTGTTTGATTCTTGATGAAAGAATTACAACCCCAAAATAGAGAGTGTTCTTGTTTTCTTTTAAGAGAGAAAAAGAAATAGCCTTTTGGAAAAAAAATTGTCTACTAAGTGAGCTTTTAAAAAAATGATTTCACTATGTTTTTTAAATCAAAAAATAATCGAAATGTCAAAATAACCGAAAGGCCTCTCTACTTTTCAGTTGCACATAACACCACTCAAACTTATATTTTCACGGTATGGGAGGGAGGGATTTACACCCGATAATTGCCTCCTCAATACTACACTAATCATCACCGTGTGTACAACAACAACAATTATACATTACTTAAATTATATGAACCAATATTATAAATCAAAATTTCTAACATATATATATAAAAAAAGTTAAAAACTTAATCAAAATATTCAAATGAAAAATAGATATGAACAAATTTGATTGTATCGGCAAATAAACAAAAGAAGATTAAGCTATTAAAAGACCATCTAAAACTACAAATCAGAGCTGAGCATCGTGATAAATTATTCATGAACGCAAAATCGTATCCAAATTCAACCCGAGTGTCTAGAGAAAGGAATATCAATAGGATTACAAATAAGTGTCATCTTAATCAGTCGCGACGTCGTCAACTCCAACCATGAAAATAGAAATTAAAAAACGACCAAACGATTGAGAAAGAAGACGAGAAAACGTGTCACAACAACAAAGAAAAATGTCATAAAAGAAAAATTATTCTTATTAAAAATTAAAAAACAACGGTCAACGATCAACATCAAAATCGGTGTCAACATCAGTTAAATAAAATTTAAAAAGAAAAAAAATGATTTGATCTATAGAGAGTGGAACAAAGCTTAAAGAAAAGAGAGATAAAAACATGAGTATTAGAATATAATCATTTGATATATTATTGATTAACTGTAACATTGGAGTAGTGAAATATTTATTTTTGATTAAGCTAAGGTGAATACAAAGTAGTATATATTTTAAATATTTTTAATTGTTTAATAATGAATGTTTAATCACTTTTGTTATAGTAGTTGATGCTTGAACCTAAGACTTCTAAAAATAATTATTATTATTTTAATCATTAAAATAATTTGATTTGTGCCGAAATATTAAAATATAATGTTCGGTTAATAAAATTTACGTTAGACCATTATATTTAGTTAGTAACGTATATTAGAACGATGTTTAATTCATTTGATTGAAATATTAAATTAAAAATATTTAATTAGGGAAACATACGGATATAAAATATATTGTAGGACACCGTTAATATTAGAGGTGGTAAACGTATCATTCGGATCGGGTTTGGATCAGGTCATTTTGGGTCGATTAATTTCGGATCTAGATTAAATTTAGTTTAATTTTGTTTGGATCGAATCAGATCTAGTTCGGGTGTATGATGAATCGGAATGGGTCAGGTATCAGGTCGGGTCAATTTTTGGGTCAGGTGATTATTGGATCGGTTGTTTTCCGATTCGGATCAATATCGGATATGTTGATTTTTGGATTGGGTCGAGTCAATACCATATCGATTGATTTTTAGGTTGGGTTAATACCAAATCGGTTAGATTCCGAGTCGGATCAATATCATATCAATTGATTTTTCGGTTTAGGTCAACCTTTATATAAGGTCAATTCTGGTTGAATTGGTTATGAGTTTAATCAAAATCAAGTATATATAGAATAATTTATATATATTTGTAAAAATACGAATTCTTATTTGTTAATTTTATCATTTAGGTTTAATTTCAGTTCTCAATCGTTCAATAGTTTGAATTAAACCATCATTTAGAGATGATAAATCGATAATTTAACACAAATACGATCCTATAATACATATTAGAACTAGGGGTGTTCAAATAACCGAACTAATTCGGTTAACCGACCGAATCGAATTAGTTCGGTTAATTCGGTTCGGTTACCGAATTAGTTCGGTCGGTTAACGGTTAAAAAAAAAATTAGAATTCGGTTAACGGTTAATTCGGTTCGAATTTGGTTAATTAACCGAAATTAAATTTTAAATATTAAATATATTATATATAACATATGAGCTCAACCCAAATCATTTAAAACCCAATTAATAATTTAAGATCCAATAACTTTTAAACTTAAATCAATATTAATTAATTAAAAAATTATATAAATTTTTTATTTTATAATTATATATTATTTAAATTAATTGTAAACTGTTTTTTAATTAAAAAATATTAAATATATTATATATAAAATATGGGCTAAGCCCAAACCATTTAAAACCCAATTAATAATTTAAGATCCAATAACTTTTAAACTTAAATCAATATTAATTAATTAAAAATTTTATCTAAAATTTTTATTTTATAATTATATATTATTTAAATTAATTATAAACTTTTTTTGAATTAAAAAATATTTAATTTTTATATAAATTAGAAAATTTTAAAAAAAAATTCGATTAATTCGAAATTAACCGAATTAACTGAAATTTATTCGGTTCGGTTAATATGTTCGAAAAAAAAATCGGTTCGGTTAACGGTTAAAGAAAAAAAAAGTTTGGTTAATTCGGTTCGGTCGGCCACCGTTTTAACCGAATGAACACCCCTAATTAGAACTTGTTATCAAAATTTTATATTGATCTCGTATGAAAAGTTATAATGAGAACTATTTGATAAAAAATATTTTTTTAATAAAAAATTTATTTCCAATTATAAATTTAATATTTTTTATTAAATTTTAAAAAATAATACATAACTTTATTTGTTAAGTTTTACTCGTAACATAAGTAAACATTATATTATTTTTATTATAAAGCTAATATTATTTCCTTTGTTTTAGTTGTTTTCTATTATTTTTATTATAAAACTAATATTTTATGACAAGTAAGATAAGTAAACTTTATTTATTAATATTTTCAATCTTACAATTAGATTCTAACTTTTGTATTCCTCTTAAACTCTAACTTTTGTATTCCTCTTAAATTTTCTATTATTTTATTATAAATCTAATATTTTTAATAAATTATCAATTTTATTTAAATTAATTTATTATTGAAAATTACTTTTATCGTTTAATAACTTTTATCAATTTCAATATGTTCGGGTTGTTTTCAGGTCGGGTTAAATTTGGTTCGAGTTGCTTTCGTATCGGATTAAAATTTGGTTCGGGTTAATTTAGGTGCAGGTTAATTTAGGTGTGGGTTACTTTCGGTTTGGGTTGCTTTTGGCTCGGGTCAATTTCGGTTTTGGTTCAAGTTAATTTTGGTTTTGCTAATTTTTGGATTGGGTATGGGTCGGTATCAAATCAAATTTGATTATCATATTCGGGTTAATATCGAGTATTGAGTCAGGTAAATTGGTTCGAGTAATCGGGTTCGGGTCAAATTTACCAGGTCTAGTTATTATAATATTTTTTATATAACTATGATCATATGATTTATTAGCTAATCAATTTAAATTGAGCATTACAAAAGTTAAGTATGAAGACGATATTTTTAATTTAGTTATTTTATTTCTAAAGGTGGGATTCAAATAATATTATCAAGTAACCTAGTATTTCATTCAACTAGATCAATTAGTAATTGATTAGGATATATTTTTAAAAACATATTTTATCTTCAAAATAAATTAAAAAATAAATGTGTATTAAAGTTCATATAAACTGCTTTTATTAGATTTTACATAAATTTTAATTTAATATATTGATTTAAAATATTAAAATTACTCTTATTTATAAATATTGTTGAAATGATTTTGTAACATTTTTACAGATAGTTAAATTAAATTATTAAAACATATTATTTCATATTTGAAAGCACAACCAAAAGCTTTAGTATTGGAGTTCAAGTTTGGGTTTTAAATCCAGTTGAGTCTAAAAAGTTTGGAGTTCAAACTTTTAGAGTTCTAGTCAAACTTTAATGTTTGATTTAGTATTCGATTTGAGCTCAGTAATTTTAAATTTGTGTACTTCCAAATCGAGTCGAATTAAGTTTAATTTTAAAATTTTAAATCAAGTCAAATTTAATAATACTCTAACTTGGACTCGACTTGTTTACGGGAGTAGTGATGAACACTAAAACAAGAAATGTAAATTTTTGTGGTCCACTCTGTATATTTAATTCCAATAGTTCCACAATTGAGTGGGGTCTCTAGGATTGTAAAATCGGGTAATCGTTCAGGTTTCAGTCGGATCCTGACAGGTCAGGTAAAATCGGATACAGGTCAAGTCAGGTAAATTTGACATCAGATCCAGATCGGGTTCAGGTCAGGTTAAATCAGTTCAGGTTATTTTCAGGTTGATTTGACATCAGATCCAGATCGGGTTCAGATCAGGTCATTTTCAGTTCGGATCGTTGCCAGATCAGGCCAAAACAGTTCAGGTCCGAAGCAGTTAAAAAGCAGGTTAATTCAGGTTCTGATGGACTTCAGGTGGATCTCGTTCAGATCGGGTCACATCATTGGCAGATAAAATTCAGGTCGGATCTCTATCAGATACAGATTGAGTTCAAATCGGGTTAATTTTTATTTTTGGATTAATTATTTTCATATTTCACGAACGTTGAATTGCAATTTGTAATTATATATGATTTAGAGTAAATTACTAAGAATATAAATAAGCATGGTTCAATTTTATGAAAAATACAAATTTAAGAATTAAATTGAACAAATATGAAATTACAAATAAAAATTTAAATAAATTAAACAACACACATTGATGAGGGATCAAATCAAAATAATTTTAAATTGTGAGGTTGAAATTAATACAAAAAAATACTAAATTATACTCATTTAAAAAGTTATGGGCCAATTAAAAATATAATTAAGTAATAAGTATGGATCAATTTCATATGCAAATAAAATTTGGAGGACTAAATTGAACAAATATGAAATTAAAAATAAAAATTTAAATAAATTAAACAACACACATTGATGAGGGATCAAATCGAAATAATTTTAAATTGTGATGTTGAAATTAATACAAAAAAGTACTAAATTATACCCATTTAAAAAGTTATGGGTCAATTTAAAAATAGAAATAAGTAATAAGTATGGGTCAATTTCAGATGCAAATAAAATTTGGAGGACTAAATTGAACAAATATGTTACAAATAAAAATTTAAATATATTAAACAACACAAAAGGGATTAAATCGAAATAATTTTAAATTTTGAGTTTAAAATTAATACAAAAAGTACTAAATTATACCCATTTAAAAAGTTATGGGCCAATTTAAAAATAGAAATAAGTATGGGTCAATTTCAGGTGCAAATAAAATTTGGTGGACTAAATTGAACAAATATGAAATTACAAATAAAAATTTAAATATATTAAAAAACACAAAAGGGATCATATCAAAATAATTTTAAATTTTGAGGTTGAAATTATACAAAAATGTACTAAATTATACTCATTTAAAAAGTTATGGGCCAATTAATAAATATAAATAAATAATAAGTTAAGAAAAAAATAAAACAACGAATATATATATATATATATAATATAAACTATATAGTTTACATATAATGTATATGTATTATATATATAAACTATATAGTTTATATATATTATGTATAAAGTATAAACTATATATACCATGTATAAACTATAATACTATATAGTTTATATATAAACTATTGAACTATATAGAAACTACATAGTTTATATATAAATTATATATGAATTATATATAAACTATACAATTTATATTTATATACTATGTATAACTATAAATAATATATATTGTATAAATTATATAGTTTATTAATATAAATTATGTAGTTTATATATATATAGTATATATGGTTTAGGGTTTAATATTTAGGGTTTAGGGTTTATATTTATATAAACTATATACTATAATTTATATTTATATACTATATTTTATACTATTTATTTAAACTATAGTTTACATTTATATTCAATATATATGAACTATAGTTTACATATGAACTATATATATAAACTATATAGTTTACATATATCCTATATATATATATACTATAGTTGATATTTATATACTATATAATTTACATATGACCTATAAATATATACTATAGTTTATATTTATATACTATATATTATATATATAAACTATATATACTATGTAGTATAATTTACATATGAACTATACATAAAAATCTTAAACCCTAAACCCTAAACTATATATTATGTAGTCTATTAGTATATATAAACTATATAATATATATAGACTATATGGTATATATAAATTATACATTATATATAGTTCATTAGTATATATAAACTATATAGTACATATAAACTATATATTATATAGTTCATTAGTATATATAACCTATATAGTATATGATATATACAAACTATATATTATATAGTTCATTAGTATATATAAACTATATAGTATATATAAACTATATATTAATTTATTAATATAAACATATATATATATATTAATTGAAAGAATTGAAAAATATATAAGGATCAAATTGAACAAATTTTAAATATGAAGTTTAAATTAATAAATTATAACATTAAATTTTGATTAAATTGAAAAAAGTTAAAATATGAAGCTTAAATTAATATATTAAATTATTAAATTTGGACTAAATTGAATACATTTCCCGCCTGATGATTTTAACATAACCATGGCTTCTAATCCGTCTGCTTCTAACATAAAAACCATGGCCATCATCTTTAGCCATTTCCTTCAATAATCTAATTTTTCTTCCCTTTTTTGCACTCCAATACTGGTACTTCATCTCTCGTTCTCTTTCCCTTTGATTGATTTCTATGTTTGTTTAGATCTTTTGGCTTCTTTTAGCTATAGAAAAGGTGCTGACTTTGTTTACTTTACATAACTTATTTGGTTGATTGCGAATCAGTGAAAAGTTTGTTCTTTTTTATTTTGATGTTCTGATCTGATATGGGTTTCTTTTGATGTTTAGATTTCTGGGTTTTGCATGAAAATTTATGGGGATTATTGAAAGTTTACTTTTATTGTTGTTTTTCTTATGTTTTGTTAGTGTAAATTGATGAGATATCATTGGATGAGGTAAACAGTGTTGTGGGGGAAATATTGATTGTTTCACGGGCAATACATGCCGTGGATATTTCAAGGCGAAGCTTTATTCTTCGAATTGCACCGCTAACAACGCTTCGTCCGGCCGATCGAATTCGACAGCCGATTATTCCCCTTCCACTGTGAACTCTCAACAGCTTTATTTTTCGGCAGATGTTGGAGGAAGGAGTGCAGCCTAATGCTTACACATTTGTTGTTGTTTTAAGTGCTTGTGTAGATTTAGCACTTATTGAGAGAGGTAAACAGATCCATACGCACATTGTGTTGATGTCATGTTGATCAAATAGTTGGGAGGTTTATTTTTGAATCTTTTTGAAGAACTTTTGATTTCTTGTCTCCAATGCATATATTATGGGCAGAAGGTCTAACATTGAACGTGTGATTGTGTTGCTCGCACAGGGATTCTGCAGATGTGGAGGAAGAGCAAAAGATGCTCGAAGAGGTTGGTTTGGTGCAATTTTTTTGGTGTGGTTTTTTTTAGATGTTATATTTGTGTCTATTGATTTTCCTGAATGTTGTTTCAGGCAATTAAAAATGCTCGAGAGAGTGATAGAAGAACATTGTTACGAGCCGAAGTGTCCAATTACGACTCCACTTTGATTTAAGTATGAGTTTCTTGATTTAGGTTGAATTTTTCTAACTTTTAAATCATGATTATTGATAAGTTCTAGTGAATCAAGCTGTGTTGCTTACACCTCTGTTAATTTCTTGACATGACTCGTGAAAGAAAGAGTTAACTAAATGCTTAGAAGTTATAAAAGTCTTTCTTGAATTGGATTTACATTGATTGAGATGATATGGTTCCTTTTGGAAAGACCCAATGGCGTGCTGGTATTTGAACCTCAGATCCACAACTGCTACTGGCTGTTACCTACTTCATAAAAAAGATATATCCTTGTTAGATAAACAATTCAGTCTTTGTCAGCTTGATAAGGCATGCGACTTTCTTCTTATGCCTCTCATGATTCAGTCCATTGTTTTGGTTCAAGGAAAAAGGTAATATGCAAAATTTGCCTTCAGTATACCTCTGCATCGGCAAGTTTAGAACTTGAGATCCAAAAATTTAAACATATGTTTTGTTCTTTTTAAGTTAATTGTTTCTTAGTTGAGCAGGATATATGTACTTGAAGTTATTCTGATAGCTACTAATATGTATACCGTACACTTTGGCAAAGTAAATTACCTAAGTACGATCTTTTAATATTCCCTGGTAATTTATTCTGCCAAATGCCTTAATGCTGATCCACCTTTGCTTGTAACAGATGAATAAAAGTAGTTCAAAAAGTTCATCGAAAACCACGGCCAACAAAGAAAATGGTAGGGTGGGTGAATTTTTCCTTCTACATCACTTGAGGAATATGCCAAGCTAGGTAGAAAAGATGGTGGAAATCATGATCGTCAATATGACTCCAAGAATGATTGCATTGGTGACCACGACGATGATGATTAAGATGAAGATGGTGAGGATGATGTTGACAATGAAGAACCGAATGCGTAACTGAGAAGCCTGTGAATAACTGGTGAGAAAGAATCTATGCATACATCAGAATCTTTAACATTATTTATTGACCTTTGCTCCAAGCCGTTTTCTACTCAGCTATCACTATACTAGCAGGATCTGTGATGTCCATCCGGCTTCAACAAGTTCTTACAATTTTGTCATAAGATTAAAATTCCTAGAATGTAGTTGACTGTGATGATATTACTTGCATTTTCTCTCCTTTATCCATTAGAACTTCATAGCTGAAGATGATACTTGGTAATTCTTGTGGCATGGATCCACTTCAGTCATTTATCTTTTACTTTTTATTTGTTTCCTATTCCAAGTAACATTTTTAACTATGCAATTATTGCTTTACTTTTCTAATTTACTTCAGTCCTGTAATGTGTATGTGTCTGCTTGCAAGCATCCTAACAGTTACAATCATACTTCATAAGCTTCAATTTTTTTCTATTCCCAGCTAATGTTTAGAACCATCACTTCCACGAAGAAATTTAAAAAAAAACACCAAACAAAATTGAATCAAATCCAAAGTTGAGTGACCAACTTTTGAACCTATTTATATTTGAGTGATCAGAGTGTAAAATTTTAGTTAATGCTATAACGATGGAATGATTTTTTTGGTTAAAAATCAATAAATAGAGTGATTGGTATAATTTTTTAAAGTATAGTAATCTAATATAATTTTAAAATTTTTATTTTAAAATTTTAAGTTAATTTATACTTAAATTATTAATTAATTTTCACATTAAAAGTTAATTAGATTTATGAATATTTTAACTTAATTTATATAATTTAATAAAATCATGTTTAATAAAAAATATTTAAATTTAATTTAGTGATTATAAATAAAATTTATAATATAAGAATTATAAATAATATATGGAATTAGAATTAATATAAAAATCAAATTTATAATATACAAATTATAATTAATATAAAAATTAAATTTCAAAAAGTAATCATATTAATTTAATTATCATAAGTTTATTATACATTTAAAATAACATAATTATATTAATTGTAACTTATTACTTATAAGTCAGGATAATATCAGTTCACTTTAACAACATGTCGGATCATTTACAGGTTGAGTCAATTACATGTCATGTTCATAACAGGTCAGGTTGAAAACAGGTCGGGTAATACCAGTTATTTACCAGGTCAATCTCGGGTTCGGGTTCATATCAGTCGGATGCAGTTCGGGTATCATATTTTCGGTTCAATTCGGGTTCAGATCGTTCTCATGTCAGATGCAGGTCGGGTTCAGATTCACAATTTCCAGATCCAACTCGAGTTCAGGTCAACACCAGTTTCGACTCGAGTCGGTTTCGGATCGCCACAGCACAAGTCAAAAACAGTTTTAACTCGAGTCGGTTTCAGTCAGTTTTACAAGTCGGGTCAGCTTTTTACACCCCTAGAAGGAGAAGCCAAATCCTAACACGCACAAGGAGCATGCAGTTTGAAAATTTGAACGCCTGCATTCATTCGTCTTCGTCTTAATTACTGTGTACTTCCCGAATCCCGTCCACTTAGAGAAAGAAAATGGAAATAAACGTGAATAATTACAAGAAGGTACCAAGCTATGGCGACAAAACCTTGCCATTTTCGATTTCAAAATTGCAGGAACTAAATCAATGTTGAGAGGCGGATCACAACGTCAAAAAGGTTGCATTAAAATAATAGTTTCCAGCAGGAATAATTGACAGGCCAAGCTGGCCTTTTTCTTTCCTGAGAAAAATTACAAGAAAACGTACCGTCACCGTGAATGGCATGGCAGCCGACCAACATGATTTAAAAATGTATTACCACCTCAATTTCTAATTCAAGATGAAGCATTGATCTCTTTGTCGCGCTTTTGCCTTGTTACTTCTTTTACTTACCCAAACAATATACTTAGGAATTAACAGTGGGTTATTGGCTCCAGATTTGTCATTTTAACATGGTTTAATACTAAAATAAGCGTCCAAACTATTCGACTTTATCCAAATATGTGCCTAAACTATTTTTTGACTTATCCAGGTGTCTAACGTTACAAACGTTACTCATTTATGTGCATGGGCCGTCAACGGTGTTAATTTCTCCCGTTAAGTGACATGTGTATCAATCTGGTATTTTGAAATTTATTTTTTAAATATTAAAAATATTATAATATTTATAAAAAACAATAACTTTTATTATATTATAAAATAACTTAAAAATCCTAAATCCTAACCTTAATTCAACACCAACACCCTTTTTGGCCACGACCACCGCCACCGACATAGTCCCTACCATCCTCCTACTCATATGTCGTTGTAATTTCCATCGATTGGCCGTCGAAATCGCGATTAAAATCGAAAATGTCACCCCTAGTCGAAACCACATAAGCAACTTTTCTATTGGTTGGAAATTGGCACAATTTTATGTCAATGAAGAATTACGTTTAATTAAAATTATATTTAGATGGTGAATTTTAAGATTGTTGATAATTTTAAAAGTTTAACATTTATTATTATTATTTTATTAATACATGATAAGTATAAGGAAGAATATGTTCAAAGACAACCTTCAATCATTTGACGTTTGGATGCTCATACTTCTGACATTTTTTGTGCTCGAATAACATTTATTATTATTCTATTTAGATAAACTATTATTTTTAAAATAAATTATTGATATTTTATAAATTTAAAAAATAATTATAAAATCATAGGTATTTGGGCTTACTTTTAGTCCCTATTATTTTTATTCAAGTAAAAAAATAATTAATTAAAAGATCTTTAAAAATAAGAGTAAAGTGCACAAATGCTCTTGATTATATGGTGTTGGTTTGTTGAGTCTCTTGACTATTAAAAGTTACAAATGATCCTTCAATTATAGGGTGATGTTTTGTTGAGTCTCTCAATTATTAAAAGTTACAAGATGGTCATCCGGCTATTCATATGTTACAATCTCGTCATTTTTATTTAAAAAATTGATGGTCATCTAAGTTGGATGTTAACTTGCTGACGAGGATATGATAAAATCATATTTTAATGATATCTACTAACAATATTGTTGCTTTCAAGCACTGGCTCGACGACATAATATTTCAAAGATTAGCTCGTCAACATAATGTAAATAGAGAGTTAATCTACAAAATATAGTTAGTTCGAGGATCAGATTGTATCATATCACAGTCAACAAATTAACATCACTCTCATACGGTTGCCAATTTTTTAATGAAAAATGACAAATTTGAAACAAATAAATTGTTGGGTGACCATTTTGTAACTTTTATTAGTTAGGGAACTCAACAAAACATCGCTCTATAGTCATAGGACCATTTTATAACTTTTAATAGTTGGGGACTGCTTGTGTCAAAATATAAGAACATGAATTGCACGAACCAACTCACCTCAGTGGTTAAAGGAATTGTTGTTGTTCCTAGATGTTATGGGTTCGAGCGTTGGTGGTTAAAAAATTAACAACATGAACTTAAATATGCAAGCATGAGATTTATGTGGTTTGAATTCATTAATTAGACGAGATGATTCTTTTACGCTCAACGAGCGACGTTGAGCACTGATAAATTAATTTATAAAAGTTTAAATTCTAAAGAAAACAACATATAATTATAAATTAGTTGAAAATTTAAAGGTAAATTATTTAAAATAAAGGGTAAACTATACAAGTGACCACATAACTATTACCCATTTTCATTTTGACCACCATTTTTGAAATTTTATCAAAAAGGTAACTCAACTAATTAAATGCATTCAATTAAGTCACTTGTCGTTAATATTTAACGAAGAAGATGAGTGGTAGTTAAAATATTTGGTATAATTACACATTTGATCACTATTATTTATATATTATATCAATTTGGTACTAATTTTAATAAATCAAAATAAATTTAACCCTCAAATCAAATAGTGTCATGTGTCACTAGTGTCAAGTGCAATGACATGTGTCACTGGTCCTAATTTTAACTTACTACATGGCAAACCGAAAAAGAGGCCCAACAAAGTAACAACTTATAGTTGGAGTATCTTTTGTGTACCTTACCATTTATTTTATTTGAAAATTTAGCTAAGATACCGTTCTAAAAAGGATAAATTATAATGATGGTCATTAAACTTTTAATTAAACTTTCATTATTATCATTATTATTTATTGTTAATATAAAATGTTATCTTACATGTTAAAGTCTTACTTTTTTTTAAAAAATAATTCTTCAAATCGATTGTCTTTTCAAAGGTTGATTTTTCGATGAATGGAACCATAATTGGTCAATATCAATCATGGTGAATCTCACAGATAACATAATTTGATTTCAAATTGATCTAGCGGGATGATAGTGATGGATCAAAAAGTTTGAGTTTTTAATTTGTATTATATTGTCGTTTCCTTTCATTATCGTTTCTACTGCGTTCAATGATTTATTTGATTGAAAAGATCCCCAAACTATTAATTTATTCAAATCTTCTCGAATCTCGATATTAATATTTTAATCAAATAAAATTTTATCATCATTAGAATTGACTAACAATTACTTTATTCATAAAAAAACCCAGTTTTTTAAAGGTAATTACTAATTTGAAAAATTAAGTTTCTTTTTAGGAAAGAAGACTATTGTTTTTAAAATATTAAATAAGTTAACTCATGATTGATTTTATTCTCATATGTGTTAGATTTTTAGAAGGTTCTAGATTAGATCAATAAAGAATATAATGATTATCAAGATGAAGATTTTAAATTCGTAATCCAAAATTTGAAATCTAAATTCCCAAATGCTACCTGAGGAAACTTTTGAAATTAATATATAGCTAGTTTTGTTTTCATTGAAATCAATGGGAGTTGGTTATTGGCATTGGGTTGAATTGAATGGTGGACAAAAAGTCGCGTTTTGTGGTAAATGAATGAGCCCAACTTCGTCGATGAAAAATGAGGATGCATGCCGACTTGGAATTGAGATATGGTTTCGTCTCGATCTTCTAGTGTGGTGGGATTAATCCTTTCTCTTCTTGCAGTGCTGGTTTTTCTTTATAGTTTGGTTGATGGTTAGTGTTGGTTTTTGGGTTTATCTATTCAGAGTTTAAATCTATAAAAAAATTTACCTCTGTGTGGGTATTGAGGGAAAAAGCTTGTTTCTGGTATCTATTTGTGTTTTGTTCTTCTGCATGTTAGTTGTTTGCGAAAAAGCCTCAGTGAATTAGTTTTTTTTCCTCTCAAGTTTAGTGGTCAATTTATGTTGTTAAGAGTTGTGAGAGGAATTTCCCATCACTCTTTTTTAGTCATTATGATAGTTTCGTTTTCATTGAAAGGGTACCATTAGACTTGAAAATTATGGATAGAAAGAGTGAGTTTGGGAGGGTTGGAGGAAGTGATCGTTCTGCTCAGAGGCCAAATTGTTATTCAGTCTTTGTTAACAACGTGAGTAAGAGGATTCATCCGATAGCTCTGAAGAAAGCATTTCAGATGTATGGAGTGGTCAACGACATTTTTATTGTGTTCAGAAGTAGGAAAAGACTTGTATTCGCTTCAACGTTTGCTTTTGTGAGGTTCAAGAGTAAGTCTGAAGCTAATTTAGTTGTTTTAAGGGCAGTTGGTCGAATATTGGATGGATTTAAAATTAGAGTTTATCATAGTAAAGAGGGTGTTGTGAGTTATAAGGGTTCTGATAATAGCAGAATGGTAAAGAAGGTGTGGAGACCAGCTTTAAGGGATTATAGATCCTTTAAAGAGGCAGTTGATGGTGTGCAGGTAGGTTGTGGGAAGCCTCTTGAAAGGGAAGATACTTTCCAGACTCACTTTCTTAAACAGTCTGAGAAGGTGTTTCATGTCAATATAATTGATGACAGTATCTTGAATTCTACTTCGAATTATGTATCTGTAAGTAGGAACATTCTGGTTCCTAGAGAGGAGTTATGGTGGAGGGAAAGTTGTTTGGTGGGGAGAATCAAAAGAATGTTTAATAAGGATATTATTCAATCAGCTTTCCGAGCTGAAGGTTTAAAGATAAAGGTGAGTTCCTGGCATGATCTCTTGGTGGTGCTACAATTCAGTGGTAAAGAAAATTGTCAGGTTTGCTGGGGAAGGAGGGATGAATGGTTGAGCCTCTGGTTCAATGAATTGGAACTTATGGAAGGTTATGAGCAAAAATTAAAAACAAAAATTTGGGTTATTCTTAAAGATGTTCCTCTTTTAGTATGGTCTGTCAAGTTTTTCGAAGAACTTGGCAGTTTGTGGGGCACAGTTTTAGCGATCCATAAAGAAACTAAGAGAATGGATAGATTTAATGAATAGAGAATATTAATGGAAGTGCAGTACGAATCAGCCTTACCAGAAAAGTGTAATATTATGGTTAATGGTCGAGTCTTTACTATTAGGATTCGTATATAGATCCAAGAAGAGAGCAGGGTGTTCATCGATGGTACCATAGCTGGTGATGGAGTATAGCAAGCTGACGGTGAACAGCAGGTGATAGTTACAAGGTCCCGAACGGATTGTAATGATGGTGGTGGTTCGGATGCTGATTTTGTTGAAGAAGATAATATTGCCTCGTTCAGACAGAGAAGCGTTGATAGGTTGTTAGGTAATAAACAGTATCACCATGCCTTCAAAGTGGTGGATACGGCTGGTGGAGCAGAAGGTTTATTCGAAGTGCATGTGTTATCTAATAATGGGTTGTAGATCCAGAATGCAGATGATAGTTTTGGGCTGCTGGAACTGAACATAGGTGCAACCCAATCTTGGTCGTCTTAATCTTTATCAAACAGCTCTAGACTGATGGATATGCAAATTGAAGAAGTTTCTTCGTTGCAACTGCTGGGCAAGGATGCTAGAGTTGAAGACAATGTCATTAATTTTGAGGAAACTACAAATAATTTTCCTGTTGTTCATTTTTCAGATTTGGCGAAGGCATATTTCTGTGATACATTGAGTGGTAATTCGGTTAGGGGTAAAATTCAGTGCTTAGAAAAACATCGAAAAGAAAGAAAAAGTCTTATAGGGGCCGTAAGTTGAGTGTTAAATTAACACGTCTTTCGAATCTCAGTGACTATCCTACTGGGGGTAGTCAAGGAAGATTTTTGGGTCTTAGGAATGAAGCAGAAGCATCTCTATCAGTGGGTGAGGCGTTAGGCGTGCAATTTTTAGTCTCAAGAGAGAGGGTGCTTGAGAGATTGGAATCTTTGGAGACGTCGGGTAATCCCTGCGAAAGCCTCTTATATGTGCCTTGTTCTAAGTTGTGGGGTTTGTTATTAAATGGATTACGGCCTATCAGTATTAACTTGGAATGTGAGAGATATATGGAGGATATAAAAGATTAGGGATATTAGTCGGGTAGTGGAATCTCAAAAATCGAATGTAGTTATGTCTCAAGAATCTAAAGCCAATTTAATTTCTACTTCTGTTGAGAGAAGGTTAAAAGGTAGTCTTAATATGAAAATGATTGTCTCACCTACAGAAGGTGCGTCAGGTGGTTTGATCACTTTGTGGGATAGTAGTGTATTTCGTGTTTCTTGTTATATAACTCTTAGAATAATTGTAGCATTGAAAGGTACGTTGGTTCGACATAACTTGGAAATAGGCATCATAAATGTCTATGGCCCAAATTCACATAGTGATAGAACGATCTTTTTTGATCAGTTGAATGAGGTTATTGAAAACTGGAAGCTGCCGATTATTGTGGGAGGTGATTTCAACTCTGTGAGATCTGATTTGGAAAAAACAGGTGGCCATGATATATCGAAGTCTATTTCAATTTTTGAAAATTTTATATCTCTGTGGGAATTGATTGAGGTTCTAATTTCTTGGAGTGTTTTCACTTGGTTTAGGGGAGGTGTGAATATGGCAGAAAGTAGACTTGACAGGTTCCTTATATCGACTGAAATAGCTTGCCTATTTCCAAATCTGATGCAGTGGACCCTTCCTAGAAGTCTGTTCGATCATAATCATGTTCTGTTATGAGGAAAGAAGTCTAAAAAAGTTTACAGGCCTTTTAAATGTTTAATCATTGGGCGGATGGTCCTACTTTATTCGACAAAATTTCTGGTCTGTGTGAAGCTAACATAGGCAAAGGTGTGCAGTTTGTGTTGTCGTCAGCTAAGAAAGTGACTAAGGAGTGGGATAGTGCTATACGTGCAAACAACATTGATTCGGCTTTTGAGATTGGGAAGGAAATTGATTCATTAGAGAAATTGTGTTTGTCAAATCTGAGCAGTAATTCAGTTCAATCCGAGATCACGTCATTGAAAGCAAGGTTGTGGGTAGTTTTGAGGAAAGAAGAAAGAGAATGGTTGCAAAAATCTAGGCTCAAGTGGTTCAGGGAGGGGGATAATAATACCATATTTTTTCATTTAATTGCAGCACAAAGAGGTCGCAGGAATTTCATTTCGTCTTTGAAAGTGCATAATTCTTTTTACAAAAAATAGTCTGATATCCAAAACACTTTCGTTACATACTTTAGAGATAGCTACAATGAAGTGAGAACTCTCCTAGTGAAGAGGTTTGATGTTCAAATTAAAAGAATTACTGCAGCCACTAGAAGATTCATCGAAAGTCCTTTCTCGGAAGAAGAAGTGTGGCTCACTATTAAAGCATCGGATGGATCAAGAGCTCCGGGCTCGGATGGATTTAACTTGGATTTTTTCAAGAAATTTTGGTTATCCATAAAAGGTCATGTAATGCATTTTATGGATGAGTTTTATTGGGGGAACGTTGAAAACTTATCCTTCAACAAATCTTTTATTGCTCTCATCCCTAAAAAATTTGAAGTTGTTGCTCCGAAGGATTTCAGGCCTATTTCGCTGGTAGGTAGATTATATAAGATTGTGGCTCGTGTTTTGGCGAGAAAGGTGGCTAGTTGTATGGGAGAAGTGATTGGGGATACACAATTTTCTTTTATGGTCGGAAAACATATTACAAATTGTTCCTTGATTGCTAATGAAGTTGTTGATGAGCTGAGGAAAAGTAAGAAATAAGATGTTTTGTTTAAGGCATATTTCAGTAAAGCTTATGATACGGTAGACTGGAATTTTTTGAGTCTAATATTAAAAAAATGGGCTTCGGCAGAAGATGGAGGAGGTGGGTTTATATTTGTATCTCAATGCCCTCGATTGTTGTCCTAGTTAACGGATGCCCTTCTAAGAGTTTCTCAATTAAGAGGGGTCTCAAACAAGGGTGTATGTTGTCTCCGTTTCTGTTTAATATTGTTAGTGAAGCTCTTAGTGGGCTACTTAAGAAATCAGTATTATATGGTTTATGTGGAGGGGTTATAATTGGTTCTGGAGTAGAAGTTTCTCATATCCAATTTGCTGATGATCTCATTTTCTTTTCAGAAGCAAATACTGGAAATATTAAAAACATGTGTCGTGTGCTCAAAAATTTTGAGGTAGCGGCTGGGCTAATGCTAAATATGAAGACGACAAATATTTATGGGATTAACGTGTAAGATAGGAAGGTTTGTGAATGGGATGATTCGATTGCGTATGGTTGGGCAAGTCTACCTACAACGTATTTGGGTCTTCCTCTGGGGTACAAAAAGAACTCCAAGTTGATGTGGCAACTTATCGTTTACAAAGTAAGAAATCGTCTTCAAAGTTGGAAAGGTAAATTGCTTTCGTTTGGGGGTAGAATAACTCTAATTAAGGTTGTTTTGGTTAACCTACCAGTTTATTTTATATCATTTTTTTCTATCCCAAAAAGCGTAGTTGAGTTGATTAATTCGCTTATAGTGAGATTTCTGTGGAATATTAATTCTTTTAGAGGGATTCATTGGATCAAGTGGACTAATGTTTGTGATCTGAAATCTCATGGGGGTTTGGGTATTTTCGACGTCAAGACTAGGAATAGAGCGTTTCTGAATAAATGGATTTGGCGTTTTTCTGAGGACAGTCAGTGTTTGTGGAAAAAGATTATTGTTGCGAGAAATAATTATATCCCAGATTCGATTTTGCCTAGAGCTACTAATTATCGGAAATCTTCTTGGTTGTGGCGAGACATTATTAATCCGACAATTTTGTATGGGGATGGTTTCATAGCTGAGGTAAGATGTGTTTTGGGCAATGGATCCAGAATTGAGTTATGGTCAGATTTTTGGACTGAGTTTCTCTCTTTAAAAGATGCCTTTCCGAAAATTTATGGGATTATGGTTAAAAAATCTGGTTGTGTTACAGAATTTGGGCATTGGGTTGGCAGTGTCTGGGAGTGGAATATATAGCTCAGAAGAGTATTATTTGTTTGGGAATTGGATGTTTGGAGGGAGTTCATGTTCGTACTTGAAATAGCTGTTTGTCATGGTCTATGATCGGATAGATTAAAGTGGACAGGCTCTTCTGATGGTAATTATAATACGAAGGATTATTGCTCCAAAATGGATTCTGTTGGTAAAGTGGACGATCCTAGTTGGAATTGGGTATGGTGCAAGTATGTTATGCTTAAAATTTCTGCTTTCGTGTGGAGAGCTAAGCATCGAAGACTGCCAGTGGTTACTGAATTGGTTAAGCGAGGCATTGATTGTAACGCTAATCAGCTTTGCATTTTTTGTAATTGCTTTATAGAAGATCAAAATCATTTGTTGCTTCACTGTGATGTCTCGTGGCATGTATGGAAACGATGGTGTAAGGTATGGGAAGTCAATATTGTTTTTCCTAGTAACGTTACTGAGCTAATTCAAATATGGTTTTCTCAGAAAATTAGAAGGAAAAATCTGTTTTTATGGCACATCGGTTTCTTCGGGTTGATGTGGACTATATGGCTGAGTAGAAACAATTCTAGGTTTGAGGGTAAAGTTTTTACAGTAGATCAAATCTTTAATATAACATTGTTGCAGATAGGAGTTTGGATGTATTTTTTGTGGCCAGCGAAGTTTCCATGTATACAGGATTTTGCTCGATGTCCGGATGCTTTTCTATTTGTCTGATGCCTTTGTTGGTTGCTGCCTCTGTGTTAGTATCTTGTTAGTTGTGGCACGTTGGTCTGTTGCTTTTCACTGTTTGTTTTTGGCTGCTGAATTACAACCTCATTGTAATATTGTTACAGTCAGTGTAGAAATATTGTTAGGGGGTTGGTTCCATTGTGCTCGGCCAGAATTTCTTTAGATGGTCGGATTGGGGTTTTATATCAAATTTTGTAATTGAAGGATCTTTATTTCTGTATTAACCACCTCAAGGCACACTCTTTTTCCTCCAAATAGGTTTAGGGAGGTTTTTTAAAGAGGTCCTTGAGGTGGTGTACTTTGTAACATTATTTATACAAAGTACATCTATTTCAAAAAAAAAGTCACGATTTGCATAGTCAAATTGGCTTGTAATTTGTTTGTTGCTATTACTAGCTTTGAAGGTTAAGTTTATTTTAATTTATTAAAATTATGATCAAATTGATAGAATATATATAAGTATCAGCGACCAAATGTGTAATTATAAAATATTTTAACTGTCACATCAGTTTCTTTGTTAAATATTAACGACAAATAGCTTAATTGAATGTATTTAAACAATTGAGTGACTTGATTGAATGTATTTAAATAGTTGAGTGACTTGATTGAATGTATTTAAATAGTTGAGTGATTTAATTGAATATATTTAAATAATCGAGTGATTTAATTGAATATATTTAAATAATCGAGTGACTTAATTGAATATATTTAAATAGTCGAGTGTTATAGAATTTTTCAATTATACGCGGTAGTTAAGCAAAAACAAATTGATAAGAAGATTTTCAAATCGGTACGCCGGTTTCGTATCTGATAAGTTTTGAATACAAGTCATCTTGTCCCAACAACCCTAATTTCAGGAAGATTATATCATAAATCCTTCCTATCATCTAGGATACGAATTTAAACAATAAAAATAATATATGTTATCTTTTACATGTAAGCATTTCATTCAAATCTTCTATTTTTATCAATAAAAATTAACGGGTTTTTTTTTTTGTGTCTTCAAAAGAAGTTCAATTCAGTCTTAAATTGTTTTTGTTTTCTTCAAATTACAGGAATTCATGTCTTCCACATACACGAAATTGACTGTTCAACTTGGGTTTTCAATTTGTTCGCTGCAAAAATCAGTTTTACCATAAAATGAAGAAATGTTCAGCATTGAAGAATCTGTTTCCAATCCCAGAAAATTCGGAAATGTTGAGCCTTCGGGAATCTTTTTTCAAGCCCAAAGAATTAAGAAATGTTGAATATTGAAGAATTTATTTTCAATCCGTTCGAATTTGGGGTTTTCAATTCGCTCGACAGGGATTTGACCATGGAATTGCTTGTTTGAAACATTGAAGGCAGGAAATGTCGAATAGAAGTTATTTCTTGGTCTGCAGGGTGTATGTACCAGGGCTAGAGCTCTATGAAGGTTGGGAGAATCTTGACTCCATACCTGGTGCGTACATTATCAATAAATTAAGAAAGTTTTAAACAAATTTTACTTTACAATCATAACATACTCTTAAAAAATAAACTATAATTCAAAACTAAGAAAAAAGAAGATATTTATTTGAATGTTTCAAATTCTAAGATTAGAGTTGGAAACAAGTATTTAAATTAGATTTGGAAATATGCTATGGGTTTGGTTATATATGCAATCGGTTGCGTCGCATTTATTTATTAAAATTACAAAATGCCAACATAATACGACGTTGAGACCGCTGTTCAAATTCGTATGCAAACAAGAAGCAAGGGAACCGAAGTTATATTGCTGTTAACAATCTTCACCCTCCGCACATTAAAGAAAAGAAGAATATGTATTGATTCAAAATAATATGGATTAAAGAATACATCAAATATTTGATGGAATTAAAAAGTATGCCAACGAAAACAACATAAATATAAATATTTTTAACCAAAACTTAAACTATCAGCTGCACTATGAAACTGCAACAAAGTGAAATAGAAATTACCATGTAAACAAATCAGTGGTACGACCTCAAGTGAAAATTTTGGCAATTCGGAGTATATGAGCTCTTTTCTGCGGCACTACTGAACTTCTTGGCCGCTACTTCATTTTCCTCTAAGCTCGTCTGGACAAAGTATCGTGCCCACCATGTCGAGCTCCTCAGCTTAGCCTTCAAATATCAATAATCACTTCAGCATGTCACGTTTAGTTCAGCTATCTCAAAAACCACTTACAGGTAAGGGGAAGATAATTCATATAAATCTCAAAATTTATGACTGGATAGCATCTTAACCTTCACATTTTGTTTATGACAGGCTTCAATATTACAGAAACAGAACATCGAAGAACTGCTCAGCAAGAAAAACAATCAAAGAAACTGAAACACGCAATACCACTCGTTCATTTAAAAGGCTTATGCAACAGTAACTGATGAAGATAGTAACAGCCACTTACCGCCCTTCCATATTTGGACACATCTGCAGCTTTAGCTTTCCGCTGACCTGGAAAACCTACATTTGTAACAAATATAAAAGTTCTTGGTATGTCAAAAGGCTCAGATTATATCTTTGTAATCAGATATAACACATTTGTTTAATGCATGTTTTTTTTCCTTCATAACACAAACAGGACAATGATCGATGAAAAGTGGAACATGGAGAAGAATCCGGTCATTATGACATAGATACAGCTTAAAATGCAAGGAATGAGTAAAGAATTGCTGTAGATCTTAACAGTCAAAGAATCAATCATAATTAGAAATAAAAAGCTAAATTTAAATAGGAAACCAAGTGGTTGAAATCATCAGCAAGCAAACAAGGATCATTACGGGATAGACAAGCACATATGACATATGACTTGCAAGTTCAGGGATCAGAATAAAACTTAATCTTCTTTTACCTGTAAATACTACGACTCCATCTGCTGATACCCGTGCAAAAATCTGGTAGAGTCTTGTTGAGATATCTTGGAGACAAGTAATCTAATGCATCCGAAACAATTACAAGAGGAAATGACTGAAAATATGCAGCAATATCATACTGTTTAAATGATAGTATTTAGTTTATAAGTTTTACCTTCCACTCTGGAAACAAGGTTCTTTAAGGCGGATCCTGAAAGGGGGAAAATTATTTAACATCAGCTTATAAACATAAGAACATTTGGTACATATTATCGTATTAAGTGATTAATCAATGATTAATTAATGAACCTAATCAGAAAATCAAACCTGATCCGCTATGGAAATACGCAACAATAATCAATACTCCCTGAAAATTATAATAATGAATAAAAAAGAAGAAACTTATAGAAGCATAATTAAATAAAAAATCTATAATTTAAGGGGAAAAAGTACCAGGACAGTGAGAAAAATGGCGACAAAAGGCGGAGAACGAGGCTTGGAAAGAGAAAAGAGAGCAGCTCCGCCGCCGGCGTCGCCATAAGGTCTAGAGGGATTCACTGGCCTCCGCGACATGCCTATTAATTTAGGTTATGGTTTTGTATTTTTTTCGTTATTGCTGTAAAACTATTCTGTTTCAAACCAATCAAATTGCAAAAAAGTAAATGATTCCAATATGATTAATTAAATTAATTGCATTTTCTGAAGTGTAAATCCGAGAAAGAAAATTAATTAAGGCTGATTGTTATAGATTAAGAAAAATAGAAAGGATTCGAGAAGAAGGAATTAGAGAATTAGAGATTTCAGACGAAAGAAATGCTTCATTCATTACTTGAGAAATTAAAGATCTCTCAGCCATTGTATATTTAGTTACAGGGCTAGAATTGTAAATTCATATATGTCAGCTGGCAGTACTATCCAACAGATATAACAAACTATTGTTATTTGCTCTTCACAGGTATTTGGGCCACCGAACTTGGGCTACACCATCTCTTCCTGGACTGAAAATGTTTGTTGATCCACTTCCCCCTGTCCCATGTACTCGATCTGCTCCAACTCAGAAGGTAAATATCTCTCTTCTCCTTCTTTTGCTTTAATCCCTAAATTCCCAATTTCACTCCCCTCTCGCATCTCGATCCCCAATTCTCCATCTTCAATCCCTAACCCTTGACCTCCTTCTCCCCCAATTCCCTCTTCATTTCCACGCTCTCCCTCACCTACTGTAACAATACCCCCGCTGGAATCGATCCTTGTCCCCAAGAATCAAATCCTGGAAACTATCCTCGCAGAACGGTATAATCCTCCCACGTATCATCTGTTTCATCAAGGTTCGTCCATCGCACCAACAACTGCGTAACAGGTTTGTTTTTCCTATTGATTATTCTTCTGCCCAGCACCTTATAAGGTTCGATTCGAATATGACCTTCTTCGTTCATTGCAGGAGGAACGGTGGAAAAGACTGTTGAGTTCCCGATATGCTTTTTCAAAAGGCTTACATGAAAGACTGGATGTAAACGCGACGATTCAGGTAAATCCAATCGATACACAAACTCACCAATTTTTTCAATAATTTTGTAAGGCCCGTAAAATTTTGCAGCTAACTTTAAATTTTTTCGCAGGGCTAAAGAAGTTTGTCTATATGGTTGTAACTTCAAGTAAACTGAATCCCCAACTGTAAATATTCTCTCTGTTCTGTTCTTGTCTGCCTTCTGTTTCATCTTGTTGCTTGCTAGCTTTATTAATTGTCTAATGTTTTCTCTTCTGTTCATCAATTCATTCACAACCTGTACATTAGAGTCTGTCTGCCAAATCATAGTAGGAGGCCTATAGCCATACAACGCCTGAAAATGTGTAATTTTTAAGGCAGTGTGGTAGGTAGTATTATACCACCACTCTGCATGAGACAACCACTTAGCCCACTGCTTAGGTTGAAAAAAACATCAGCCCCTTAAATACTGCTCCAAACACTGATTCACCCTTTCTGTCTGACCATCAGTCTCTGGATGGTAAGCAATACTAAATAAGGTTTTAGTACCTAATTGCTTCATTAGTTCTTTCCAAAAAAGACTAGTGAATGTTTTGTCCCTATCAGAAATGGTCATTTTAGGTTGGCCATGAAGCTTATAAACTGTATCCAAATATAATTTGGCTACCTCAGCAGCAGAATAGGGATGTGATAAAGCTATAAAATGGTTGTACTTAGTAAACTTATCAACAACCACCAAAATACAATCTTTCTTCAAAGCTGTAGGTAGGCCCTCTATAAAATCCATAGTGATTACTTCCCAAGCCTGATGAGGAATAGACAGAGGTTGTAGGAGTCTTGGTTTAGCCACATGTTCAATCTTAGTTTGTTGACACACTACACAAGACCTTATCTAGGTTGCCACCATAGCCTTTAACCTAGGCCAGTAAAAATAAGCTTTAATCCTTTGATAAGTTGCCTGTGTACCAGAATGACCACCTTGAGGTGAGTCATGTAGAGTTTGAAGGATCTGTAATCTTAGAGCTCCAGTAGCTCTAATATAAACCCTGTTTTGAAATCTAAGGATACCATTAGAATACTTCCATCTAGGATCAGCACTAGGAGTGATTGTTAATGTAGATATCCAATCAGCAACAATTTTATCATCTTTGTAACTATCTTCCACTTTTTGCACCCATCTAGGAATGATTAATGTAGTACCCATAGCCAAACATTGACCTTGATATTCCCACTGTCTAGAGAGTGCATCAGCAACCACATTAGATTTACCCTTCCTGTATTGAATAGAGTAGTCTAACCCCAACACTTTAGTCAATCCCTTTTTCTTAATAGCAGTAGTTAATTTCTGCTCTAATAAATACTTGAGAGGTTCATGGTCTGTTTTGATAACAAAGGGAATGCTTTCTAAATAATGTCTCCATTTAGAAGCTGTTAATAGAATAGCCAGGTACTCTCTTTCATATATAGATAGGGCAACATGTCTAAGACTAAGTGCCTTGCTAAGATAAGCAATAGGTCTTCCATCCTGAGATAATACAACCCCAATTCCTCCTGAACTTGCATCTATTTCCAAATAAAAACACTTACCAAAATATGGTAATGCTAAAACAGGGGCAACACACATAGCCTGCTTTAAATTTTCAAAAGCCATTAAAGCCTCATTAGTCCACTTAAAGTTGTCCTTTTTAAGCATCTGTGTCAAGGGTTTGTTAATTGTACCATAACCCTTAATAAACCTTCTATAATAACCTGTTAATACCAAAAATCCACGCAATGATTTAAGAGATTTTGGCACAGGCCAACTCTCCATAGTTGTCACTTTAGAAGGGTCGGTAGAAACCCCAGAAACTGAGATAATATGACCCAAGTACTCTACTTGGGTCTGTCCAAAGAAACATTTGGACATCTTAGCAAATAATTGATTAGTCTTCAAAACTTCCAAAACTAACTGGAGATGAACAATATGATCTTCCATAGAAGTGTTGTAGACTAGGATATCATCAAAAAAACCAAGACAAATTTTCTAAGAAATGAACTAAATAATTCATTCATTAGAGCTTGAAATGTAGCAGGGGCATTTGTAAGCCCAAATGGCATTACCTTAAACTCATAGTAGCCCTGATGAGTTCTGAATATTGTCTTATAGATATCCTCAGGTTTAATCCAGACCTCAAATCAATTTTGGAAAAATATACTGCTCCATGCAACTCATCCAATAGGTCCTCCACCACAGGAATAGGAAATTTGTCCTTTACTGTCATGTTGTTTAGCTTTCTATAGTCTACACAAAACCTCCAAGTCCCATCCTTCTTTTTGATTAAAAAGACATGGAGAATCAAAAGGACTTTTGCTTGGTTGAATAATAGATGAGGAGAGCATATTAGCAATCTGCAGTTCTACCTCAATTTTCTGGTGATGTGGAAATCTATAGGGCCTTAAATTAGTTGGAACAACATCAGTTTTAAGAGGAATAGCATGATCATGATTTCTTGTAGGAGGCAGACCTGTAGGCTCAGCAAAAATATATTGGCATTGGTCCAAAAGAGGTTGAATAGTTGTAGGAATACTCTTAGAACCATCAGACATAGTGCATAGTACTACATATCCCAAAATAGATGAATCAGAAGATGTCATCTTCAATAGGGTAGCTTCTGAAATCTGCTGCAGAAAATTAGATTGTTGTTGACCCTGTATAATAATTTGCTCCCCTTTGTATACAAAACTCAGTGTCATGTTATTGAAATCCATTAGGATTGGACTAAACAGTTTCATCCAGTCCACACCTAATACCATATCACTGCCCCTAACTGAAGTAGTCTAAAATCATGTATAAAAGAGTGCCCTTGCATCTTCCATTCCACCCCATTACACCTTGCTGAACTGTAAAGTTGTTGTCCATTAGCTACTGTAATAATCAAAGGATGAGGAGTGGTAATCTGATTACCAACATCAGCCCACTGAGGAGTTAGAAAACTGTGGGTACTACCAATGTCAATCAATATATTTAATGGTCTCCCTTGAATTGTTCCTTGTATCTTTAATGTATTATAACCAATACATCCAGTAATAGCATTCATAGAGATTTCTAAGATTTCCTCTTCTTGCACTATTTACTATTCTAATTCTGCTGGAAAACTGTCTGATTGTAGAACAGTATCGTTTTCAATCATCATATTTAACTGCTTAATTTTGCATTGATGACCTGGAACAAATTTATCTCCACATTTGAAGCACAAATTATTCTGCCTTCTATAATCCATTAAATTCTGATTTGGTGATATGTTGGCTGCATTCTTCTGTTGTACTGGTATTTGAGTTGGCTTTTGAGTAGATATAGGGTTTGGGTAGGATGAATTTCTGAAAGCTGATCTCAATCTTGTACCTTCAAACTCCAAAGACAGCTCATATAGCTTAGCTTGCCTACATGCCTCAGATATTGACTTAGGTTCCAAAGCTTTAACTCTGTGTTTAATATCCTCCCTTAACCCACTAACAAACAGATAAACAAAAAATTCTTCCCCTAGTGTAGGATTTTATAACAACATATGTGGCTGCAATTCCTCAAATCTGTCCTGATACTCTTCCACATTCCCTTTTTGCACTAACTCTGTAAACTCCTCCACTATATCAGCAAAAATTTTGTCAATGAACCTATGACATAGGTCTGCCTCAAACTCATGCCAAGTAACATGATGTTTTTGCATAATGTACCCATCAAACCATATTTCAGCCTTTCCCACTAAATACATTGAAGCCACTTCAACTCTTTGCTCATCAGCAATATTACAAAGAGAAAAATATTTAAGACATTTTTGTAACCATCCCCTTGGATTAATTCCCTCAAAAATTGGCAGCTCAATTTTTGGTTTATGCCACATTACCCCTGACATGTTGGAAGACCCCCCCCAGTACCTCTTCTATCCACCTCTACTACCATTAACTGATTTCTAACAGCACTGATCTCCCCCAATAGATTGTCATTTTTACAGCTAGCCAAATGAACAGGAAAATCCCCTGGTTTAGACTTAAGAATTCCAGGCTCTTCAGGGTTATAAGTAAACCGAGTCTTATCATTAATTACTGCCACCTTAACAGGTTGTTTACTACTCATATTGGATGAGTTAGGAGTCTGTACCTGATCCCCAGCAGACTGGTTTTGATCCTCCTTTCTACCAGTCAGAATCTTTAAGATTTCCTCCACAAATCCATGATTCGTAGCCAATCTAGATTCCAGCATAGAAATCCTCTCTTCTTGAGTCTCCCACCATTTAGGTGGATTAGACTCATCTTTTCCTTGTTTCACCAGTGCTGTCAATTCTTCCATATGCTTCTGCAACCCATCTAAGTCTTCTGCCATGTTCTGATTCTTCTTGGGCATGCCACCAAACTTGCCAGAAATCGAGGCTCTCGATACCAATTGTTATAGATTAAGAAAAATAGAAAGGATTCGAGAAGAAGGAATTAGAAAATTAGAGATTTCAAACGAAAGAAATGCTTCATTCATTACTTGAGGAATCAAAGATCTCTCAGCCATTGTTTATTTAGTTACAAGGCTAGAATTGTAAATTCATATATGACAGCTGACAGTACTATCCAACAGATATAACAAACTATTGTTATCTGCTCTTCATAGGTATTTGGGCCACTGAACTTGGGCTACACCATCTCTTCCTGGACTGGAAACCCCCCCCGGTCCCATGGACTCGATCTGCTCCAACTAAGAAAGTAAATATCTCTCTTCTCCTTCTTTTGCTTTAATCCCTAAATTTCCAAATTCACTCTCCTCTCGCATCCCGGTTCCCAATTCTCCATCTTCAATCCCTAACCCTTAACCTCCTTCTCCCCCAATCCCCTCTTCATTTCCGCGCTCTCCCTCACCTACTGTAACACTGATTTGTTATTAACCGAGATGATAGAGTGAAGGACACGTACATTTGTGCGGGAAGAGCCAGGATTGGATCTCGGTTTTTATCAAAAGGCGCGTGATTTCCCACTCCAACGGTTTTGATTCCTAAACGTGAAAATTAAGCATTGTAGTCGCGCCCAATATCTGCCTGATTTTGGCCAAATCAATCCAGTAGACGAATGACGTGTACCTTGCCGCAAAGTTGAACGAGTTTCTGAACTCTTTATCGGGTATTAGAGACATAATCAAATTCAAATTACAACGGCGGTGAAAAGAAGAAAAATTTTATTTTTTCTGCATAAAAAATAAAATAGAGGAGAGGAGCGGAAGAAACCCTAACAATGCGATTAGGGTTCGGTATTGGGATTAAAATTGAATTCAAGAGAAGCGGTTTTTGAAAATTCGATCATTGGAAATTGGAAAACCCATATCAATGGGAGGCGAAGACGCTGAGAGTGATAAGAGTAGGTCATCTCAAAACAGAGCTTATAAAGGGAAAGGAGAAGACCCCAAACTTTGGGGAATTCTCCTCTTTGGTTTAATTGGCGCCACTGCCACCACTGTCGCTGTAAGTTCTTCCGTTTCCTCTTTTGATGTTTCAACCTTTTAGTTAACCGGATTAATATTTTAACGTTTGGTCAAATAAGCCGTGGCTTTTGGTTTTTTTTTTACATAATTTGATTTTTTGACCTTAAATTTAATTTAAGAAGAAAGGTTACTTTTTATTTCTGGAGAATGGAAACAATTGATGCTTCTAAAGTTTCTCTTGGTCTGAGCAAGCTGTTTTTTAGAATATCCCTTTGATTGTAGTTGCAATTTGGCAGGTAAGTCAGCTGAGGAGGTCTGTTGATTGGATATTTTCTCAGGTATACAAAAAAGTTCTTTCACAGTTCAGCTATAGATGACTGTCTGCTACTATACTTTGATATGGTGGTGGTCTTGAGGAAAAATCTTGGCTTATACTACTTTGCTGTCAGTAACTTCATTGTTTTCTTAAAGGGGATGGTGATTGGTGTAAGGAATATTTTTTTCAGAAAGTTTCAATTGTTTTCTATGAAGATTACTTTTGTAGCTATAAATTGATTTAAAGAGGAAGATTTAGTTCTATGGCTTATTTGAAACCAAAATTATTGCTTTGATACTGTGACAGCTGCCATTATGTTTGATTGCTGTACTGTTGAACTACCATATGGATTTATTGTGTCTGCTGATATCTTGCGAAGTACCGTGATATCACAATCAAGCCTTTTGCAAACTGAAAATTATCTTTATGCCTCAAAACAGTTTGAGTATAGCGTTTCTTATTTCTCGTTTCATATTCACCAATCTGAGTATGTGTGTGATTGCACCATGAAAGTTAGCCAGGTCGCAATCATCTCAGAGAGGAGGTTCTTTTCGAACATCCTTTCAGGAGGAAGCAAGGAGAAGGTATAATCGTCGAATGCAAGAAGAGTATGAGGAAGAAATGGAGAGAGTGGTAAGTTTCGGTTACGTGTTAGCGTCCTCTATATCTAACTACCATATTACTTCCTAGAGATCTTGAAACATGGTTTCAAAGCATTAGTTTAGGTTGTTTTAAACTTGTAATTGTTATAGGCAGATATATACTTACTTTGAAGGAGTGATAAGCTGTAACATTTAGCACTTGATGATGACGAAAACTTGTATCATGGGATATTTTGAATCTCTGGGTGATGTACCCAAGCTTCATGTGGCTATTTTGTGCCATGATTCTTCTGGAAGTTATCTATAATGCTTTTTCTCCTTTTTTTTAAGTTTGTGTTTTGATAAATTGGAATAGAGACCTGAGAGAATGTAAGTTGTGTGGGCTGCAAGTCTTGTGTGCAAATCGTGTCTTCTTTTAACACAAATACCCACATTCTATTTGGGCCTTACTATTCCTAGTCCTTAATATTTTATAACAATTTCAAAAGCTGGGGAGCTGTGCATTTAGCCGTGCTCATAGTAATCTCCTTTTTGGTATACCATTGGGATATAATCTTATTGTTAACTAATTATGTTTCTCTTTGTAGGAGCGAATAAAGCGCATGCAAAGTGTGTTTAACAGGGAGCGAAATAGGTACAAAAGGAGCTATGAGAACTGGAGTGAGTATGGTCATGGTCCTTATCATCAGCACTCCCAGCGAGATGACTGGTATTGGAAGGCTGAAGCACAATATAGAGATGACTGGCATCGGAAGGCTGAAGGACAATATGGAGATCAAGGAACGAATTTCAGGCAATCCCAGAGAGAGAGTAGGATATATCAGTTATCACATCACTACTCAGTTTTAGGTCTCGACAGGTAATGCTGCTGTAACATGGTTTATAAATGCACAACCATAATATTTGACATTTCTGAACTTCCTTCTCTCCACAGATGCAGAACTCAACCATATACAGAAGATGAAATTAAGGTATACTGAGTTATATTTATAATTCTTTTACGTTGCTGCTTATGTTTTTATTTGAGGTATAATGCATATTCCATTTTTTAAAACTGAAAATTCAGTTTGATATAAAGGTCATCGATTTTTATACCATGTGACATTTCTGGTATATCTTTATCAAAAGTTTTGTTATAACTTTATCCACTGTACCGCTCATCTTTACCAGTTGATTCATGATCTTCTCAAGGTAGAATGATTGTTAGTACATGTTAATGTTCATCAAATAACCATCTTAATTTATCAATGAACAATATTTTTTTTAGACTAAGAAATCTGAAAGTCTAAGTACGTGGATTCTTGTGTTTAAGCATCGTAATCACAAAATTGGTCCGGTCACCTCATTTCACAGTTTGCCGGTCTCTGTCATTGTCATCTTAGATAGCTTTTAGGGGTTTTTTTTTATCGAGTGATATCAATCAAAGAACTTAGAACCCGAGATTATTTTGATTTCTTGTCATTGCTGGATTTCATACCATGCCTGTGATGCTGGGCACTGAGATTTAAATTATGTGTCTACAGGCCGCATTCAGGGCCAAAGCAAAACAATTCCACCCAGATCAGAACCAGGACAATAAAGGTGAGATGTGATGGACAGTTAGTACTAAAAGCATGTAAATTTTAACAGCATTGATTTGGGGGTTTTTTTATTTTATTTAATGTTATATTCCTTCCCGGGACCTTGTGTTATATTTCAGAAGCTGCGGAGGTAAAATTCAAAGAGGTAATGACATCATACGAGGCCATAAAGCAAGAAAGGAAGAACATGATGAGCGTATGAAAAAACTGTGTTTCTATGCAAGTGTTGGGAAATGAAGTTCAAGGATAGAGGCGATGTACAAGATTCAAAACCCCATACTTGTACCTCGACTTCACAGTTGAAGAGTTCACATTCATCGGTCATTGATCCCGATCTTCTTTTTTCTCTCTCTTTATCAGTTTATACTGAGGTTGTATTTGTAGGTGTAGGCATTTAGTAAGAGATGAATAATTAGACTAGAACGTAATCTCAAAGTTCATTTTATTATCGTTAAGAAATATACATTCATTGACCGCTGACAAACAGTATTATTGTAGATAATTTTAGGGTAAACTACACCAATGGTAACTATGATTTGAGTGAGTTGTTTTCTCCACTGGTCTCAAAATTAACAAATTGATCACTAATATTATCAATTTATAATAAATTAATCATTGATTTTATCAATTTGTAACAAATTGGTAACTCTATTGTCATCCCCTTAAATTGATGATGTGGCACAGTTAACAAAAAAGTTAATATTTAGTTTTATCCTTAATTTTTTGTTCAAACGCCAAATAGGTCTTTATCAGATCGAAGCCCAACTGTTATAGCTTCATCCACTAACGTTAAAACATCAATTAGCTGCTGATCCTTATTCCCATATGTAATGGGGTAAGGGGGAGGTAGGATAGTAGGCTGCCCCCAACATCAGGTTGAGAGTAACTTCTGTAGGAGACCTTCGAATTATGAAATGCCCTCTGTAGGACTCGATCCCACGACCCCAAGGTTAAGAACCTTGTGCTCTACCAACTGAGCTGGATGGTCATTTCTTAAAACATCAATTAGCATTGCCGTTAATTCCCAAGATCATTGCCGGTTACTGATGTTGTGAAACTTGGGTTAATTTCCACCAATAACAATTCACCTTGAAAACTATTATCTAGGTGACTAGTGTGAAAACGATTGTACTAAAAATCACCCCAAGGTAGATTCCCAGGAAAGAGGAGGGGTCACAATGGTCCCTCTTAAAACCCACTTTCCTTAGACAGAACTACCAAGACAAGTAATTTTAATAGGACAATAATTAACAACAACTATACCCGACAATAGTTATTAAATAGACATAAAAGAGAACACCAAAATATTTCACTAATAGAGGAAATATTACAAAGAGAGAAAGAATACAAATAGCCTTTAAAATAGAAGAAGGCTTATATTTGTGGGATGATTAACTAAGGAGGAGGAGGGCTTTATTTATAACAAAAGAATTTCCCCTCCTCCTTATACACAACCAATGTGGGACTTCTGCCAAAAACCAACAAATCTCCACCTTGGCAAATTCCACACACATCTCTAAAAAAACAATCTTTTAATTTGTAACAATATTGACCAAGTATAAACAATGTTTAAACTTGACCGCAGTTACCACTTTTGTCAACATATCAGCAGGATTCTCAGTGGTCCGAATCTTCTGGATTATGACTCCACCTTCTTTTAGAATCTCTCGTACAAAGTGATATCGAACATCGATGTGCTTCGTCCTTGCATGGTAAACCTGGTTCTTTGCTAAATGAATAGCACTCTGACTGTCACAATGCACTTTGATGTGCTTTGTTCCATTCCCAATTCACCAAGCAACCCTTGAAGCCAAATTGCCTCCTTCACAGCCTCTGTAACTGCCATATACTCTGCCTCTGTAGTAGACAAAGCCACTGTTGACTGTAAGGTGGACTTCCAACTGACTGGTGCCTTTGCAAATGTAAACACATAACCAGTAGTTGATCGACGCTTGTCCAAATCACCTGCATAGTCTGAATCACAATACCCAAATACACACTGACCATCTTGTTTGTCCTGCTGAAAGACCAAACCAACATCTACGGTGTTCAGAATATACCGCAGAATCCATTTCACAGCTTGCCAATGCTCCTTTCCAGGATCATGCATATACCTGCTCACAACCCCAATTGCCTGTGAAATATTGGGTCTCGTACACACCATTGCATACATCAAGCTACCAACAGCACTTGCATACGGAACCTTTGACATGTATTCCCATTCTGCATCATCCTTAGGTGACATGGATGCACCGAGCTTGAAATGAGGAGCAAGAGGCGTACTAACTGGTTTTGACATCTCATTTATGCCAAAACGTTTTAGTACCTTCCTCAGATATTCTTTCTGAGACAAGCAAAGCCTCCCCAATTTCTTATCCCTTGATATCTCCATTGTAACACCCCCAACCCGTTTCCGATCCGGATACGAGTCCGAAGTGTCACATTGACTTTTCAAACATTTATTCGTATAAAATAGTGAGTAATTTAAAAACTTTGATAACATTTAACTTATTCAAAACGTTTACAAAATATATATCAGAGTTCATACAATTTATATCTTTAGACTACATGCCAACTACACTCTATATACAGTACCTATATTTTCTGATCTGACATTTGGTAAGGAAAACTGACATGTCTTGCTCCGCATTACTACTTACTATTCTCGAAACCTACGTGTGAAACAATCACACGCTAAGTCGAAGACTTAGTGAGGCATAACAACTTATAATGCACTTTATAACATATATCAATACATGCATGTTCTGTTCTATCATGTTATACCAATTCCATGCATTCTTCGTATCATATAAAATCATATCAGATTAATTACAGTAAATACATACATACACATAATTCATCATTAACAGTTTATCATGTAATCACATACTTTTATGGTTAACCTTTTCAATCAAACACTATACATACACAATATCATATCATTTCTATAACATTTATCATACCACTAACATATATTTGTTCATATCTCTGGATTAGCCCATGTACATATGTGAGAACTATCGATATGTGAGTCTATAGAGGTTGTGCACTAATGCTGTCACCACAACTCGTATAATTGCACCGAAGTGCCGCGTAGAATTGCACCGTAGTGCCATATAATAATGTCCATAAGGACCACATATTATTCCTTAAGAATCATATACATATACTAGGGATCAAGTATGTGTCTTTCAAGACTTCACACATGTTCCACATAATATATATATATCCCGAAGGACCGCGTAGAATTGCACCGTAGTGCCATATAATAATGTCCATAAGGACCACATATTATTCCTTAAGAATCATATACATATACTAGGGATCAAGTATGTGTCTTTCAAGACTTCACACATGTTCCAAAGAATATACATATGTCTCGAAGGACCGCGTAGACCCTCGACTCTTGGCATGCCAACTATACCCCTAGCTCTCATGATACATAACATGGGCGTTATCATTTATTTCATTTCAAATATTCACATAAACTTGTAATTCACTTTCACATATCACGTATCACATAGCTTCTTTTCATATTATCACATAGTCACATAGTTCACTTACACGTAGATCATTTCCATATAAATCACACGTCACATATATCATGTTTTCATATAATTTCTATCATTTCTCACCCAATCACACGTCACATATATCATGTTTTCATATAATTTCTATCATTTCTCACCCAATCACATTTATTCATGTAAACATACTTATCATATCTTGTTCACATAAGATCATATACTTCATATAACATATAGAAACACCTAGAACACTTTCACGTAGCTTATATCAATTTTCAGAGTCCTTTCATATTACCTGATGACATATATCATATAGATATATAATAACTGATATCATATTATCTACCTTATGCTCCATTTCTTTGTATTCCCTTTTTCATATCAGCATACATTTAAATATTCTTATATGTCCTATCAATATCCTATAAACTTACTCATATTCTCATATATCATATTTTAATATAATTTGTATAGTAATACTCTATAATTGTATCATATAATGATTTTACCCAAGTATTCCTTTATAAAGTTTATATTACATGTTCAATTAGTCTCATGCTATCTTATAAATAATTTCCATTTATTTTATATCATTTTCCTTTTCTACTCACATAAACCATCTATTTATTTAGTTCAATTTCTCATGACTTCCACAATACTCTTTAATAAAACTTTGTAGCTCTTCACTATAATACATAAACCATAGTTTCCTTTAATTTATCAATCTTCCCTATATTACTTATGTATCCTTATTTATGCCTTCGAATTCATACTATTCTCTTAGAGTCTTCTAACATTTCTCGTATAATCACTTATACCATATCATATAACTTATACTTGATTATCTTATTCTCTCATGTTCATTTCATTTCTTATGACTCTATCATATAACTTATTTCATGTTCTTCCATGATTACATATTAAAGTCTTACATACATCATATAGCATATACAAAGCATATCATTATCTTTAGTCATGCATACATACAATCAATGTAATACAGATAATCACATATAATTATAACCACACATAATCATGTCCATGACTTCATGCATATTACTCTATGAAATAGACTCATCGCAAGTCTTATTTCCATTAAACACTACATATCACTAGTATGCACTCACCTTGCCTCACTAGTCCATTCCAATCTCTTATCTTCCCTTGATCGATCTTACTTGCCAAATGTTCCGGAATTGCTTTACGCGCAGAATCTACATAAATGTACATTTTGAGGCAATTATTAGATACCTACACCTTGTAATTGGATACTAGCAACTTAAACGAACTTATTAAACCAATATTCCCATTTTTCCTTTAGGGGGAATCGGTTCCCTACTAAGAGGGTATCAATTCCCTCATGACATTCTGGAAATTTTGTTCGTTTGAAGGGGTATCGGTTCCCCTTGAATGGGTACCGATTCCCCTTGCCCAGAAATCATATTTTCAACCCGAAAATTACTTCATTTCCTCTCAAACACTTCATATATCATCCCCTTTTCATTCTTAACTCTAGTACACATACTTAAACCAATCTATATTCATTTATTTCATCTTAAACCTCAAAATCCTATCTTCCATATGAGATTCAAAAATCATACCAAATTTTCAATGTGTTCTAATTCCAATTCTAACACTTCATACTTCTTAATTAGATTGATGACAAGTCAAATTCATCCATAAAACTTCAACAACCATACCATATCAAAATTTCATCTTAAAACTCATATTGCAAATTCCTTCATAATTCCTTTATCTTATTGTTTAAATCCCATATAAGCTTTCCTTAAGCTTATTTAATACCCAAAGAATCAAAACTAAGCTTAAAACTCAAGAATTAACCAACTGAAATTAAACTTACCTTTGCCTTGCTCTCCCATGTATGAAGAAGAAGAAAGGAGAAGAGAACTCTGGATGTTTCTCACATTTCCCACGTTTATATTACCTTTAAAAGGAATATAAAAATCTTTCTGGTCAAATGACCATTTAACCCTTAATTTCCTTTAATAATTACTAAATAACCTTCATCATATATATATCCAATAATCATTGAACTATTTCATTCTTATACTTTAGTCACCAAATTCTGAAACTTTACAATTTGGTCACTAACCCGGTATTGAGGATGTTACATCCATGCCTAGAATCTTCTTCGCTTCACCAAGATCCTTCATCTCAAACTCCCTGTTCAATTGAGTCTTTAGTTTCGCAATTTCTGTCTGACTCCTGGAAGCTATCAGCATATCATCAACATAAAGAAGAAGATATATATAGGATCCGTCTTCTAGCTCACGTAAATACACACAATGATCATATTTGCTTCTTGTGTACTTCTGCCCTATCATAAACTTGTCAAATCGCTTGTACCACTGCCTTGGAGATTGCTTCAATCCGTACAACGATTTTTCTAATTTGCACACCATCTCTTCTTTTTCAGCAACTTTGAATCCATCTGGCTGAGTCATGTAGATTTCCTCATCCAAGTCTCCATGTAAAAATGCAGTTTTTACATCCATCTAAACTAGTTCCAAATCCAACTGCGCTACCAAAGCCAACAAAATTCTGATGGAAGGATGTTTTACAACTGGAGAAAATACCTCATTATAATCAACTCCCTCCGTTTGAGCGTAGCCTTTAGCCACCAATCTTGCTTTGTAGCGGATGTTATTTTTGTCAGGAAATCCATCTTTCTTTGCATATACCCACTTGCACCCAATTGCCTTCTTTCCCTTCGGAAGACTAGCTAGTTTCCACGTTTGATTCTTTTGAAGGGATTGCATTTCTTCATTCATGGCGATCCTCCACTTTTTATGTTCTGAACTTTGAACTGCTTCATTAAAAGTGGCAGGAACGTCATCAATTGCAATTGGTGATGCAAAAGAGACCATATCAGCATAACGAGCATGTTGTCTAATAGTCCTCTTTCCTTTTCTGAGTGCAATTGATTCATGCTGCTGTGGAGGTTCTTAGGTCTAAACCTCTTCTTCTTCTGACTCTTCTTCTACCATAGGAGAGTCAACATCAGTTTCTTTACTGGTTGGGACAAATTTGCTTCCTTCAAACTCCACCTGTTTGGGAGTTCCATCTGTCTGCTCCAATTTTTCTGAAGTCACCTTTCTCAACATGGTAGATTCATCAAAGGTAACATCCCTGCTGAAGATTATTTTCTTTGTTTCTGGACACCAAAGACGATAGCCTTTCACACCAGAGGTGATCCCCATAAAGATCGCCTTCTTTGCTCTTGGATCCAGCTTTGACTCCTTAACATGGTAGTATGCAGTGGAACCAAACACGTGTAAGGAATCATAATCTGTAGTAGGTACTCCAAACCATTTCTCTAATGGTGTTTTACCACCAATAGCAGTCGATGGTAAACGGTTGACAAGGTGACAAGAATAGACCAAAGCCTCAGCCCAAAATTCTTTGCCTAACCCAGCATTAGACAACATACACCGAACCTTCTCCACTAATGTCTGGTTCATACGCTCTGCCACCCCATTCTGTTGTGGTGTACCTCTGACAGTGAAGTGCCTAACAATACCTTCCTCTTCACAGACTTTCAGAAATGGATCATTTTTGTACTCTCCACCATTGTCTGTACGGAGACGTTTGATTTTTCTGCCTGTTTGAGTCTCCATCATCTTTTTCCATTTAAGGAAAAATCCTAGCACCTCATCCTTTGTCTTCATTGGATACACCCAAACTCTCCGGGAAAAATCATCAACAAAGGTGACATAATAGTGTGTTCCTCCCAATGAAGTTGTCTTGGAAGGCCCCCATACATCTGAATGAACATAATCCAAAATACCTTTAGTATCATGGATTGCTGTTCCAAATTTCACCCTCGTCTTCTTCCCTTTGATGCAATGCTCACAAAAAGCTAATTTGCAAGCCCGAGCACCCTTCAATAATCCTTGATCTATCAGTAATTTCAAGGATTTTTCACCAACATGCCCCAATCGCATATGCCATAACCTGGTTGCTTCTGACTCCTGTTCATCAGTAGAAGATGCCACTGCTGCTGTCCCAACAATTGTACTACCCAGAAAGAAATACACATTGTTTCTTTTTCGGAGGTTTGAGCTGGAAGATTTGTTGAGAGCTTCGGCTGAAATGTTAGGGAAAGGTGGGTTCGAGACGACGTATAAACTATAAAGTGGTGCTCGACGATGGGAATGTGCTGGCCGTAAAGATATCTAAAGACGCAAACAAGGTGGGAAGAGAGAGTTTGAGCAACAAATGGACGTTCTGGGAATGTTAAGGCATCCCCATTTGGTTAGCTTGAAAACCTACTATTTTTTCAGGGAAGAGAAGCTCTTGGTCTACGATTACGTGCCCAATGGTAGCTTGTTTTGGCTAATTCTTGGTATGTTTCAGCTGGGTTTTTTTTTATTTGCATTAGTTTCAAGTTCATTTTACACGAAATTGTTGTCTGGTTGATGTTGCAGAGGGTGGCTGAAGTAGCCACCATCACTGGGCAGATGATATAATTGTGGGGTTTATGGGTCACTTACTCGTAAGTGCAGGCCTAAGGGAAAGCAGTTTGATTATTGCATTTGCTTGGATAGATTGCAAAACTTAAGTTGGTGGTTGAACATGAATTTAATTAATTAAGGATTAATATAAAAATAAATTATCAAATTATAGCTCAAATTAATTTTTGGTACTCGAAGAATTTTCTGATAAAAACATATGCCTAAAATTTTCTCTGTTATTGTTTTAATTGCTCAGTCTAATTGCCGTTAAAAAACTGATATCCAACTAAAACATGAAGCGTGCCTTTAATTTATTTTATGATATTTTCTTTAAACTCAAATATAAAATAACATAAAAAATAACAAATAATATATTTTAATCCTTATTTAAGGTAAAACAAAAATTTATCGTCATTTTTCTCTTCTCACTCTCTCCCTTGAATATCGTCCTTTCCTCTCTTACATTCTTATTTCATTTTGTCGTTGTTTAACCTATGGTTTACGGTTAACTTATTGAACTAAATTGAAGCCATAAAAGTTACATAAGTTTTTTATTTACTATTTATTTGTTAAAAAATGTCGGTGAATCTTCAAAATTATGTCACAATTCGAGGAACGTGTATTGTTACTATAAAATGAAAGTCCCCATTTACTGTAAAATTACATAACTTATTTAAATATAAGTTGTAATATTGTATCTCTAAGCACATAAATTCTGAAATCACTCATATTTACAAACTAGAAATAATACTCTAATATGTCTATCAAACCATTTTTTCTTCTTCTCCCTTCACAAAACCATTATTTCTAACAATTTTCAACGTCATTTTTACCCCGCTTAAAATGTCTTATATATGATGATATTATAGTCACCTTAAAGATAAATTGCAACATTACACGTTTATAATTAAAAGGGTAATCTATGTCAAATATCACTCACTCACCTTTAGGCTCGGGCTCGTTTATGCCAGCAACGTTTTAATTTTGTCAATTTTAACACTAACGTTTAAGTTTAACTGCAATTATGTCACTCCGCCATTAATGGCGTAACGACACGATGACATGGCACCTCCGTGCCGTGACGTTGCTGACGTGACTCCCTCACCAAAACGATGTCGTTTTGGCATGACTGTGTTGGTGCTAAAAAACCTCAAAACGACGTAGTTTTGTTTGAGAAAAATTAGTAAATAATGCATTTGAAGGGAAATAAAAGTTAATACATAACCACTATGCCAACTTAGATTTTTTATTATAATTCTATAAACATAATATACATTAAGTCAACATTCGAAAAATATTTTCTAAAAAAACCATGAAATTATTAAAATTCCAAAAAAACACCTTAAATTCCATAAAATTTCAAAAAACTCCTAAATTCCTAAAAATTTAGGGAGTCAATAACATAATATATTTGAACAGTTTGATATATTGAACTTGTGTTATTGATTTATTTCCCTACGAAGCATGTTCTAAATGCTCATTTGGAGTCAATAACAGAAGTGGCATCAATAATGTTTGTGTTTGAAGTATATTGAATAACATGAAAATCTTGAATTTTTATGTTGTTTTAATGATTCTAATTTAATTTTAATGTGTTAAAATTATTGGTAAAGTATTATAAGTGATTAGGTTTAATTTTTCGGTCATTAGGAGGGTTAATGTCGTGTTTTAAGTCGAAAACAATGTGTTGTTTGTAATTTGTTTTCTACCCAGTTTTACAAAATTTGCAATTTAGTCCAAGAATTGAAATTGTTTAAAATGACATATAACTTCTGCTCCCTTTATTTTGGAAATTTGTAGAATGATTTTTAAGTTTAATTATATTAGTTTACTGAAAGTTCCAAACTATTATGTAAACTTTATGATTTTTTGGGATTTTTAAGAATTTAGGAGTTTTTTTAGATTTTATGGAATTTAAGGTGTTTATTTGGGAATTTTAATAATTTTATGGGTTTTTTAGAAAATAACTTTTCGAATGTTTACTCATGTTATGTATATTATGTTTATAAAATTATACCAAAAAATCTAAATTGGCATAGTGGTTAAGAACTAACATTTATTTCCAAAGGTTATGGGTTCAAATCCCTTTAAATGCTATTTTTATTTACTTTTCTCAAACAAAACTACGTCGTTTTGAGATTTTTTAGCACCAACACAGTCATGCCAAAATGACGTCGTTTTGGTGAGGGATCTACGTCAGCAACGTCACGGCACGGAGGTGTCATGTCATCGTGCTGTTACGCCATTAACGGCGGAGTGACATAATTGCATTTAAACTTAAACGTTAGTGTTAAAATTGATAAAATTGAAACGTTGCTAGTATAAACGAGCCCGAGCCTAAAGGTGAGTGAAATTTGACATAGATTACCCTAATTAAAAATTTAAAAAAATCAGTTTTCCACCCAAAAATAGTATTCAAACTTTGCAGGTTGCTTTGTCCCTCATAAATCTCGCGATATTTTGGATCATAAAAGTTACATTGCGCGAAGAGCAAGGTCATTTTATCCAATTATTTTATTAGCTTACTTGGAAAGTATACCCACGTCGGATGTATCTCTCGTGTTGAAAGGTACGAAGATTTAACACCTTGTTTACATACCATGAGATCGTCTGATATGGACAATTTTAGGTTATTCTTTCAAATAATTCCGAGTGCTCTATTTTTTAAAATAATTATTTATTTAAAGTTTTTAATATAAAATTACCTATTTTCTTGCTTTTTTACCCGAATAGCATATTTTGTTTCCTTTAAACCACATGCAGGCGTTTCGAAGGAAATCTCATGATTTTCTTTACCGCACTCGTAATTCGTCCGATAATTTTTAAGGCTGTGTTTCCATTCATCAATATGAACATTAATCTCTCGTGGTTTTCTTTACCGCACTCATAATTCGTCCGATGATTTATAAGGCTGGGATTCCATTCATCAATATGAACAATTATCCTCGTCTTTCTATTTTCTGTTTAAAGTCTTTCTGTGGGTTAATACTTTGTTTTATCGTAAAATCCTTTTTTCTTTTGTTCTGTTGTGTCCAATTTGACTCAGTGATGTTGACAGACAACGTACTGTCGTTTTTGTATCTTAAAAAATAAATTTGTTTTTAAGAAAATCAAAATCAAAGACGTGTTGAGCTGGGCTAAACCCTTGAGATAACATTTTTAAATAAATTATTTCACGAAATAATATTCTTTTAAAATTAATTATTTAAATAAAATGATATCTACGATGTTGATCGTAAATCACTATACCTTTCGAACGACCTACTACACACACGTCCCCAAGCATAGGAGAGTTTAGCCTGTTGAGCTGTTACCATCTTTTTCCCGTCTCTGTTGAAATTTTTGGTTTTTCAAAAAGCCACCTACTTTTGCAAGCTGTAAGCCTCTAATTGAGCGAGAACGAGCTTTTTGGAACTTCCTTAATTCCCCCCATCTGCAGCTTTGAACTGAGAAGCACAAGCTTATCCTTCGTTGCTTTTAGCAAACACGAACAAGTTTTGCTCTTCTATCATCCGATCCGATAATGTTGTTCATCTTTTAGCTGTTTTTTTTTACTCTCCCTCGTTTTTGATTTTGTGACCCCTCAAGATCGAACCAAACAGCAAAGTTAGAAAAACCCAACAATGGCGCCGTCCTTTGATTTATGGGCAAAAGGCAGGCATAAAGGAACCCCGGTTGTTGTCAAAATGAAAAACCCGAACTGGTCCATTGACAAGGTCGAGGGTCTATCTGACGACGATTTCCTCATGGACAATACCCCAACCGGTGCTCGAGAAAAGGCGCGTAAGAAAAACGCGAAGCAACTCACTTGGGTTCTCCTCTTAAAAGCCGACCGTGCTGCTGGTTGCTTAACGTCCATTGCCTCCACATTCGTCGCCCTCGGTTCAGCCATCTGTCGCCGAGTCGCCTCCGGTCGAACCGACGCTGACAACAGTTCCTTCAAAGAAAACAAAACCGTTAAAACCAGGTTATATAACTGCATCAAAGTGTTCCTTTGGTTGTCTTTGCTGTTACTCGGTTTCGAGGTTGCCGCGTACTTTAAAGGCTGGCATTTTGGTGCCCCAAAGCTTAAACTGCAGTACGTTTTTACTTCGCCGTATGGTGTTAAAGACTTGTTCGATTTGCTATACTATCGCTGGGTTCTGATTCGGGTGGAGTACCTCGCTCCCCCTCTTCAGTTCCTCGCTAATGTCTGCATTGTGCTATTCCTTATCCAAAGCATGGATAGGTTAATCCTCTGTTTGGGTTGCTTTTGGATCCGTTTCAAAAAAATGAAGCCAATTCCCAAACAAGGCGCTGTTGCAGATCTTGAATCTGGGGAAACTGGTTTCTTCCCAATGGTTCTCGTTCAGATCCCTATGTGTAACGAAAGAGAGGTAAATCAAAAAGGGGGGAAACAAACATTTTCATCATTTTAAAAGAAAACCCATTTTGTAATTATGGTTTAATTTAACAATTTTTATTTGCAGGTTTACCAACAATCAATTGCTGCAGTTTGTAATTTGGACTGGCCGAAATCGAAAATTTTGATTCAAGTTTTGGATGATTCTGACTATCCAACGACTCAGCTACTTATTAAAGATGAGGTGCATAAATGGCAACAAGAAGGTGCCAACATTGTATATCGGCACCGAACAATCAGAGATGGTTATAAAGCTGGTAATCTTAAGTCCGCCATGGGTTGTAGTTATGTTGAAGAGTATGAATTTGTTGCCATTTTCGATGCTGATTTCCAGCCTACACCTGATTTTCTCATACGAACCGTTCCCCACTTTAAGGTAACTAAATTAACTTGTCATGTTTTGAGTTAAATTCAATTTAGTGAATTCAAGCACGATTTAGCATGTCTAGGATTAGTTGAACTGAAATTCTGTTTTTGGTTTTTTTCTTACAGGATAATGAGGATGTAGGATTGGTTCAGACAAGGTGGTCATTTGTGAATAAGGATGAGAATTTACTAACGAGATTGCAAAATATAAATTTAGCCTTTCACTTTGAAGTAGAGCAACAAGTGAACGGGGTTTTCATTAATTTCTTCGGCTTTAATGGGACTGCCGGAGTTTGGAGGATTAAGGCTTTGGAGGATTCCGGTGGGTGGTTGGAAAGGACAACAGTCGAGGACATGGATATAGCTGTCCGAGCTCATCTTCAAGGATGGAAGTTCGTTTTTCTCAATGATGTGGAGGTATGGCTTGATCGTAATCTGTAATATTCCTAGTTGGATTTTGCAGCCAATTGACTTTCATGGAACATAAATGTTTGTTGGTTTTTGTTATCTGTTTAACAGTGTCAGTGTGAGCTTCCTGAATCCTATGAAGCTTATAGAAAACAACAGCACAGATGGCATTCTGGACCTATGCAGTTATTTCGGCTTTGTTTGCCGTATATTATCCGTGCTAAGGTGAATACATTTTTTGCAGCTCACTTTTGTTAACCATCAATTGTTCTATTTTGTTGAATTTTGATTCCTATGTTCTTCTGTAATTTGATCGATGCAGATTAGTGTATGGAAGAAATTCAACTTGATCTTTCTGTTCTTTCTTCTTCGAAAACTGGTGCTACCGTTTTATTCGTTTACTTTATTCTGCATAATTCTCCCAATGACCATGTTCGTTCCAGAGGCTGAGCTTCCAGCATGGGTTGTCTGTTACATCCCTGCTACAATGTCGTTCCTCAACATCCTACCGGTGCCGAAATCCTTCCCATTCATTGTTCCTTACCTTCTTTTCGAGAATACCATGTCGGTGACGAAGTTCAATGCTATGATATCCGGTCTTTTCCAACTTGGCAGTGCATATGAGTGGGTTGTTACAAAAAAATCCGGTCGATCATCTGAGGGTGATCTTGTTTCCTTAGTCGAGAAAAAGCCAAAACACAATCGTGTTGGATCAGAAGCCAATCTTGAGGAAATGAAAGCTGATCTCGAGCAAGAACAAGAACAAAAGGCCAAGAAAAAGAAGCATAATAGGATATATAGGAAGGAGCTGGCTCTCGCATTCCTCCTCCTAACAGCATCAGCTAGGAGCCTCCTGTCTGCACAGGGAATCCATTTCTATTTCTTGCTGTTTCAAGGGATATCCTTCCTTCTTGTCGGTCTAGACTTGATTGGTGAGCAGATTATGTGAAGGACAGATTAGGGGCTATTGTAGCAAGTCATGGATGATAAAAATCCGGGCTAAGCCGGTGGACGTTGAATCTGGGTATCACTGCAAAATGATCTACTCTCTAGAGTCCGACCCCAATTCCACCCACAGTATAAAGATAAAAATGGTGTCGCATTGACACACAGAATAGCCTCCATTTTGAACATAGGCATGCTTGAGATTTGTGTACTGTTCACTGTATGTAGCGAAAGTCCCCCCCTTTTTTTTATTCTTTTGTTTTAATGTCAATTCTTTTGTAAGGAGAAGCAATTGTTGTTCAAAACTTCAAACAGGAACTAATAAGTTACAGTTTCAGTTCCGATCCCTTTGATCAGAGCTTTTCCAAATACAGGAAAAGTGAAAGGAAGCTTGGTGATATCTTTATCATTATTGTTTGCCTTTGATGTTTGTACAGCTATTTGGTTAGGTTTTCGGGGGTCCTGTACAAATTCTTATAAAAGGTCCCTTATTTTTTAGATATATTCGATTTCAGGGTAACAATAGTGGTGTTTTTTTGATAAGCACCACGATAAATCTATCTATAATGATGTTTTATCAATAAAACCACAATAATAGTGTCGTTTTTTTTTAAAACGTCGTAATATGTTCATTTATAGTGGCGTTTATTCAAAAAACGTCACTATATATATACTGTTTTGAGGCTTTTTTAGAGACTCTACAAGGTCGTGCAGTTTGCGTCGGCCAATCACGACGCTGGCTATTCCCTCCACCGTTTACAAAACCTTCCCCTACCAACCCTAATTCCATCGAAACGAAAACCACCTTTCTTAGTATGTACGGGCAATAAACCTTAAAGCGATCCATGCCATATCTTAGCACATGCCGAGTGTTTGTCATCCAGTCTAGAAACATGCCTTTTCCATTTTCTACGTGCTTTTCAGGGCCACAAGTGGCAGTGTACTAATGTAGTTTCTACGGTTTTTCATTTTTTAGGTAAAGCTATGCATTCATACTTAAAACTATTTAAACTTTTAATTTTTTTTAAATCGTACTTAACGTTTAGTTTTTGTTTTATTTTAGTATCCTGTCGTTAAAAACGTAACACACTCAGTACATAAACTATCAGTTTTAGTCTATTTTAGTACTTAATTTTTTATTAAAAAAATCAGAACTTAACGTTAAATCTTGAACGAGGTACTCTTACCCTACCAATAAACGCGAAAAAGGGATTTACTATTTTTTTTAATTATTTGATGATATTGTAATATAAGAATTAAGGATGGCAAACGGATACAATTTCGTGGATTTTGCACAATACCCGCTCTAATTGGGGCGGAGATGGGTATAATTTTAGTGGGTAGTGGGCGGGTATGGATTTAGAAAGTAGTACCCGTCGCGGGTAGTGGGCGGGTGATAAGTTTGAGACCTTACCCGTCAGGCCACTAAATACTCATTAAATTTTGGATCATTATGAATTTAGGTATAATTTTAGAGACTAATTTATAAATTTTAATATTGTATAAAATATAACTTATAATTTAACCATATATTAGGGATAATTTAACTAAAGGAACAATGCTGAACGACTTTGTTGAATTTGTAGACTAAAATAATGATGCAATTTTAGAAAAATCTGATTTAGACAGGTACTTAGAAACTGTCAACATACTACTTGTTGATGATTTTGATATTCTTAACTGGTGGAAAACAAATGTAAATAGTTAATCAACTCTCCAACAAATAGCAAAGAATATTTTGAATATTCATGTCTCCACTGTCCCATCAGAATCTGCATTTAGTATAAGTGGAAGAGTAATTGGTCCTTAACGTAGTCGACTACTTTCGGAGACGATTGAAGTATTAATGTGTTCTCAGAATTGGCTTTGGGCCGATATTAAAGGTAATCTTATTATTTAGTCTATGTTTGTTGTCAAACTATGCTTAATTATCTTATTAAAGTTTAGTTACTTATATTAGTTTTGCCTTCTATTATATATGTAGGTAGTAGTGAATTTAAATTAGAGCGCTCTCAATTGGAGGAAATAGATAATGATGATTGTAATATTGGAGTAACACATGTCATAAGTATTTTCTAAAATTTGAGAATGTTGTGACAGAGAACAAAAATATTATGTGTTTATCATTTATGTTTCTAGGCTTTAATTATGTTTTTTATTATAGTGTTTTATGTACTTTAAGATCTATGTTAACACTTGACTCAAATAATCATTGGTTTATTTTATTATGCTTCTTAATGGAAATATTTGTTTTATGTTTGTTGTTTATGTATAATTTAAGATTGCTCTCAGGCGGGTCTAACCGGGTACGTCTCAAGTTAGGTAGTGGGTGAGGAGATTAATTTAAGAATGTACCCGCGTGGACGGATGGTAGATTGAATTTTTAAAATTTACTCAATGAACTTTATAGATTGAGTTTTTTTTGTCACTCTACCGTTTCCTCTGTAATGGATGATGTGGAATAACTTAATATTAAATATATTACATCAGATTGATATTAAATACAAATTATTAATATTTAATGCCACATAAGAATTTAAAATAAAAGTAAAAAAAACAAAACCTAAAACTACTCAACCCTAATTTCAAGCTTCTTCTCCAACCTCAACCCCCAAATCATCACCGACCGTTCAAAATGACAACCCCCACCCGCAAGTGCAGGAACAGAAAACAACTATACAGTGACTGGATGCTAAATTGGTTTAGATAAAAAGAGGGAGAGAGATAAAAAAAAGTGAAAGAAGAAAAAGAATAAAGAACTAAAAATGGGATAATATAAGTTTTTAATTATTATTTTTTACTTGTATTTTAATGATTATTTTAATGATTAAAAAATGTTTATTTAGCTCACGTCATAATACCATTAAAAAGTTAACAGTGGAGGAGTGACTAAAAAAAATTCAATGTTTAAAGTTCAGTGAGTAAATTGAAACAATTAAAAGTATGATGAGTGAAATAGGAGATAAGTAAAATTCACTGAATAACCGTGTAATTTACCCAAATATTTATGAGCTAGAACAAACCTACAACCGGGATCACGAGATGGTGGGGGGAAGAATATTGTTTGCTACCAAAGATACTCGGTTTAGATTCGGGACGTTGACAACTCCAAACCTTAAATTCCTTAACAAAATGAAAAAGCATATATTTGCGTATTGAAGTGATGTATAGATATGAGCTGCAACTGTGCGGCCGGGATATGCTGCTGCCTGCTGCCCTAATGTCTGCCTACCTGAACAGACCGTCACCTCAAAAGCTTTTTGTTTGATGTTGGGCCTCCAGCGAATGAGATTAAATACGTTACATTTTGCTGCTCTTAACTTGCATTGTATCACAGTGAAGCAAGAGACAAAAATTTTGCACTGAATGAATGAGGCTGAGGAGGATGCAGCAGTAAATGCCCAGGTTGTGAGAAGGAACCATGCCTGGTAAACTGCCCCTAATTTTTGAAAACTCAAAAATTAAACAAAGAAATGCACAATGTGATAGCTTAAAGCTTGGGGCCGACCTGAAATTGGTGTATCAACCAATGGCCCCTCCTGTTCAAGTATTGCCAGGTTTAGCTGGACTTTCGTTGACATCAAGTGTTCAAGTTTGAGCCAAAGAAAGCAGGGAGAAAGAAAACATCAGAAAAGTGGGAAGAATCTTCTTCAAGTTGGTTCTGTAAATGGATGCTGTTTCACAGTGTCCTTCCAAGTTCAAATGAAAAATCTGAAAATGTACAAGTCCCAATCAGAAGCAGGCGGAAGGGTGGAGAATTAGCCTGTAGTTTTTAAGTTCTCCTCAGCAGAACACAAGACGACTCCATATAGGACATCACCTATCCTTTCCCTTTCAATGTCTTGGACACATCCTGGAATATTTACATAGTTATTCTGATGATTTATGTTTTTAAGGCACCATCAATGCCACTTATATTACGGGTGTAGTTTTCTACCAATGAATTATATAGTTATTGACGAAGTACAGCATTATTACTATAATTTCATTTATATAATGAGGCTTTAGTAATTTGTGTATGATACTTATGTCACATCCGAAATTAAAAAGAAAAAAAATTGTTGTTTTCAATTTTTCAACTAGTTGGTCACTTATTCACCAATGCGGGAGATTTATGGAGTTGGGGCTTTACAATATTTGGGACAGTCACTTGTCTAAAAAATATCCATCTTATCATATAAAAACATTAAAAATTATTTTCTTTTACTTGTCCAAATAGGTGACAATGTGATACTTCAATTGTCCTTCCCTTGAATGCCAAGGGACAGGTTCAAAAAATTAGGTGTATTAACCAAAGGCTGAAAGATTATAAAAACATGTTTATAACCCAATTGTATTTCTGCCTTTCGGGTTACCTTTAATCACGTCTGCTATTTTTAGTTCTCAAAATTATATCACTCTACTGCAAACCCAGAGCTGGTTTCAGCTGGGATGACAATCTAACCTGAATTTGACGAGTTTCGACCTGATGATCTGATAGGGTTAAATTTTTTTCATTAAAAAAAAGTTTGGGTCGGGTCGATTTCGGATGGAGGGTGAAAAAATTCGACCAAATGATTATAATATAATTTCTTACAAAATGTATTATTATTTTTATTTAAATCCTTATTTTATATAAGGTTGGGTCGGATTTATACTCCAAAAAATCAGATTAAAGTAGAAGTCGGATGGAGATATATATTTTTCATATTAGGTCGGGTCGGATAGAGAATACATATTTTAAAATCAGGTCGAATTGACCAAAAACCTAACACTAACCCGACTAACCCGACTCGTTGTCATACCTAATCTCAGCTTTTGAATTAATTAGAATGTATGATCCAGGTCGTGTGCAACAAGAATAAGATTATCAACCCATGACCAACTTTGATTTTACAATTCCAAGCTGGCATGTAATCATTTTTGTTGACTAAATTCAAAGGAGGGACCTCAACTTTTGAGAAATTCATATTCACTGTTTTTCTTTTTTTCTTTTTTAATTTCTTTCCTTTTTGTGTTAGCTTTTCAATTTTTTTTTTTATTTTTTTACCATCAATCTCCCCCATTGTGACCCTTTTGCATTCTTGGGGTTTGTCAGTGTGTTTCCCTTTATACGTACGCACCCCCCTTTTTTTAAACCAATTTCTTAATGTTTTTTTCCTTATCTTGATTTAATTCCTGTTGACATCTTATGACACCCTTTTTCTATGCTCCTGTCAAAGGTTAGTTGATTTTTAATTCAATATTGTTGAAGCATTTTTTTCATTACCATTTTCATATAAAATTATTATTGTAGACACTTATTTTCGAGAATTTATCTCGATTTTTTATCTAGTGTTTTTTATTATAATATTATATATATGTACATGTGTGTTATAGTTGAAAATATATGTATAGTTTTAAAATATATATATTTTAAAAAATATGTATATAAATATAGTTGACAATGGCAAACATACCATGGTCCGTTCTCAAGCACCTTATCACGAGCAGTGACGTTGAAAAAATGAAAAATAAAGAGATCATCACCAGTCAATCGAACCACCACTTCTCTCATCTTTCTCCAAAGAGAATTAACCACATGCTGCATGGATCGTAAATTGGGAAAACGTCCAAGAAATTAACCTACCAACAAGTACTTCCAACACTCAGATACCCTCGTTTATGTAACTTACTATTTGATGGTGGTTTTTTCCCCCTTTTCTTTTATCATTATCATTTAGAATCTTAATTGAGTTGGGATTATTAAATAATTAATTTGGAAAATGATTGAATAATAGAAAAGGGATACTACTAATTTAATTAATTAATTAATTTTTTCATCATTTTCTCTTTTCTTCTAGTATTATTTGTTTTACCGTAAAAAAAACACATGTTCGCTTTCTCCATTGGTTTCGCATGCTACACCTTAGGGTCAACATTTGCATTTTAGCGATGTTGGTGAACATACTATTGTTCATGTTCATTGATTCGTTTACATATATTATGTTTGTTCGATTCGTTTACAATACTAAGAAATTATCAAGGATCTTCCTTTTTTTTTAGCGATGTTGGTTTTCTTTAAGGTTTTTTTTTTTGGCACTTACTAATAGCAAACATGTCATTTGACTTGTGTGGAACTTTAGTTGATCTTGGGTTGGGTTGCCAAACTCTTAAATTTTACCTTATTTTTTAAATAATATATCCCCATATTCTTTAAATTAATTTTTATTTCTCACCCAATATTTCATTAAATAAGCCGTGTAACTGCACCGAATGATGATGTAGTAACTAAATGACAGCATGGGGAAGTAAAATATAGTAAAAAATAGAACCACCAATCCGAAGAGCCTGGGAGTGGGCTGGGCCTTTTGTTCTCCTAATGAGAAAGAGAATAAGTCTAAGGCTTTTGATGGGACGCCGAAGCACCGAACGGGATTGTCTGTTGTGATGATAAAATTGACCCAATGACCTAGCAGATAAAAAAATTTGACTCATCTTCAAAATTATTTTGAGATTTACTATATTTGTTTTAGTGATTTAGAACTCGTTACGTCATCGTAACGAATTTTAATGAAATATATTTTTATTAGAATTTATTATATCGATATAACAAATTTTAATAAAAGATATTATTTGGATAAACTCGTCATGTAGGCGTGTGATGAGTTTGCCATACACTATAACATTTATCATCAGTAGTAGATCCCAAAATAAAATTCGAGTTAACTTAATGGGCTAATTTTTAACCCGCTCAGCTTATTGGGTCAATTTTACCTGTTGTCTAATCAGGGGGATATTGTGTCAATATTACCTTTTTGGACAAAAATTACGAATGGTCACACTAATTTCCTATGACACTATTATTGTTTCAATTGATCTTTGAATTATAAAAAATTTAATAATTAGACTTTTATTTTATTTATTTAAAAACTGATATTATTTTGTGGATGTATCTCACACTCGTCAAAGAAGTATGCGACACACTTGCCTCGTGTTGGCAGTACGATTATTTTTATTAAACATGTTGCGAGTATTCTTAAAGGATTGCCTCGTGAATATCAACCATTTGTGGTCGTTGTTTATGTCATGAGAGAGTCTCTCGCACTCGAAAATATATGCACCATGCTTGTGAATGTTGAGACTCAACTTTATGGGTTTGATGCGCAAGCTGCCAATGGCTGTGAATCTTGCCCAAGGGAAGGATTTGAACCTGTCCAGTGGAGGCCATGGCAAAAATGGTGATGACTAAACCTCTCATCCATCCTCATTTTCTAGTGGTAGATCTAGTGGAATAGGTAGAGATCGCTCACAGTTCAGTGTCAACTGTGTGGTTTGATCGACCATTTGGTTAATCGTTGTTGGCATATATATAACGAGTATTATCATTGTGTGTCCAACAATCAGAGTGCGTCAGCTAATGCAAACTATTCTACCTTTGGTGGTGAAAATGTGATTCTTGATTGTTATTACTACAACAACACTAAGAGTTAAGTCAATGTGCAGTCTAATGTGCAACATAAGGCCCATGCAACTATTACTTCATAAGATCAATGGATTGTTGATTCTGGTGCCACGCACCACATGACATCTGATGCGACCAATTTCGTGCACAAGTTTGACTTCAGTGATCTAGGTAATATAACACCCTGAATCTCGGATTAATAGTTTGGGCTAATCAAAGAGAGAGATTTAAATAAACCCATTAGGCTTGCCAAACCCTTTGTCCAATTATGGGATGATTTGCGCTTGTATTGGGCCCAAAATGCTATAAAAAGAGGTGTTATTGAATTTGGGTCAAATAAGGAAGGACTAAAAAAGTAAATAACCCCTAAAGTGTTTTAAAGATTGAATTCATTAATTTGAGGTTAAGTCACCTAAGAAATAAATAAGGAAAAGTTCAAAAAATTTCACCCCATTTTTGTCTTTTTCTCTATTCTATATCTTTTTCTTCTTTTCTTGGTGGATTGAGCAATGCAATAAGCTTTATTGTCTTCCATCCCTAGTCCACAAATACAAAGATAAGTATGAAAATCCCCATCTTGTAAGCCTTATTTTAAGTCCTCATTCTTAGAGTTTGGTCATGGTAGCCATGGAAGAGGTTTAGTGGGGGTTTTAGGTTTTAGAACCTTAGGGTGATTATGGCTCATTTTTAATGTTTAGAATCACTTTTCTACCTCCCCTAATTTCTCTAGATGAATTAATGACTCATCCTCAGGCTTTGCTTTGCCTGAGGATTTACTATAACAAAATCAATCAAAACTCCTCATGTTATTTACTCTAATTTCTAGAGAAACTCCTCAGTTTTGTATAGAATAAAATGAAGAATTTAATCTAAGTAATTTGAAAGGAAAGTAAAAATTGAGATAAAAAAAAATCAATATAACAAAAGCTCCCTCAGGCTTTGCTTTGCCTCAATTTCAATCGATCATTGAATAAGATTTTTGCTTCGGATTAAAGCTGGTTACAGTCTATAAGGTCCAACGCTTGTAACTTGTTTTTTTTTTCTCACGTAACTGACGATCTAAAATCAATCTTTAGATCTCAGTCCTTATTTGGACTAACCACGACTATCGTAGCTAGGGCTGTAAATGAGACGAGACAGATCGCGAGCTACCCGAGATCGACTCGATCAAGGCTCGATAAATACTCGGATCGAATGGACTCAACTCGAATTCTTAACGAGCCGAAACAAGCTACTTGATACTCGACTTGAAAAGCTCGTGAGCAGCTCGAAAATATAACATATTAAGATTTTATTTTTTTAAATAAATTATTAATAATATTAACATTTATGTGTTGATTTTTTTAAAAAAATAATGTAAGGTTTTCATGTATTTAAGGTTCATGTTCGAGTTTGAGTTTGAGTTTGAGGCTTCAATCTAGTTAAGTTTAAGATTTTTTTTTTTCATTTTGAGCCTTTTCGAGCTGCTAACGAGCTTCTGTTCAGGATTTCGAGTTCGAGTCGAGCTTAAAAATTTTAAGCTAGCGAGTTTTTGAGTCGAGTCGAGCTCCATTTCAGAGTTTTCGAGTCGAGTCGAGCTCAGCAATACTCGAGCTCTACTCGGCTCGTTTACACCCCTAATCATAGCCAGCAACAATTTAAATTTGGAAAAACCATACTCGGGCTATGTTATCTCAATGAGAATCGAATCCGATCTCAATTTCCCTTAGCGGACTGCTGCTAAGTGTGTTCTCATGAAGTCGAACTCGCTACCAGTTGATTCTTCCTCCCAACTTTAAATCGAAACAACAATCAAGCAACATGCACTTTTTGAAATGAAAGTGTTTTGATTTTTAAAGGAAAGACCGATTGTCAATCCAAGTTTGCAGAAAATTGAGAATATAACCCGAAGTATTAGGTGCTTTTCAATTCTCACAATTGGAATTGAGTCATTGCTTCAACCTTTAAATATGAGTGTTGTTAAGCGTATCCTACGGTTTCTTACTTGAATCCTATATTATGGGTTGAAGTTTACTCTAATCACCTCTGGGCTCAAGGTTACAACTTTTTCAGCGAGGACTGGGAAGCAAGTGTCGACGATCATAGATCCATATCGGGTCATGGTGTGTTTGTTGAAAGTTGACTTGTGGTCTGAAACTATAAGAAACAAAATGTAGTTTTTCGGTCGACCATGGAGGTCGAATACAAAAGTGAAGCTAATGCCACGGCTGAGGTAACCTGGGTTTCTACTTTACTTATAGAGCTGGGAGTGTCGTTGCATGAAGCATGAGTCGTTTGGACCGAAAACATGAGTGCGATCGCTTTGAGTGTGAAGCTCATATACTATACTTATACCAAGCATGTTGACTTCAATTAGTTTATCATCTTTTAAGGTGTTTACTTGGAAGTAATTAAACTAGTCAAAGATTATGGAAGTAAGAAGCATCTCTAGGTGTTATTGAATTAAAATTTTCCTAGGGTTTACCATTCTCGTTGCATTATTTAATCTTTTGTCATATTCTCTTGCCAAAAACATCAAATGCCCTTTCTCCATGAAAAAATATTCAATGCTTTTTCTTGGGTTTTAGAATATTTCAATCTTTAATGGATGCCATGAGTGGAGCCCAAACTCCAATTAGTTTAAAGTGTTGTATCTAAATATATTTTATTAGTAGTATGCTTGGAGTTTTAACCAAGGTTTTGAGCTTATTCCTCTTATAATTTGCTTTTGTCCACCATGCTTGCACTTTTCGTGGGAAGCCTAGTCAACCACGTGTCGATCAGGGGCAGATCCAGGGGTTGTCAGGGGTAACCCGGGTAATCCCTCAAATTGTGAGAAACATTGATCAAATGATATTATTTTAGTATTTATATATATATATATTTTGTGATTTTTAGGTCGAATCTCTATATTTCAGTTAAATTCTTATAGAAAAAAAAATTATACAATAAAATTGTCTACTTAGTGTTAATTTTTTCTAATTTTTTTCATTAATACAAGTGTCACCTTTAATATTGTACAACCCCTAAAAAAATTTATAAAATTTTTTTTATGCAACCCATAAATTTTTATCTTGGGTCCACCCCTGATGTCGATAATAAGCCATGTTGGAATGAGTAAACGTTGATCAAGGTATATTTAGAGAAACGGTCAAACAATTCGATCAATTATTGGTAAAATCGCGACCATAACATAAACAAATCACATCAATGTGCATCAGTCACTAGGAATAAAAATCAGTGCGTTGAACATCCAACGATGATATTATGTTTCTTGGAAAATTTGAAAGGCTTAATTATAAAATAAGTGTCTAATATTATAAATATTATTATTTTAGGTATTTGGGTAATCAATAGCGTTAATTTCCTCCGTTAAGTAACATGTGTCATAATATGATATTTTAAAAAATTTATTTAAAACCAAACAATTACAAATATATATATTTAAAAAAATTAAAATAACTCCAAAACTTTAAAAACCTTTATTTCAACCCCTAAACCCATGTCAATTAATGCCATTTGCCGTCGAAGAAGTTATACCCGACCTCACCCCCCGGCAACCAAAATCCCTATGAAATCGTGATCATTCAACGTTCGATTGACGACGAATCGACGTTTTATACCAGGCAAAACCCTAGGATGAAAATCGCAATCCCACACGATTTCGGCGGTCAATTAACGACAACTACAACGGCATATAACTAGGAAAATGGCATAGCCTATGTTGAAGATTAGTGATCGTGGCAGGGAATGGCAGCGGTTGTAGGTTTAAGTTAGGATTTTGGGGATTTTTATAGTTTAACAGAAATTAGAATTTTTTTACAAATAAAATAATATTTTTTAAAAAAATAAGTTTCAAAATTACCATATTAAAACATGCGTCACTTAACGGAGTATATTAACATCGTTGATGGGCTAGACACCTAAAATAATAATGTTTGTAACGTTAAGCACCGAGATCATTTAAACAATAGCTTAGGCACTTATTCGTGAAAAACACTATAGTTTTGACACTTATTTTATATTTAAACAAATTTGAAAAACCTCAGTTGACCTTACACTAAAGCCAACGCTGACAGCAGCTCAGGGTCGATTTTATTAGAACTAAATTATAATAAACATAAAATCTAATTAGGATTTGATCATGTTAAATCACCTAGAATAAAATACTAAATGCAGAACTATAACTGAATTAATTAACCGGTTGAAATTATTGAGTATTTCTTTGATTATGATATTCCAAAAAGATATATTTTCTCTTGTCATAAAACTCTCTAGCAGAGATAAAAAAAATATACAAATTGACATTTTTTTAAAATCACTATCTAATTTATATAGACTGAATACTAAGCCAGCCATTTAAGTATTTATATTTATGTCCCTCGTGAAATTATAAATATAATCTATAATATTTACATTTTAATGTCATGACACTTTAATACCTATAACACATTTAACATATCGAATTATTTAATTTTATGTCATATTTTTACGAATGTATTGTTAATATAATAGATTTTGATAAATAAATAAAAGGGACAATCAAATGTTCGCATAAATGAATAAGGAGTTCGGAATATTACTAACTAATTTGGATGATCAAAGTTGAAATTGATAAAATATATTATATGTCAAGATGGTATTGTTTAAAGCATTTCGGAATCTGTTGGAACTAGAACGCAGCATGCTTCATTGGCACATGCAAATCAAATTTATACGATAAATAAGTAGTTTTAGACACAAAAATCGACACTAACTGGGACGTGTTAGAATCAAATATTAGAAGGATAAGGTATTTGATTTTAAAATAATAAAAAATATTATATATTTAATTTAAAAATTTAAGGAGCAAAAGTCTAATTTTAACTTTTAAACTTCTAAACTGATAAAAGTCTAAAATATTATTAAACAAAAAAATCTTAGGAGGGGCAAGAGACCATTCCTGAACACTAAGGGTGCGTTTGGTTCACGGAATGTAAGATTATCAGTGGGAATAAAATATTACCAGGGAATAGGATTACTGAGAATGTTGTATTTTGTGTTTGGTTAGTTTAGCAGGAATATAAGATTATCATGTTTGGTTAAAAGAATAAAAGATTATTGGAACGTATATTTGACCAAATTATCCTTATTATATATTTGTTTTTTTAACAAGTTGGAAAATATGTATATATTTTATTTAAAAATTTTAAATTTTTTTATATAATTTTTTTACAAAATTAAAAATATAAAAAAGTTTAATGAAAGGGTAAAATTTTATTTTAACCTTTCAACTTCATATAAAATTTTACTTATAGATTTTTTTGTAAATCTAAAATAGTTTAAGGATAAATTTGTAATTTAACCTTCGTAAAATTTTTATTATTTAATGACAGAAGAATAATATTTTTGGAAAAAAAAATTAAGGGTATTTTATTCTAAAACGTCGGATATCCAACAATACCTAAGAAAATGGAGGTAATGACATTCCCGGTAATATATTCCAAAAAATCTACTATTGATAATAAAACATTATCGGGAATGAAATTCTCAACCAACTAAACATGAAAATGTGAATTTTATTTCCATGAGAATCTCACATTTCTCGAACCAAACAACCTCTAAGGTTTATTGAAGGATGATAAGCACTATGCCTGGTCATGATCTTGTCCAAAAAAGAGTGGCCAAGCTCGAGAGGAGAGTAGCAAGTAGCTAGGGATTTCATTTAAATTGAAAAGTTACAGCCGAACCAGCTACATTTATGGTTATCCATTTCATTTTAAGCGAAGCCATATTCGCAGAAGATAACAAAATGGTTGCTCCGAACTTTTATTTTCCATGAATACATTAAATGGGAAAAGAAAGAATGAGACCGAAGGGAGGGCAGATACCCTTTTTGGAAAACGAAAAATTTCTTAGACAACCCCTTGGAAACGTCGGAGCTTAGGGTTTTATTTATTTATTTGCTTTGGTTTTTGTTTTTTAAAACAAAGGGAGACACCAAACCCAAGTCGATGCACCTAGGTAGGAGGACAACAAGGCAAGGATGTGGCTTGGTTTGGTCCTCTTGAAGAATTCAATTCTATATTATTATGAACAAAAAAAAAATATAAGACATGCCTTTGGGATTACACACTTCTTTGGACTTACAAAACCCTAGGAAAGGATTAAATTAAAATTATGGTGTTGTTTCCCATGCTCCTTCGATTATGATGTGTTTGGTTAGGAAATGTGAGATTTTTATGGGAATAGAATCTACATTCTTCCGTTTGATTATCCGAGAATGTCATTTTCGGTAATCTTACATTATCAATAGTGAATTTTTTGGGTATATTACCGGGAATGTCATTATCTTCATTTCCTTAGGTATTGTTGGATTACCGACATTTTGAATTAAAATGCCCTTAAAATTTTTTTCTTTTAAAAATATTCTTATTATGTCATTAAATAATAAAAATTTATCCTTAAACTATTTTAAATTTATAAAAAAATCTATAATTACAATTTTATATAAAGTTCCGGAGTTAAATAAAATTTTACCATTTCATTAAACTTTTTCTATTTTCAATTTTATAAAAAATTTATATAAATTTTATGAATTTAATTTTTTAAAGAAAATTATAGTAATATTATTGTAGAATTCAACTTGTTAAAAAAATTATATAATAAGAACAATTCGGTTAAACATACATTCCAATAATCTTTTATTACTTTAATCAAACACGGTAATCTTACATTTTTGCTAAACCAACCAAGCACAAAATATAATATTCACAGTAATTCTATTCTCTGATAATATTTTATTCTTATTGGTAATCTTACATTCCATGAATCGAACGTACCTAGATGTTATTATTCATATTCATCGTCCATTAAACAAACGGAAAAAAAAAAGTAATGTTGGTCTTTTCCCCATAACGCCTTCCCAACGCAAATTGCTTTTCTATCTCTCTGCCATGGAAACTCCCAGAAAGTTTATGCCTAAAACTCTGGGGGACAACTTGATGTTCTTTTTTAATAACGTATATCGAACAGGTTGTATGATTGTATTTTAAGTTAAGAATATTTTAAAAAATAAATTTATAAAATTTTAAGGAACTATAATCTAAATCATTTTTTTATATCTTTCTATAACACGTAATACTAAATACATAAATCCTTACTATATGCCCACGCTTGCCCAACTTTTGTGAGTTCTCTCTACTTGTAAAGCTAAAAGAATAGAAGGCAATATTGAAAAGGTGAGGAAGCTACAAAGCTCGTCACGTGAGCATATGACGTCAACTGGGGTCAACCTACTGTACTATATGTTTCGTCGCCTGTAATTATTAGGAGTGTGTAAAATTATATAACCCGGTTGATCTGATCCGTCGACCCGGATCTAAAAAAATCGGGTAATTATCTAAAAAAAGTTATTCGGCCGGGTCGGGTACCCGGCCCGACATTTCCCGGGTCGAGCCCGGGTCACAAAATCTAGCTTTTTCGGGTACCCGATTACCCGAGTACCCGGTTAGTTTTTATTTTTTTTTTATTTTTTTATATATAATTATATAAAATATAATGAATTATTTATATTATGGATTATTATATTTTATATTTCGAACTTTTAAATTTTATGTTCGGATATTAGAGTATGTAATTCAAAGTTTTGAATATTTAAATTTGTGTATATATTTTTTTAAATTAATAATTTGAAAATAAAAAATTAAAAATCGGGTATCGGATACCCGATTACCGGGTACCCGCAAAATCCGGATACCCGATTACCGGGTACCCATAACATCCGGGTCGAGACACGGGCCGAGAAATCGTCGACCCGGAAGTTCCGGGTACCCGAAAATCGGATACCCGAAAATCCGGGTACTCAGATTTGCACACCCCTAGTAATTATTACATGCTTAGTTACAGTGGTATTCTAGAAATATTTTTTAATATGAATATAATTACATTAATAATAAAAGTTTTTTTGTATGGGACAAATGTAAACAAAATTTTAAGATGGAAAGATATAATTACATTAATTATGTGAGTTCTCTCGTATTTTCTTAAGACGTGGGTTTTAAATTTATCATGAGGGGATATTTGGTTCATGTCATATTGGATTATCGAGGGAAATAGAACTTCATTTTTCTGTTTGGTTGGCAAAAATTTTCAACCCCCAATAATAAGTTATTTCTGACAGTGATATTTTAGGGTATATTACCGGGAATGTGATTACTGCCTTCTCTTAGGTATTGTTACATTCCCGGCGTTTTAGATTAAAATGCCTTTAAATTTTTTTTCTAAAAAATATCATTCTTCTGACGTTGAATAAAAAAACTCTACGAAAGTTAAATTACAAATTTTTCCTTAAACTATTTTAGATTTAAAAAAAATCCATAATTAGAATTTTATATGGAGTACAGATGTTAAAATAAATTTTTATCCTTTCATTCAACCTATTTATCTTTTCAATTTTGTAAAAAAAATATAAATTTTATGAATTTAAAATTTTTAAAGAAAATATATAAATTAATTATAGTAAAATTATAGTAGAATTCAACTTGTTAAAAAAAACAAATATATAATAAGGACAATTTAGTAAAATATACATTCCAATAATATTTTATTCCTTTAACCAAACAATGTAATCTTATATTCCTGCTAAACGAACCAAACACAAAATACAACATTCTTAGTAATCTTATTCCCGTCGGTAATCATATTCTCGCCAATAATCTTACATTTCGTGAACCAAACGCACCCTGAGTATTATCATTTTTCCCTAGAGTCTCGTTTTCCTCCTCTCTAGGTAAATATAATATTATATTTAGGATTTATCAAAAATAAATAAATATTTAGTGAAGACACTCGAATTCGTCCATTTAATTTATTTTATACAATATATATATATATATATATATATATATATATATATATATATATAATATATAATATTATTCATTCATTTGGTTCCATGTTACATGCCCATTACACACAAACAAGAATAGCCTAAGGCTAGTGGCCCAAACCCACGTGCAAACCAGCAATAAGTAGTCCTATAGCAAACTTAGGGTTTGTAAAAACCCTAGCGCCGCATGTCCATCTCTGGTCCCGTGTCGTTCAGTCAACCAAACCCCGATCGAAGTTCCCTCGCATAGCACACCTCCCACGGCCGGTTTTCTCAGCGTCGTGACCGCATGAAACACAAGCAAGTAACAAATCAGAATCGTGGACTCAACAAACACAGCCAAACCGAGTTTTACTCGGAGCAAAACACTAAAATAGGCTTGTTCTTTCGATTATAAATGCATGTAAATCATCACGATTTGGGGGGATCACACGATTGTACACGCAAATACTGAAACAAAACACTAGAAAACACGAAAAATCATAATAATACCTTGTAGATTTCGAAAGCAAGAAAGAAATAAAAAAGGTATTTTACCTTGATTTGGCGTGTTTGGCCTTGTGCATGTTGTATTTCACTTGTTCTCTTTCTCGTTTTTCTTCAAAACGGTCGATGAACAGAGGGCGTTTTCAAGATCTACTTTCGTATATCTAGCCCCTGAGGCTTGTGTTTTTGAAAATTATTCGAATTTTTAAAACAAAGAGGAGAAGGGCTTTCAAAAAAACCGAAAACTTTTTATATTTTTTAGCCGGCAAACGGCAATCGGTGCCAGCAATGGCGGTCGTAATCTGGGAACTACGGCGGCGTTCATGTGTTCATCAAGAACACATGAACTGGGCAGAGAAAATGAGAGAAACAGGGGATGGGTCGGCTGATTAAATTAGAACAAATGAAGCTTTTAAAAAAATTAACTTTTATACTCGGCCCACGAATACCCGCGCAAACCGACCCATTAACAAAGGATCCGTGTGTTTTTATTAAAAATAGGTATACTGCACTTTTGTTCCCTCTTATTTTAAAACCTTCCATTTTGACCCCAAATCTGATTCTAAACCCCGATTTTGTTCTAATGTGACCACTCAATTTGTTTTTCTTTTCAATTTGGCCCTTGTTAAATTCCATCATATTTTTTTATTTTTTTAAATCTTTAATTTTTACTTTTTACTTTTTATTATATTATTATTATTATTATTATTATTATTATTATTATTATTATATGTATATATATATATTCCTATTTATTGGTTTTACTCTATATTTGACTTATATATATATTCGTTTGTTTTTTCATTTTTTATTCATCTCACTTATATTTATTTGTTCACTTTTTTTCCTTGTTTAATATTTTATTTCTTTTATGCATATTTATTTACTCACTTTTTATCTTGGTTTCTTTTTATTATTTATTTTTATATTGCTTTTTTTATGTGTATGTTCCCTTTAGTTTTCTTATTTCATTTGTTTATTTATTTACTTTTTGTTATTTTGCTCATTTATCTTTTTTTATTTTTCCATCTTATTTCCTTTATTTTATTATTTTTTTACTTTATTCACTTTCATTTTTTAATGTCCTTAGGTTTTAAAAGAGGTGTTTCAATCTATCGGAGGTAAGCTTTGGGTCATTATTTTTACCTTTTAATTTAAAGTTACAATTTTCTTAATCTAAGACAAATGGAAATTACGTAGTATCGAAAGGGCAGTTCAAGGATGTTAACCATTCCTTGACTGTAACCGACTCCCGAATCTGACATATCTTTGGTACAACGCAGATCAGGTAAGATGGTGTCCGACCCACCTAAATTCGTTTTAAAATGGTTGGTGGCGACTCTAATCCAATTATTCAAGTTGAATCCCAATTCTGGGGCCCAACCGAAAGACGGTTCCGACAGCTTGGTGACTCAACTGGGGACCCAAGTAAGTGAGTCAGGCTAAGGTAATTTCCAGTTGTCTTTTTAACGAAAAGGGTAAGTTTAAATTTTAAGGTAACATTTCGATCTTTATTGCTTACTTCTGATTATATTTTCAAGTAAATAGTTGTACTAACCATTTTCTAATGATTTCAGCCTTCCAAATTTTTTCACCTAAGGCTCTATACCCGAGCTCCGAACTCTATTTAAGTGGGGGTGAAAATGATATCTTTGTGTGAATTTATTCACCGCATAGGCCTAGCGAGTAGCTTTCGAGATTCATATATCTTATGTCTTCGTGTGAATTTATTCACCGCATAGATATAAGGGAATGTGTTATCTCGAGTTTAACTTAGTCCACACAAGCCTGTGATGGGTTTAGAACTAAGGGTTTGGCAAGCCCAATGGGGCACCGGCAAGGAGAACTCTTGTACCTTTTTAGAACCTAAACTGGGAGACTATGGAGAATTAAAGCCTACCCCGAAACAATATTTCAAAACCTAGGATGTTTTTACCGTAACCTTGCTATTTGTTTGTCTTTCTACTTTTCATTTTTTCTTTCATCATTTATTTATGTTATTTTATTATTTTTATTTTGCTAATTTTTTGCCTTTGTATTTGTTTTAAAGCACTTGCATCATTTAAAAAATGTGTTGATCCACCAAAAACGTGTTTGTTAAATATGAATAATTCGTATTAATGGACAAAGGGGTTGTAATATAAGGGATGAAAATATAGAGGACAATCTACAAGGCGACTATGTGTCACAATCAATTCAGAATACATGGCGCCCACAATTGAAGAAGTATATCACTCTGTTGCGTTATATAGGACTCAGAATGAATCAGGCCTACATCAAGCACAATAAAAGTCTATCTTAGAAGAACTGACTGACAGAGGTTGCAGGGGAAAGATGAAGGTCACTGATCTTAGGAGTCCCTTCAAATACAACAATGGAAAAACGATAGCTGAAATTGGAGACTATTGCTGACACAGACAAATAAATTTCACATAGTTCCTATCAATTGAGGGCTCCAATGACGTATTCGTTGGGAACAGGCTCAACAAAGGATAAATGCCAGAGATGCAGTCATTCAAGACTTCTTGAGCCAGTAAAAAAAGCAAGTCAACATTTGAACGGTTCATCCAGAGAAGCCGGAGCAGTTTGACAGGTTATTCAACCGGTGACAGACGAAAGCAGAAAACTAGTCAATATGTCAGAAGCTGTCAGAATATTTTTGTCTCTTAAAAGATAAAACATTTTTGTCTCATATAAGGATTATTCATAATAACATGCACATTTTTTGGATCAATTCCTCGAACATCTCATGCATCATGCATTTAGACATATTTTGCATTTTGTTATTTTCTTTGCATTCACATTAACTAACGAAAGAATGCTTCAAAATAAAGGAATAAATATTGGATACACCACCTCACGCGTTAGACACACCCCATCCGCATAACACCCGCTTGAAAAAGAGGCAAATGGAGGCCAGAATCATACAAATAAAAAAGAATATGACAAAAAAGCAGAAAGAACTGGAGGATAAGATGACTCAGAACAGTCAAAGTACCCTGGAGTCCATCAAGAAGAACCAGGAGTCCTTGGTCGATCAAATTATGGCCAAGTTATCGGGTCTCCAACAAGCCAGTATACCAAGGGCAGATTCATCTGAAAGAGTCACTATACCACCAACCCCACAAGTGGTTATCTCACCTGGGATCTTACATAGATTACAAGTTGACTCATATGCTATCAAGGGAAAGCCATATCTTGTGCAAATATACAAGTGTCCGCAACCAACACTGACAATTATCCGGAATACTATCATATCCCGGATTTTGACGAGGAGGATAAGGCAAAGAAGATGGAAGAGAAGATCAAGATGATAGAAGATCAGATGAAGATGGTCCAAGGGGACCATGATTATTATGGAGTGGACGCAATGGAACTGAGCATGGTTCTAAATTTGGTGCTTCCACCAAAGTTTCTGGTCCCCGAGTTCGAGAAGTTCGATGGGAATAGCTATCTCTCAGCCCACATCACTATGTTCTGTCGGAACATGACGAGATATAGGGGAAATAACCAACTCATGATTCACTGTTTTCAGGGGAGCCTATCCGGTTTAGCTATCCGGTGGTACAACCAGCTCAGCCGAACTCATATTAAGACATGGAAAGACTTAGCCAAGTCTTTATTGGAGCAATACAAGCATATTAACGATATTAGACCAGACCAGGTTATGCTACAAAAGTCTGGAGAAAGAACACAATGAAAGTTTCCGACAATACGCACAACGATGGAGGGATTTGGCTGTGCAAGTTCATCCACCTTTGGATGGAAAAAAACACCAGAAAGTTGTTTGTATAGACCTTGAAGATGCCTTACTTTGGGCACCTGGTGGCAATTACATCATAAACTTTCTCAGATCAAGTTATGGATGGTGAGATGATCGAGCTAGCTATAAAATAAGGAAAATTTGAGGGAATGGACTCCAGTGAGAGACCTCTCATGAAAAAAAGAGCGAGAGATCAACAATGTCAACACTTACAACGCTAACAAAGGTGTTACGATCTCAACCACTACAGTTGTACCATCTGGTACTTCTAAACGAACTCAGAGAAAACCAAGGAATGAAAGTGAATCTTACCTGACTAATCTGGGGATTATACCTCATAATGTATTCCATAAAAAGACTCGCTTCAGTCTAATCCCAATGACATATGAGGAGTTGCTCCCAACGCTAGTTGAGAAGAATCTTGTGACTCTGGTTCAATCCAAACCTAGAGAGGCCATATATCCTGAAGGACATGATATTTACGCCATATGCAGTTATTATATCGGGAGCTCAGGGCACACCATTGAGAACTGTGGGGCATTGAAACGTAAGGTCCAAGATCTAATCGATCCAGGGGCATTGACTTTCAACGAGTAATGAGGCATTCTGATTAAGTTGATTGGGGCATCCATCATGAGTTTTGTTGTGTTCAAATTTTGCTTGAAATTATTTTTCTTTTGTGCTTTTTATGTTCAAAAGTCACTTGACGTTCAAACATTTTAAATAAAATATTTTCTTATGAGGAAATGAACAAATTTTAATCTTAAATTCCTTGAATATCACCTTAATTAAAAGTTGTTTAATAAATTGAGGTTGTAAATCTTTGACAAATGACAAGATTAAACCCTGCAAAATAAAGACCCCTTGGTCCTAATTTAAAATATACATCAGACTACACGCTCTTCTCCTACAGGGACTGAGCTAGTTTTCTCTTCTCTTGAAGAGTCTATCAAAGGTTTGGTATTCAGGTATGTGTTAGGAGCGAACAAAATGGGGCAACTAGCACATGATATTGCAAAACTAATTGGCTTATACTTTTGTTTAAGACGTTCAGTGATGATCATGATCTTCTCAGATGGAATGGTCAAGTAGGTAAATCTAGTTTAGGTCAGTTGCTTGGGAATTGAACTCTAACGATGAGATTTTCTGACCTTCAAAAACACATAGACTATAACAAGTTCTTCTTAACAAACTTAAGAAATTGGACCCGTATACCCATATTATAATATTATTTATATACAATAAAGCTTGAGTTGTCCCTCTAGAGCAATTGGTTAAACGCCCCGGCTTTATGGATAAGATTCAGCTAACCTGATAAAGGTATTTACATATTGAGTTGTCCCTCTAGAGCAATTGGTAAAATGCCCCGGCTTTATGGATCAAGCTATCCATTTCATGGCAAATTTAAATAAGGAGTTTCGGTAAAAATGGACTAAGGGAGTTAAGGAACACATGTTATAGTCAAATACACTCGAGCACTCAAGAATCTCATTTTTAGACCGATATTTATGCACTACCTTTGTTAAAGGATCTTACAAAACTTGATCAAATGGAAGGTTTCAGAGAACTGAAACAAAAGTGTTCTGAAAGGTCTAGCCATTGATTTTGCTAGTTGTGTCATTTTGTTCGCCTCCGATCAAAATGCCAAATCAAGAAAGAGGGGCATGCCATGGTCTTCGCAATGACCGAATCGATGAAACAAACCTTAATTTAAATAACCCACCTCTAAACAAACACTTCAGTCTTGATATTTGTCAAAGATTTGCAGCTATCAAAGCTTAAAAGATAATTTGATTCTTTTGATATAAACTCTTATTTTATGATTTCCTTCAATTATGAAACCTAAAAGAATATAATATTTTTCAAAACTCCTTTTCATATTTTCCAAATTTTGAAAATTCAAAGGAAGAAAAGCATTTTCAAACAAGATTAGTTCTCTGGAAGCATGTCTTCGAAATCAACGAATATCTCTCCAAAACTCAAGATTGAAGCTGGGGCAAGAGAAGCCAAATTTTGGGGGTAAAATTTGTTGAAGCAAGGAAAATAAATTGTCTTAGGTTGAGGTTTGCAAGAGTACACCTGGTGGAAATGAAGACAAACTGAGTCAGAGATAGAATGAAGACTGCTCACGCAATTATTCCCTCACAGATCAACATTTTGTGTATCGGATTTAAGTATATTGAAGAATCCAAGATCAAGAATCAAAAATTTAAGATTCCAGCATCAAGAGTCATCGAGTAACAAGTTCTTCTTAACAAACTTAAGAAATTGGACCTGTATACCCATATTATAATATTATTTATATACAATAAAGCTTGAGTTGTCCCTCTAGAGCAATTGGTTAAACGCCCCAGCTTTATGGATAAGATTCAGCTAACCTGATAAAGGTATTTACATATTGAGTTGTCCCTCTAGAGTAATTGGTAAAATGCCCCGGCTTTATGGAACAAGCTATCCATTTCATGGCAAATTTAAATAAGGAGTTTCGGTAAAAATGGACTAAGGGAGTTAAGGAACACATGTTATAGTCAAATACACTCGAGCACTCAAGAATCTCATTTTTAGACCGATATTTCTGCACTACCTTTGTTAAAGGAGCTTACAAAACTTGATCAAATGGAAGGTTTCAGAGAACTGAAACAAAAGTGTTCTGAAAGGTCTAGCCATTGATTTTGCTAGTTGTGTCATTTTGTTCGCCTCCGATCAAAATGCCAAATCAAGAAAGAGAGGCATGCCATGGTCTTCGCAATGACCGAATCGATGAAACAAACCTTAATTTAAATAACCCACCTCTAAACAAACACTTCAGTCTTGATATTTGTCAAAGATTTGCAGCTATCAAAGCTTAAAAGATAATTTGATTCTTTTGATATAAACTCTTGTTTTATGATTTCCTTTAATTATGAAACTTAAAAGAAGATAATATTTTTCAAAACTCCTTTTGATATTTTCCAAATTTTGAAAATTCAAAGGAAGAAAAGCATTTTCAAACAAGATTAGTTCTCTGGAAGCATGTCTTCGAAATCAACGAATATCTCTCCGAAACTCAAGATTGAAGCTGGGGCAAGAGAAGCCAAATTTTGGGGGTAAAATTTGTTGAAGCAAGGAAAATAAATTGTCTTAGGTTGAGGTTTGCAAGAGTACACCTGGTGGAAATGAAGACAAACTGAGTCAGAGATAGAATGAAGACTGCTCACGCAATTATTCCCTCACAGATCAACATTTTGTGTATCGAATTTAAGTATGTTGAAGAATCCAAGATCAAGAATCAGAAATTTAAGATTCCAGCATCAAGAGTCATCGAGACGGATAACCAGAAATTGAGATTTCTCTCAAAACCTTAAAATAACATGTTTCACATATACATTTTAGGCATACATAAAAGCATAACATCCATAGCATCGCATATGTGCATAATTTTGCAAATTCATTAAAGATACTGAACTCAAAAGAAGTGCAATTTACAAGTGTGGATCTTAACTTCACAACAAAGGATATCCAATTAAAAGCTCAATTTCACAGCGAATGAGCCATCCACGATTTCAATTTCACGAAGAAGGATAGCGTGCCCGATGAAGCGATTTAGTGTCAAAACAAACCTACCATCCACAGATTTGACTTCCTTAAGTCAACGATTAAAGCTTCTGAAAGGATTTCTTTGGCATGCATGAACAAGCAGATTATTGATCACCTTCGAGATTATTTCTCTCGAAACAAAGGGGTCGTCTCGCTCAAGACTAATTTACTCAAAACAAAGTTTTGTCACTTTTGAGACAGTTTCTCTTAAAACAAATTTTGTCTCTCTTGAGACATTTTCTTTTAAAACAAATTTTGTCTCTCTTGAGACAGTCTCCCTTGAAACAAAATCTTTGAATCTGTTTTCCTTGATACAAATTTCGTCTCCCTTGAGACAGTTTCTTTTAAAACAAATTTTGTCTCTCTTGAGACATTTTCTCTTAAAACAAATTTTGTCTCGCTTGAGATAGTTTCCTTTGAAACAAAATATTTGAATCTGTTTTCTTTGAAACAAATTTCATCTCCCTTGAGACAGTTTCTTTTAAAATAATTTTTGTCTCTCTTGAGACATTTTCTCTTAAAAAAATTATCTCTTGAGACAATTTCCCTTGAAACAAAAATCTTTGAATCTGTTTTCCTTGAAAAAAATTTCGTCTCCCTTGAGACATTTTCTTTTAAAACAAATTTTGTCTCTCTTGAGACGTTTTCTCTTAAGAATTTTGTCTATCTTGAGATATTTTCCCTTGAAACAAAATCTTTGAATCTAGTTCCCTTTAAACAAGTTTTGTCTCCCTTGAGACAGTTTCTCTTGAAACACAAAATCTTTGAATTTATTTCCCTTAAAATAAAATTTTGTTTACATTGAGACCGTTTCTCATGAAATAACAAATATCTTTGAGATCGTTTCCCTTGAAACGAATTCTGTCTCTTTCGAGATAACTTCTCTTGAAGCATCATCTGAATCATGTCATTCAAATCAAAGGCAAATCAAATTTACAGCATAGCTCAAGGCAAAAGGGGCTATCTGCCAATAAAATTGTCAAGGTCGATTCCATCCAGCACGATGATACATCAATCACTACTGTCCGGTTGCAATCAAGGTTTTCCGACAGCATAACTTAAGTCGAGAAAAGCTAGCTGTTAGCAAAGACTTTTCAAGTTCAATTTTATTCAGCTCGAAGACCTATCAACCACATGGTGGAGTCAAAGAATTATTTTCCGGTCGAATGTTTAAACCAAGATTGACCCAACTTCACGACGAAGGAATCATCTGTGACACAACAACACCAAAGTCCTCAGGAAAAGTTTGACCTTCATGACAAAGTATCCTGAGCCAGAAGACGATCCACGAGCTACTGGTAAAAGCTCTGAGCTCAATTTCAACTTCACGACAAAGGATTTCATGCTCAGAATTTTTCAGTTCAACTCGACCTCACGACGAGGGAGTTATTTCTTATTTCAGTTCAAACTGACAGATCAATCAAATATCAGGTTTCAACTCTACGATAGAGGACTTCGATATGGACGAAATTTATGTCTTTTAATATTTGCTTTATTTTTGTTACACGATAAAGAGTAAAGAGGGGCAACTGAAGACACCTGAATTCGTCCATTAAATTTATTTTATACAATATATTTATATATATATATATATATATATATATATATATATATTTATATTATATAATATATAATATTATTCATTCATTTGGTTCCGTGTTACAAGCCCGTTACACGCAAACAAGAATAGCCCAAGGATAGTGGCCTAAACCCACGTGCAAACCAGCAACAAGCAGTCCCATAATATACTTAGGGTTTGTAGAAACCCTAGCGTCGTATGTCCATCTCTGGTCTCGCGCTGTTAGATCAACAAACCCCGATCAAAGTTCCCTCACACAACACGCCTCCCACGACCGGTTTTCTCGGCGTCATGACCACATGAAACTCAAGCAAATAACAAATCAGAATCGTGGACTCAACAAACACAGCCAAACCGAGTTTTACTCGGGGCAAAACTCTAAAATAGGCTTGTTTTTTCGACTATAAATACACGTAAATCATCACGATTTGGGGGGGATCACACGGTTGTACACGCAAATATCGAAACAAAACACTAGAAAACACGAAAAAGCAGAAGAATACCTTGTAGATTTCGAAAGCAAGAAAGAAATAAAAAAGGTATTTTACCTTGATTCGACGTGTTTGGCCTTGTGCATGTTGTATTTCACTTGTACTCTTTCTCGTTTTTCTTCAAAACGGCCGATAAACAATGGGCGTTTTCAAGATCTACTTTCGTAGATCTAGCCCCCGAGGCTTGTGTTTTTGAAAAATTATTCGAATTTTTAAAACAAATAGGGGAAGGGCTTTCAAAAAAACCGAAACTTTTTACATTTTATCGCCGGCAAGCGACGGTCGACGCTAGCAACGACGGCCAAAATCTTGGAACTACGGCGGCATTCATTTGTTCTTCATAAGAAATGGGCAGAGAAAAGGAGAGAAACATGGGATGGGTCGGCTGATTAAATGAGAACAAATGAAGTTTTTTAAAAAAAAATTAACTTATATACTCGGCCCACGAAGACCCGCGCAACCCGACCCATCAGCAAAGGATTCGCGTGTTTTTTATTAAAAAGAGGTATATTGCACTTTCGTTCCCTCTTATTTTAAAACCTTCCATTTTGACCCTAAATTTGATTCTAAACTCCGATTTTGTTCTAATTTGGCCACTCAATTTGTTTTTCTTTTCAATTTGGCCCCTATTAAATTCCATCATATTTTTTATTTTTTTTAAATCTTTAAGTTTTACATTTTATTATATATTATTATTATTATTATTATATGTACATATATATATATATATATATTTCTATTTATTGGTTTTACTCTATATTTGATTTATATATATATATATTCGTTTGTTTTTTTCCTTTATTTATTACTACTTTCATTTTTTTATTATTCATTTCACTTATATTTATTTGTTCACTTTTTTTCCTTGTTTAAAATTTTATTTTTTTATGCATATTTTTTTACTCACTTTTTATCTTGGTTTCTTTTTATTATTTATTTTTATATTGCATTTTTTATGTGTATGTTCCCTTTAGTTTCCTTATTTCATTTGTTTGTTTATTTACATTTTGTTATTTTGCTCATTTATCTTTTTTTTCATTTTTCCATCTTATTTTTTTTCATTCTTATTTCCTTTATTTTATTATTTTTTTTACTTTATTCACTTTCATTTTTTAATGTCCTTATGTTTTAAAAGGGGTGTTTCAATTTATAGGAATAAGCTTTGGGTCATTATTTTTACCTTTTAATTTAAAGTTACAATTTTCTTAATCTAGGATAACTGGAAATTACGTAGTACCGAAAGGGCAGTTCAAGGGTGTTAACCCTTCCTTTACTGTAACCGACTCCCGAATTCGACACATCTTTGGTACAATGTAGATCAGTTAAGATGGTGTTTGACCCACCTAAATTAGTTTTAAAATGGTCGGTGGCGACTCTAACCCAATTATTCAACTCGAAACCCAATTCTGGAGCCCAAACGAAAGACGGTTTCGACATTTAGAATTTAAGATTTAATTTTTTAAAATAATAGATTTTAAATTTTAATACATAAAATTTTAATTATTACAATTAAGTATTAAGAAATTATTCAATATACGATCGGAATAAAATTAAAGAAGTCTATCTAAATAGTAAATGCTTGACATGAGCCAAAAATAAATATTAATAAATTTGAAAAATACGTATTCAACTAGTTCCCCGAATGACAAAAACTAGTACAAAAGGAAGCAAAATCTTGGGAATATATTTTACGGAACTAAAGAACAAAATAACAACTGTAAAAAAAATAGATTGCAGCTCAATTCCACGAGGCAATGATTGTATTTGTAACCTATAAACGAAATATATCCTCCAAATAAATTGTATATTTTACGATATAAAATTTTAATGTGTATTAATAAATAGTGTAAATTTAATTCAGTTAATTGTACTATTGGTGTGCATATATAATTATAAAAGATTGAATAAATTTCAATATTCAACATCTCTCTGAGCGCGGATAGATAAAATAATCTAAAAAGCACATTAAAAATATATGTATATTAATAATTTTATATTTAAAAGAGACAGGGAAATGTGGTACTTGCTAGTTTCAGTTCCTTCCCCTGTGGTTTTGAGAACAGGGCGTCAACAACCACCCAAAACTTTCTTGCCCTTTCCCTCCAAATCTGAAAATAAAATATCAGTGTTTGTGGGGCCCTTATTTTCCCTTGCTTTCAAATTGGTACCAAAATATTGCAAAGCAAATAACCATAATTATTAAAAACAAAGTTTTCAAAAAACAAAAAAAAATTATTTTTTTTTTGGAAAAGAGGGAAGTGAGGGGGATGGGGCCCAATGAAAGGGCTGTCGGTGTAGGGGAAGCGAACCTCTATAAACGCAAGCGTCACGACATAGTGCCCACTCCCCATCCCTTCATGGATGGGATAAATCACATATTAATTAATTTTTGAAAGTTTTTATTCGTTGAAATAATTGCCAGTGATATTATTTTGGGTAAATTATGTAATTAGTCAATTAACTAGCACTTTAGTTTCATTTTACTGACTCGATTTTTTTTTTCAAAATCAGGCATAATATTACATTTTGAATTCATTTTAATCACTAGCATTAAAAAAAATTAACGATGATGCCTATGTTTCATCATAAGGTAATTTCATGTAATCATTGAAAAACAAAAAATATTGTCGCATGAAGTATTATATTTATTTTTTAACATCGTATGACCAAAATAAAACTAAAATATAACGATATATATAAAATAAACAATCAAAACAGAACCAAAATAATAATTGAACTTAATATGTAATTTACCGTATTATTTTTGATCCGGCTTATAATATGAATGAAAAACATTATTTACTATAAAATATATTTTAAAATTTCATTCATATTCATAGGTGAAGTGCTAAGAAATTGTATATATCATTAAATATAATTTTCCTTTAAACGTTATTTTATCATGTTTTATTTAAATATTATATAAAATATAAAAATATAACTACAATAATAATTAATATTAAAGAAAATATATGTTGAGATTATTTTAACTTATGACTTAGTATCAAATGCGATTAGGTATATTATTAACATTTTATATAGAAGTTGTTAGTTTTATTAGAAAGATGAAATATTTGAAACTGTAATGAATGTTTTATGACCGCACAAATTAGAAAAATGTTCACTTAAGATCACACAATGACCACAAAATAAAAATGTTAAAAATCTAAACAAATAACTCGAGCGATAGATAGATAGATACAAATCGCAAATTAGAATCGAGAGAAATAAAAATATATTCACAAACACAAATCATGTATCCAAATCCAATTCGATGGTGAAAAACATGGAATATTAGCGTAGCATGTTAACAAATAAGTGTCATTTTAACGAGTCATGGTGATGTTAAATCAAACCCTAAAAATAGATAAACTAAAATACCGAAAAACAAAGAAAAATATACAATTATTAAAAAATTTAAAAAAAAGATATTAAAGATATTATATAATAAATTAAAGAAAAAATAGAAATATCGATGTCGATAACTAACATAAAGATTATTGTCATTTCTATCAATCAATAATAAAAAATAAACTGCTATTAGCTCTACTATAAACTAGTGATGACAAACAAGTACAATTTTGTGGATTCCGCACCGTATCCGCTCCAATTAGGGTGATGATAGATATAACTTTAGCGGGTAGTGGGTGGGTGTAGATTTTGAAAGTGGTACTCGTCGCAGGTAGTGGGCGGGTGATGGGTTTGAGACCTTACTCGCCCGCCCCGTATCTGCCCGCCTACTAAATACCCATTAACTTTTGGACTATTATGAATTTAAGTATAATTTTAAAGACTAATTTATAAATCTTAATATTGTATCAGATATAACTTATAATTTATGTACTTTAAGATCTATCTTAATACTTAACTCATATAATATTTGGTTTATTTTATTATACTTCTTAGTGAATATGTTTGTTTTATGTTTGTTGCTTATGTATAACTTAACGTTGTTGTCAGACGGGTTTAGCCGGGTACGTCTCCAGTTGGGTAGTGGGTGTCGGGATAGATTTGAGAATCTACCCGCGTGGGCGGGTGGTAGATTTGAAAATATTAGGTGGGTATGAGGATAAGGAGGGGTATCCGCATCCGACCCGCCTGTTTGTCATCCCTACTATTAACATTAGTTAAACCTATATTGTTACAGTTCAAAAAAGAAAATAGTTATAATTTATCACCATCTATAATAATTCAAAATAACATGATTATTTTAAATTATAAGTACTTTATTAAATAATTATTTATTTTTAAATTTAATTTAGAAAATTTATATTCATAGTTTAAACAACAATAATTAATTAATTAATATTTATTATTGATATAGGGAATAATAATAAGAATTCATTATCTTATAAGGATTGTCTATAATTTGAATTTTAATCATGTGTTTGATTGTTAAGCTGAAGTACGGATGCACTAAATCTTGTTGGGGTGTGGAGGTTAAGTGTATTTTTATTATTTTAAAAATTACTAAAAACTCGTTTAATGTATTAGCCTATTGGCGTTTTTATCAAAAAATCACCGGTGACCGGTATATTTATCGATCTAACACCAGTCAGATTATATTTCTCGATCTAACACTCTTAGCAGTAAAGTACACCCCCTAAACTGCGTTATATGTTGATTTGACGCCACGTAGGGTAAGGCGCGCCCCCTGCACTGCGCTATATGCTAACATGGGATACACGTGGGTATAGAGCGGATTAGGGGCCGCGCCTTACCTGTGTATCTGCCACGCGTCAGAAAGGCGCCCCCTATCTCGCGCTATATGTTTAATTACCCCCATACCCTGACGCTTCACACCCCCATCCTCAATCACTTTCATCACACCAAATTTTCTCAACTTCTCTCAAATACTCTTATATTAAAATTTTAAGGTATATTTTATTATATTTTTAATCTTTTGTATTTAATTTATTTAAGTATTTTAATTTATTTAATATTTTACTTATATAATTTTTTTTGCAGATATATAATGGAAGACGATCTACTTCGCTTGGATGGCAATCATATATCTCGACATTTTGCTGATACGGTAACATTTTAACGTTTTAATTTAATTTAAATTATTAGTAATAATTTGTTAATTTATTTAATGCATGATTATTATATTAAGAATTAATTTTTGTAATTATTTATTTTTAGGAGAAGGACCGTGTATTATATCCTTTTATTATGAACCTTAAGTTAGTGGTACCTAGTCGTGTCTTGTCGTATTTAGTAGATGTTGGATTTGGTTACATAGGTAGATATCAGGGTCACTATAAGATATGACCAGACCTTATCTATGCCTTAATAGAGCGGTGGAGGCCGAAGACCCACACCTTCCATCTTCCGTGCGGAGAGTGCACAATTACACTTAAGGATGTTGCTATGCACCTGGGGCTTTCGGTGGATGGGGATGTCATATCAGGGATCGCACAGGGTTCCTGGACTACTTTGCGCAGGGTTCCTGGACTACTTTGTGCAGGGAAAATCTAGGACGTGTCCCAGAAAGTTTTAATAGTGGTCGAATACCGTTAAATTGGTTAGATGCCAATTTTCGGGAGTTGAGCGAGGACGCGTCTGAGGATGAAGTTAAAATGTATGCACAGGCATGCATACTGCAGCTTATAGGAGGGTTGCTGATGCTGGACAAATCGCGCAACCAAGTTCATTACATGTGGTTGCGACATCTGAGCGATTTTCAACTGGTCAGATCATTCAGTTGGAGCTCGGCAATTTTGGCTTTGCTGTACAAGGAAATGTGTCGAGCCATTGACTACAGGCGTAATGCTATTGGCGGATGTCACTTGTTGCTGCAGTGTTGGACATGGTATCGATTGCCCTTTTTATATCCCGTTGTGAAGAACCCATTCGTATTTCCACTACTCATGAGGTAATTATAAAACTGATTTCGTATATTAATAATTTTATAAAGTGTATAATAAATTTTTTCCATTGAATATGTGGTCTACTGATAGGAAAAATCATCAAGAGTTACCTGATGATTTAGAAAAATTTAGGGTGCTAATCGATTAGAAGGCTGTCACACATGTATGAATTTTAATGTTTAAAAATTGATTTTAGATTATAATTATATAATTAGATTATTCTTTTGATAAAAATTATATATATTTATTTTAGTTTGAATGGGTGTCATATTCTACTGATGATGTGAGCGCGGTGATCCCACCTGAGTTGTTGGGTCTATCAGATGTTTGGATGGCGATGGTCCCCTTGATATGTTATGCGACCGTCGAGTGGCACTCCACTGATCGCGTGCTCCGGCAATTTGGTTGTTTTCAACCAATTCCAGAAGCACCTCGCAATATGGACGAGTTGCAAAGCACAGATAGACGCGGCAAGACAAATACAGATTGGCTGGTGAGGCATCATGAGTGGGTCGTGTTGTGGGAGGATCGACATCGGTGCATTCCTCGTAGAGAGCCCATTTTTTATGACCTCTTGATGGTTCCTGACGATTATTATGAGTGGTTCAACAGTAACGGGAAACCGTTTCTGCTTCCTGAGGATGCACGATTACAGTCATTTCCGCGACGTCGACAGAGACGTTCACCGACACAGCACCATCGTTCCCCAACTCGTGGACGGAGAGCAGGTACTTCCGGTTCATTCTCAGCTGCATCAGCAGGACCTTCACAGCAGCAGTGTATCCAACGACTTATATACCGCAGCCATATATGATGTCGCCACCGCCTTTCCATTACCAGATGCCGCCGCCGTCGCCTTTACCTAGTTTTATGACCCCTCCGCCACCACCGTCACAGATGACCCCTCCTGGAGGCTATTATGGGTATATGTTTGCAGAGATGACTTGGGGTTCATATACTGGATATTTAGTGGGTTCAACCTCATCACCCATGACCGCAACACAGACACCTCTTGTACAGTTTTCACACTCAGCGATGTATGGGTTTTATGAATTTTCCCAGTTTTCGCAGGCCGATGGGATAGTCAGTCATACACCTTCAGGGTTCTTATTCTAGGGAGGTGCTTCATCGTCATAAGCTCTTCATCAACCTAATGTACCTACTCAGTAGGAGGACAACGACGACGACGACGATGATGACAGCGATGAGCCACAACTAGTGATACGAAGAAATCCTCATCGAGACCGATAACAACCACCCTGCGGAACACATTTACGTCGCAGGCATCAATAGATTTTGTTTTTATTATATTTGTATTTAGTTTATTGGGCTTTTTAATTGTATTTTTTATTATTTCTCATTTAATACTTACTTTATTTTGTTAAATTTGTTGGACTTTTTTTAATGTATTTCAGTTAATTTTATTTATTATCATTTAATATCAATTATTGTAATTTGGTTATCATTTACCATTTAATATTTATTGTAAGTTTGTTATATTTAAAATTATTTTGAAATACCCAATTGTTATTAGTTTGATAAATTTTAATGATTGTGTTCGATAATTTTCTTAAGTTTGTCACTTATTATCTCTTTTATTATAATCACATATAACACAAACATCCAATCTCGTATTATTGTATCATTTTTTTAATCTTCATCAGCGATTATCGAAAGACATTAACTTGAAGTAAATACAAATTAAAGTACAAGAATTATTATCTGATAAATAAATACATCATTTCCTCATCAATTGTTACTTGATGGCAACATAAGTGGACATGTTTTTCTAGTGTGTTCTGGGTTTCAACAATGCCCACATCTTCTGTCTTGTCTAGATCTTTCTCGAATATCCATATAGTAATGAATTCGATTGGGTTTTGAACGACCACGCTCCCTCAATAAACTCGGATTTGGTACAATCGAAAGCCAATCTTGAACCTCATCAGAGTCTTTTTCATTACATATGAGGGGAAACTCAAATTCGTGTACCTTAAAAACTTCAGATAGTAGGTATACGAGATCCACAAAATGGTTATAGTCTTGATGTGTATGTGAGCAAGCTGCTATCATATGAGAGCATGTAATCGTATGCCTCTACTGGTAAGTGACGTGCACCCTTTAAGGTTGAATTGATTGCCTCTGTCAAGTTGGTCGTCATATGTCCATATCGATATCTACAATCATATGCGTTCGTCCACATTTCTTTATCGATGAGGCTGATGTAATCGTATCCTTCCTCGTTCTTCGCATACAAATCTTGAAGCATTGATTCAAACGTTCGAGGAACTAATTCGTAACCTGATCAAAAAATGTATAACTTACTAACTTGTTTTCTTTGCAAAATTAAAACGATCGAAAGAAAACAAACTACATCAGTTTCACTTACCCATGCGCAAAATTAATTGACGCTCATCATTCTTCTTGTACCTTCTATGGTAGTCTGCAACAATATGTCGGATACAATACCTATGTTGGACAAAGGTTGGTTGCCACATTAGACCCAAAGACTCTATTGCTGCTTTGATCCCAGCTCTGCTATTTGAAATGACACAGATGATTTCCCTCGTGATAACATGTACACGTAAATTTCGGAGAAAAAAAGCCCAAGAATCTGTATCTTCTCATTCGACAAGAGCAAAAGCACCTGGAAGAATGTTGTGATTGTCATCTTGGACAACTGCTAATAATAAAACTTGCTTGTATTTTCCATACAAGAAAGTCCCGTCGATCTGGACCACATGCTTACAATATTTGACAACATTAACGCACTGTGGGTAACTCCAAAAAACCCGGTAGAATTGACATCGCTCGCGAAGAACTCGATTATTATGATATGCATAGGAGGTTTCGAAGTCTACAATTGTCCCAGGATTCAACGTCCGCACCAGCCTAAACCAACCTGAAAGTTCTTTGTAAGATGCATCTCATTCGCCATGAAGTTTGACAATGGCATTTTGTTTTGCCAACCAAGCTTTTTATAGGAGACAATGTACCCATACTGCGATTGTATAGCTGATATCAACACTGTAACAGCTATATGAGAGCTTGCTTTTACCATGGCCATGATGGCTTGACATATCATTTCAGAGTCCAAGTTGGGATGATCTTGGATAACCCCTCCAGCACAACATGTGTGAGGACCGTTGTATACTGTTAGTTCTCATATGTTGTTTTTCCTCTTCATTTTTGATACGCGAACCATCCAATTGCATCCGTTTTTTGCGTCGGGCACAGTAGCATACATATTTTTCGGTCGTGGATCGGTTGACTCTGGACTGAACCGAATAACAGATATTGTAATTTTTTATAGCCATCACCGCTTCTTCTTTGCTTGAAAACTTCATGCCTAAAGATAACTCACCATTATTTATTGATGAGTAATATCCATAGTCACAGAGATGAGGCATATTCGCAAATCATGGCCCGTACATTGCACCATAATCAACTTCATACATGTGTGCATGAGGGTCAGTTTGTGCCACATTTCCTGGAACTTCATCACCATCGGAGTTGAATTGCAGTGATTCTGTATGAATGAATAGTCCAGTCTCAGCACCATTCTCACCAGGCTCACGAAGCGGTTCTTCTGGTGGAGATGATGGTTCCTCCATGTGCTCCACATTTAGGTCGAAGAACCTACTACTTGCACGCCTTCCCCTTGAACTAGAAGTCATATCGACATTGAGATCGAAAAATCTCACAGTCGAAATCCTCTCCCTGGAGCTTGAAGCCATCGTGTCAAATGGGAACTGCACAGATGGTTGCGTCGATGGAATCTCCATATTAAGGTCAAACGGATTTGCAGATGAATGACTTTCCCTTGAACTAGACGCGATGTTGCCATTCTGATTGTTCGTCGACCTACCTCGGTACATATCATAAGGAGTTGCGGATGAATGTCTCTCCATTATGGCATTAAAATCATTACACATTACTGTTGTTGGACTGTCAACTTGATCAACTTGTTCAGCCAGCCCATAGTGGGAGCTTAATGATTGACCCCGAACGACATGCACTTGAATAAAATTTGCATACATCTCAATATCGGCGTCTGAATAATTACTTTAAGCTTCAACCATCATTTCAACATCATCATTGTTCAAAAGTTCGAACGCTGTATAAGTTAATGGCAACAATGATGTTGGAAATATGTACTATAACGACGACATTCTTCTACTACTTCCAACATGAATCTTCCTCGAAATCTTCGTTATCAGCTCCTCAAGAGTTATGTTTCTCTTCAATGATATTTTAACACGCTCATTTGATACGAAAACAACACCGATTTCATCTTCTCGAATTTCACCATCATAATAAACAATAGTTGAAAGTCGCGTCATTCTTTGAGTTTAAAAGTGCGACAATATTATATATGAAAAAAAAAACAACTAAAACAATGTTGATTAAAAATAATATATAAACGAAAATATAACAGAATAAAATTTTTACACATAAACGTAAATAATTTAAATAATATAATTTTATATTATTACATGTACCGTAAAACTATTTCGACGTATATTCCCGGTTTCTAATTTTACAAACACAGAAATTAATTGAAAACAATTAGTATAATATTTTTTTTTCAAATAATCATAATAAACAATAAGTATAATAAAAAAAATTTATCACAAAATTACCTTATAAAGAAAAATCGCACGAACTTCTGAATCAAATATGAGCCAATTATCAGAATTATTGACTCGTTGACGGAATTGTTGTATTAATTTATAAGTTGAGAGAAGAGATGTGAGGAACTTAACCTGGGGAGAAGGGTATTTATAGCCGAAAAAAGTTGCTATAATTATTAAAGGTATGACACAGCCCATGTTTCGCGCTATATATAATTATGTCAGAAAATTAAAGGTAAGACGCGACCCCTGACCTGCGCTATACTCTATGTGGCGTAAGGCGCGCTCCAGAGGCCGTACTATACCCACGTGTATTCCATGTCATCATATAACGCGGTTCAGGGGACGCGCCTTACCCCACGTGGTGCCAAATCAACATATAGCGCGGTATTGGGGCGCACTTTTCTACAAAGGGTGTTAGATCTAGAAATATAATCTAATCGATGTTAGATTAGTAAATATACCCGTCACCGATGATTTTTCGAAAAAAAACTCATAGCCTATTAAGATAGAAATATATATATATATCCTTTTTTTTATACATATTACTTATTTTATTTAAAACTTATATAAAATATAAAAAAACATCATAATGGAGTAATATCTTTATTATTAAAAAAAGATATTTGGGCTTAATTGATTGAAAATGAAATGTGAAAGAAAAAGCACAATGGTCATGTCCTGAGGCCCCGCGTGGCATTATCTGAACCACTGTTGATCCGATTGGTCAACGTCATTGTACCCACATTAGAGAAAGGAGTTGAATAAAATAGAGCAAAAAATATAAAAATACTGCCGATTTTATTATTATTATTTTAATATTTTTGGTAAAAAAATTATTAAAAAATTATTATTTTTATCGATTTTGTTATTATTAGATTTTTTTATCTATTTTATTAATATATCTGTTAAAAAGTTACTTAAAATATTATTTTTTTACTAATTTTATTATTATTAGATACTTTACCGAAAATGTTATAAAATATTAATATTTTAGATAGAAATAATAATATTTTAAATAATTTTTTTATAAAAAATATTAAAATAATAATAATAAAACCTATAACACGTTTACTTACAAATATATTAAAACTACCGTACAGTAGACTTCCCACAATAATATTGCTATCGCAGTCCCCTCCTCTTTTTGTCTCAACTTTTATGTCTTTTGTTTCTTTTAGCTACCCTTTTATCATCATCTTCCCCTCATGAATTGCGATCATCGAATTGTCTTCTCCAACCTAAAATCTCCTTTTCCTTTTTTGCCCTTACACTCGCCTGCCTTGTCCCCTACTTCCCATCTATACTTATTCATCGCTTTGAGTGCCAACTAAAAATATTCAAAACTTCATACAATTTCGTTTAATTAGTTAAAAAAAACTATAACCTGATTTGATAAACGAAGAAGTAAAATTTAATTTTATTCGATTGGAGTTATATATACGTGCACTAGGATTTTATGGTTTTAAGTAATCTCACATATTTTAGCGTGGGATCGAAAACGTAGAGACGGCAGGAGTAATAGTTGTTTGAGAATTTTAAATTATCGTATATTTCAGACATTTTATTTATATTTTATATTTATAATTTATTTCTATTCTTTAAAATTTAATTATAATATATATTTTCTACAATTTTATAAACTTTTCTCTTCACATAAAATATTGAGCTCGTCGGTAATTTATGTAGTAAAATAATATAAACTTCATTTCTTGGAGCAATTTACCATTTCTAGATAAGTCAAATCAAGCTCTCTTCAAATTAGATTGGTTTTGTTGGCGTAATTTATGAAGCAGATGACTTTGGGAAGTTTTAGGTTTGGTGCAGATTCAGTTGATGTTAGAATTGAAGCATGTCTTAAATTTTACACGAAAGAGAACATTGTAGAAATTTAAGAGATGCGTAGAGAGTACGAAGAGAGGATGGTGAAGATGGAAGAGAAATTGTTTTCTTCTACACTTTAAGAGACTTTGGGAAGTTTTAGGTTTGGTGCAGATTCAGTTGATGTTAGAATTGAAGCATGTCTTAAATTTTACACGAAAGAGAACATTGTAGAAATTTAAGAGATGCGTAGAGAGTACGAAGAGAGGATGGTGAAGATGGAAGAGAAATTGTTTTCTTCTACACTTTAATGAATGCTCACCACACTTTGACATTTTAATGTTAACTTTAAGACGGGACGGGAGAGAAGACAAAAAAAAAAAAAAAAGTAACCGCATTGCAAGCCAAATATATTGATTTCACATTTATACACTACATTCTTCTATGACATATTCTTGTATAGCAATCATATATATTAAATCGAGATTGAAATTTAGTTTAAAAAATTAAATTGAATTGTTTTTATTAGTAATATTTTATTTAAACCTTATTATCATGTTGATTCAACTCAAAGGAAGACATAAGAGATGAAGTAAAAAGAGTCGGGTCAAAGTTTTGCAAATGGATGATCTTGAAATTACGAATAAACCCTTCTGTATCTGTCTGTAAATATTTAAACTTTACTGTCCCGTGTAAGTTTTGTTGCTTTTCAAGGAGGTATCGGTAAATCTAATAAACTCCGGAGTCCAGACGGAGGCGAGAAATTTATTAAGCTAACCTAAAGTGCTGGACTTTAGAATTAAATATTTACGATGGAAAGAGTCATTTTTTTTGCTTAAACAACAAGCGTAGGTTTTCTTATCGGTATTTTTAAATCCTTTTTTTTCTTGGTTTACCGTGTATAAGATGAAGAGATAGGTAGCGGATTTAGGAATAGCTTTGCCCGCTCAGTTTTCGCCTTTGCCTCCAAATTTTTTATCCTTCTCTCTCTCTGTCTTCGATTATTTTGTCTGTATTCCTCTGGTTCTAGTTTGAGTCTGAGCTAAAGCTTAAACCATAGACCTATGAATCATACACTTAAAAACGGATCAACTTTCAACTTCACAAGTAATAACCCGATGCTCTATTGCTTGAATCTGGAGTTTGTCTTGTAGGTTATGGATTTTGGGGTGGTGGGTTTGGAGGGGTTCGTGGGTTCAGAGGTTACTGCTGCTACTACTGGTTTTACATCTCTTGCTTCAGATCTTGAGACGAAGCAGAAATGGTCTGGCTCCGGTTTCCTCAAGCAAAAGAGATCTGGCAACAATGAGGATGACTGCAGTTCAAAACTGGTCAAGTTTGACGATTTCTCAGCCTCCAAGGCAATGTTGCTGAACCAGAGAGAGACTTTACTGAGATCCAATACCTCCATCTTCTCTGACGGACAACAACAGCCGCAACAAATGCTGAGCTTTTCTGCTCCCAAATCAGAAGCTCTCTCTGTGGATAAGGGCTCTCAAAATGTCGCATTCCCTTACTTTCACTTCACATCACCCGCTTACAGTAGAAACACAGGTACATATGTCGAAAGATGCTCAGATTCTAACATCATTTCCTATTCAAAATATCATTTGAGGAAATTATGGAAGGGGTAAAATGGTTGTCTCATGTTCGGTTGACGCAAAGACTAGACGTGCTTTTCTTATTGGTTTTCTGGTTTGATTCCATGAGTTCTGTTGAAGGGTCTTTTCAAGGTATTCTATGAGCGGTCTTTGTTTTAAGTATTGTCAATAGGAAAAAAAAAAGGCGAGGTTTTCTATTTTCATATTCCTGTTTTGGATGAGAAGTATTTTTGGTAATAAATCAAAGTGAGCATGGGAACAAAAGGAGGCCTGCCTAGCATTTTCCATTTTTACACGAAGTCTAAAAACTACTGACATTTTTTTTATTTCCATTGCACTGCTTTGAAAGCCTTGAGATTTTGGATTTTCTGCTTTCATTTCATTATTGTTTCAATCTTTTTCCTGTTTTACTTTTATGTTTCAGGCTATAGCTGTGGGGGATTTAATGGTGCAAACATGCACGGGGTGTTAACAGGAGCTAGAGGACCATTCACTCCATCTCAATGGCTGGAGCTGGAACACCAGGCTTTGATCTACAAATACATAACTTTTAATGTGCCTATACCATCTAATCTTCTCATTCCTATAAGAAAATCCCTTGATTCTGCTAATTTCTCTATTTTCTCTGGTGGACTCCTCAGACCCAATACATGTAAGTTGTCTCTTCTCTGAGAAAGAAACAAAAAACATGGAAATATTTTTTCCTCCTTTTTCTATGATATCCGTATAATTTCATTCTTGATGCAAAAGATGCAGCAAATCTCTCTCTCTCTCTCTCACACACACACACACACACACAATGATTTGGGAGTGGGAAGGGGAGAGGCTCCAGTTTGTACTGCACTTTACTTTCTGTTCTTATTGGTGAAGAAGTACCTTTTATGGGGTTTCTATTATCTTCCCCCCCCCCACCCCACCAAAAAAAAACTGTGAATATGAAAACAGTGTTCAACTAAGCCTAAAAGTGCAGTACACGCGCTACTTGACATCATAATTTATTTGAATAAAAAAATCGCTGTCAAGACACTTCAAATCTCAACTATAGCTCGTTTCCACATTTGTTTTGGTCCCATTTACGACAAGGCAACTTCTCCCTACCTGTTTCTATGATTTGAAGATAAAAAATTAAAATCAATGGTAAACCAGGATGTTTAATTTTGTACTTAGCGCTGTTTAGCTAACTGACTAGGGTGTTTTCAGCATCTCAAGACTGTTATATATTGTTGCTTTTGTTAATCCGTTTAATTACATTTTTAATGATATCGCGACAGTGGGATGGGGAGCTTTTCATCTTGGGTTCTCAAATAACACCGATCCAGAGCCAGGGCGGTGTCGTAGAACGGATGGAAAGAAATGGCCGGTGTTCAAGAGATGCGGTTGCAGATCAGAAGTATTGCGAGCGGCATATGAACAGGGGTCGCCATCTTTCAAGAAAGCCTGTGGAAGGCCAGTCTGGCCATTCCGCCGCCACCACCGCCACCACCAAACTGATGCCTACGGTTTCATCCGCCCCGACATCAGTGGTAGGGCCAACCAGTGGCAGCGGTCAGTCCAACAGCCTAGCCATTGCACGACAGCAGTTCAAGAATTTACAGCATGGTAGTGCATCCAACCTTTCTGCAGCGACTCCACTGAACAGGTGACAGAATCATCCCCTCAGCATTCATTCCTTGTTTGTAAGCTGTAGTTGAGAACATTTACCTTGGCTGTCATTGTTATTCTTATCTTGTGTTGCTTTCCAAAGAACAATAATTGTAGATTGTAGAATTATCTTCTGCCACTTCCGACAGTGACGGACCTTACTAGTTACTGTCAGGGAAGGTTCTAATAGATTGTTTATTACCCTGTTACTGGAAGAAGTCATTGATAAATTCAAATTCCATTGACGGTTGGTTATCTTCCAGGTTGCTTCCAAGTAAAGACACTGTTGGTGAAAGAATAGATGATAGTGCACCAGGGCTCACCATGGCATCCCTGACCGGTGACATAAAATCTAAAGAAAACCCTTTCTTGATCCCGAAGCAGCAGATCTCATATGAACAAAACTCTAGAACCGAGTTCGGATTTGTTTCCTCTGACTCACTGCTTAACCCTTCTCATAAGAGTTCTTCCTTGATCAAGTGCAGAAATTTTGGTTCCTCTCAAGATCTTACCAGTCAAGAAACTGAAACCCAGCATTCCCTTCGCCATTTCATGGATGAGTGGCCTAAAACCCAGTCTGATTGTTCAGCCATTTCCTGGCCTGAGGTTGATGTTAAATCAGACAGGACCCAACTTTCCATATCAGTGCCCATGGCTGCCTCTGATTTCATGTCCTTTACTTCCTCTACCAATAATGATAAAGTAACACTATCACCTCTCAGGTTGTCACGTGAATTCGATCCTATACACATGGGCTTGGGAGTGGGCAGTGTTATGAATGAATCAAACCAAAGGGGCTGGGATAATAGCCGTCACTTGGGATCATCTCCCACCGGGGTCTTACAAAAGACCACATTCGGTTCCCTTTCTAATAGCAGTGCGGGAAGCAGCCCAAGAGCCGACAACAACGAGACCAATGAAAGTGCTAGCCTTTGCAATAATCTCCGTGGTTCAACCCCTGTTCAGTCTTCCTCTCTGCCTGCTCTATAATCCACTCTACTTGCACCCAAGTCACTAGGTTGTGAGAGGAAATGGATAAATGGGGAAGCATGAATTTAAGAATTTTATAGTTGTCTTATATTTTCATGTTAATCCTTCTAATTTTTGTAATTTGTACTTCTTTGCCTTGATTTGTTCCTATAATTCAGAGATTAAACTTTGTTACAAGTAACTAGGAAAGGCTGTTTGTCTAATATTACGAAAGTACGTTTGGGAACAAAAGTTGTTTTTTCCTCTTCAATTTTTCTTGCAATGTATGGCATGACTTGTGCTGGTCAACATAGTATTTGATAGTTCTGTTTTTAAACTTTGTAAGGATGATCTAGAAAATATGATGTGTTTTTCTCTGCTTAGAACTACAAGCCTCGCTGTTACCTTTAACTGCAAGAGTCTCCTTGGCAAATAACAGATAGAATCACTTCAAAGAAATAAAAAGATTAAGCTAACATAGACTGCGATTACTACAAGGATTTCTTTTTCCTTCATAAAGCTCAGAGTAGTTGCCAAATCATTTGACCTGTTATTTCTTTCCACTTTCCATGATTTATTCAAAGATACAAAATGGGAAACTACCGACACAAAGAACGACGCTTTCGGGCAGCCATTTACTCAAATAACTAACCCATTCTACTCCTTTATTGTCTCATCATTGAAGATCTCCTTTGTCTCAGACCATGACAGGAACTATTCATGGAAAACGATAATACAAATACAGACATGAGGTATAGTTTAGAAAAATAGTTTTATATCAAGCCTACTTTTAGTCTTATGTGGTTAATCAATTGGACAGTTTAAAACTATAAAAATAAACTTTTTTTGGTACAATAAAGTTTTGGTAGGGGTGACTTTCCAGTCTAGGGCCAAGTCAAACCTAAGATCCAATTTGGATTTATATAGGAATTTACAGATTACTCACCGAGAATGAGGTAGGATTCGAACTTGGCCTTACAAACTCAAATTCCTAAATTCCAACCACTTGTCCCAACACTCGTTGGCAAACTATAAAAATCGACGATTTAAAAGTTCTATTGATCAAATGATTTCAACTTTTTTAAAAAAAATTAATTAAATTTATAAAATTTATAAACGTAAATAACTAAAAAATATTTATAACTATCAGCTCAAAAAATAATAATAACATTGAAAGTCAACAAAGAAATCGGCATTTTCGAATAAAAAATAATATATAAACTTAATTTCGTAAAAATTAAAATATAGCATTTTAAATTATTACCACAATCTAACCTATTTAAACCTTTTAATAATCGATGAGATAGTGGAATGTGGATCAATCGTTAAATTTCATTACTATTTCCAGAAAAACGAAACCAGTGCTTTAAGCAACTCTGGCTGAACTTGAGATAAATTTCTAGCTAACTTCATTATTTTCTCTACTTGGTAGGTATATTTCTATAAAGTAACATATCTAAACAAGACAGCAACAGCAACAGCAACAGCAACAGCAACAGCAACAGCTGAGTAGTAATTAAAACTACGCAATGTAATTAAATTTTGAAACATGTTAGCAAATTACATCTTAGCTATATATAGGAAGGACTTCACAAATTCATTCGTAATCTCCTCTACAATGGCGTTTCCAATTACTACCCCGATATTCATTTTCCAGGATTCAAAATCATTCCCCCATTCCTCGGTTGAATTAAGTACGTCTAATTCCAACAATAGCTTAATGTTTGATTCATCTCCGCATTCGTTTTTCCCGTCCCTTAATAGTATCACACCTGACCTTTCGAATCACCTCAGCAGACCCTTCAATCCCTTTGACTCTCTCTTCCTTGTCATGGTTAATTTCTACCGACTCCCTAGTAAAATAAAAGAGAAGCTGTTTTTTTCGTTGCAGAACCCTTTTCGATTTTGACGACCAGGATGAGTTGGACCAATCAGGCACTTGTAGTTCTTTTAAACCCCCACTGCTTGATTTCAGTGGTCTGGTTTGAAGAAGTAAATTCAATAGCCAAGTTGAGAATATTGAGTCCAGCTTTAGCAGCTTAGGCCATAAGAGTCTTTTGCTGGCAATTGGTCCTGCTGTTTTTAACTTCAGGGGAATGAATTAGTAACGAATTGTAAATGAAAAGAAGTAACTATGAAAGCTTTGCAACTTTTAAAGATACTAACGATTATACGGTGGGGAGGTCGTTGAAGTAGACACTTCTAATATTGATGGAGGGCTATATTGTTTATTTTCTTCCATGCAACTCCATTCAAAATTTGTACCTGCATCAGCCTGTTAGCTTTATGAGTAACGATCTAAAAAACTTTTAAATATTGTCCTGGAACATATAAGCAATAAATTAAGGTTTTTGTATACCTTCTTTTCCTTATCATCGTGGAGTTTCCAGTCAGAAATGGAAGTGTCCGCAAACACCGGCGGTTCATCTGTGTCGCTATCTGGGCATGAATCATACAGTGTTGCGCTGCTAGCGGAGGAAAATCTATCTAATGTTTCATGGTTATTTATGTCCATCTCCGTGACACTAAGTTTTCCATCATTATAGGAATTCCTGGTTCTCAAGCCTTATATTTTAAAGAACATGTTAAGTAGTATAAATTTAAGTACCTTGGGAAATTGTGGAGAACCCTTCTTGTACTCGTTTTGACTACCGGACTTGTGTAAAAACCTGCCTGAATTGCCATGGCAGCAGCTGAAGTTGATAAAGTTAGCTCCTGAAATTAACTTCTTTTTCACACATCCTCTCTCTGAAAGGTAAACCTTTAAGATGAAAGGTTCTTGCAGTTCTTGGAGGAGTTCTCCAAGTTGCCTCCCTGGCTTGGATGCTCTACTCCTAGTGGCCATTTGAGCAAGTGTTAGGCTAAGGGGTTGCAGAGTTGAAAATAAAGCTCAGTGGTTTAAGTCTGTTGATCAGGAAGAAGGAAACAAAAGAAGAAATTATACCGAATGGGAGAAACAGACATAAATCAGTCACCTTGGGACTGAAACAGATCAGAAACAAAGGAGGATTGTATGCAGCTTGAACTGCTCAGATAGCTTCCAAAGAATTCCCTAGTTTTTTGGGTGGACACGGTTGTTAGGTGACGTAATAATATTTTAATCAAGGCATCTTCCACCACAGTGTTTTGTACATGTCATGGCCGGTCTTTAATGGCAGACTTTGACAACTTTATTCGATCCTTCTGGCTCTATCTCCCGCCCCTTTCATTTTATGTTACGTTACGTATTCCAAATTTCTTTTTTGTTTTGGTGCTTTTATGGTTCCACAAGCAGTTGTCTCCTAGCCAGTGGTTGTCCATAACTAGTCATGATTGCTGATAGTATCGAAGGCGAATTGAATGTTAATTAGAATTCCTACTGTCTCAGAAACCTAATTTCAAATTACATATATTTATGACTGAAAACGTTTACGTTATGAACCTGGGTTTACTCTTGCTTTCCCCCAACTCTAGGACACACAGTCGATAGCATGGTTCAATGACCATGCATTAGTCGTGAACTTAGTTAATGAGGGCAAAAGGAAGGAAAAACAAGACCAAAAAAAAGGAAAACTGTCTTCGCTCTTGTTCTATTTGTTTGTACTATTTCTTATAAAGAAAAGGAAATCGAAGCATGTTCTGGATGGGGGGGGTTTAGATAGGGAATGGAAGCAGCTATAGGCAGGTACTAGGGAGGGTATAAATCATTGTTCTGATCTGAAAATATTTGGATAACATTTTAGTAGAATATGTAATTTTAAAACAAAAAAACAACTTTAACTCTGGAATCCTATAAAAGTAGAGGGGATCCAATGATTGCATGATTGATGGTATTAGAATAACGTGTAGGTTATTCACTATACCATGCTGTGGGGGACTACTATGCGTCACAATCTCTAATAACACAAGGGCAGGCAATAACCGGCCCAACTATCTTGTCTCTCAAGGACGAAGGTATGACTCCTGCGGAATGGATCCATAATCTTCTAAGCAAATAGTTATAGGTCGAATAGAAGTTCATTACCACAAAATAAACATGGTAGAGTGTAAGTTCTATCAACAATGTGTTATGATGACAGGGAAGTTAGGGTTTGATCGTAGTGATTTGGGGGAATTTTCGAAAAGAAGATTGAGAGGCAACAACAGAAATTGGAGGGAGAATCGAGTGAAATTAGGGATTAGAAAGGGGGCTAGGGGATTAAGGTTATCTCTGAAGAATTGGGAATCGAAGTTAGGAGAAGGGAGGTGGCTGAGGTATATGCGGGGAGTTAGTGGGTATTATGATAACTCAATTTATTTTACTGTTGGGCTTATATTTTGGGTCTGAGTCTGTTAGAACAGTATTAGGAGAGATGTTGGTTGGTGAGTCAGCATGCAGTTATTTTGTTAGAGATGCTATTTGACAGCTGGTACAATACATATATAATTTTGTACCGATCCTTAGGGATTCTTATCTTATGAATGAAAGCACATTTTTGTATCTAAGTCTCTCTATTTCTGAAATCCCTAAATTCTTCTAATTTATCATCCTAAATCATAACAAATTGGTAATCAGAGCTGAGTTTTTGATCCAAAAATCTATTGTTCAAGCTGGGAAAGACAAGAAAAATGCAAAAAGCTGGAACCACAGAGGTACCAGAACATGAAGCAGTGAAGGTTAAGGAGGAAACCTTACCATCTTGGTGGGCTGGACAGAAGGCAGAGCTGGAAGGAAGGATACAAACATTGGAAGAAGGTATGACTGAGAACAGAGGGTATTTGCAGAGGATCTTGCAGCTGGTCAATCAAGCAGCTGAGGAAAAAGATTCACCTAAGTCAGTGAAGAACCAACCACCAGCAGATGAAAAACAGAACAAAAGTGGAGGTAAAGCACCATGTTTAATTACAGTTCTTAGTGAGAATGAAAAGTACACTTTTCAACCTAATGAACCAGGGATTTTAGCTTCTAAACCTGTGGGGTTTACTGGTCCTCAACCTTTTAATCAAAAGTTGCAAGAAGAAAAGCTTATGGGTAGTTCTAGTGAGAGCAAGGGGGAGGAGATGATCAGGTTGACACTAGAAACTACTGTAAAAACCCTTTTGGGAACCCTAGCTCTATATTACCTAGACCAAAAGTAGAGTTACCATTGTTTGAGGGTAATAATCCGAGGGGTTGGGTCAGGAAATGCCAGAAGTTTTTTAATTTGTTTGGAATACATGAGGAGCAGAAACTGGAAATAGCTGCTATGTATTTAGTGGGGAAGACTGAGACATGGCTTGATGGTTACATTATGCAGAAGTATAGGGTGACATGACATGAATTTGAGGCTGATTTGTGTCACAGATTTTGTGATAGAAATTATTATGATATTATTGAGGAATTCAATAAGTTAATGCAGAATGGGAGTGTGGAGGAGTATCAAGAAAAGTTTGAAGAATTAAGACCTTATTTTTTGCAATAGAATATGCATTTGGGGGAGAACTATTTTGTGTCCAGTTTTATTAGTGGCCTCAAGGAGGAATTAAAACATAAAGTGAAAGTGCTAGAGCCTAAGAACTTATCTGAAGCATATAGGCAAGCTAAACTATATGAGTTGGCTAATGAGATTGAAGGAAAGAAGTACAAATCTCCTAGTAAATTTTTTTCTTGCACTCCTTCAAACAGTCAACATAACAGTGGTATTAAGAATTTCTTGCCTAAGTCAGTTCCTCCTAATATCAATCAAAAACAGAGTCTGATAGAACATAGAAGATCCAACAATTTATGTTTTAAATGTGGAGAAAAATTTGTTCCTGGGCATCAGTGTAAAGTCAGACAGCTGAACTATATGGAGGAAGAGGAACCTACTAAATCTGCTTAACATGATTTAACTGAAGAAGAGAATGGAGAGGTGGAAGGTCAAACTAAAGAAGCCCTGGAAATTTCTATCAATGCTATTACCGGGAATGTGGGACATACTACCTTGAGGATTCAAGGTTGTATAAGAGGTAAACCTATTAATGTGCTAATTGATAGTGGCATCACCCGTAGTTTTGTAACTCCAAAATGGGCCAAGGAAGGGGTTGAATTGGTTCATACACAACCATTAGTTATTACAGTAGCTAATGGGGAGAAGCTGTTCAGTACCGCTAGGAGCAATAAGGTGAGTTGGAAGATGCAGGGCTATGATTTCCAGCATGATTTCAGAGTATTATCTCTGGGAGGTAGTGACATGGTATTGGGGGTAGATTGGATGGAAGTATTCAGCCCTATAATGATGGATTTTAAAACTAAGACCATCAATTTTGAGAATGATGGAGAAACTGTAGTTATAAAAGGGTCTCAAAAGCTGCCAATAATCAGATCCATCACAGGTGAGAAATTACAGAAGTTAGTAGAAAATGACACTGAATTGAGTGGGGATATTTATTTGCTAAGTGCTGAAGTAAAAGATAGTGTAATTCCTTTACCCTTACAGGACCTATTAGAAGAGTTTAAAGAGGTTTTTGAAGAACCAAGGGGAATGCCTCCTAGTAGGAAACATGACCATGCAATTATCCTTAAACAGGGAACACAACCAGTAAACCTTAGACCTTATAGATTTGCTCATCATCATAAGGCTGAAGTTGAGAAACAGATTGCTGAAATGATGTCATCTTCTATTTTTCAGGTGAGTAAAAGTCCTTTTGCTTCTCCATGTTTACTTATTAAAAAGAAATATGAAACTTGGAGATTTTGTGTGGACTATAGGACACTGAATTCTGCTACAGTTAAAAATAAGTTTCCTATTCCTATAGTGGAGGATTTGTTAGATGAGTTGAATGAGACTGCTTTCTTTTCAAAAATTGATTTGAGGTATGGATATTGGCAAATTAGAATCAAGGAGGAAGATATTTACAAAACTGCTTTTAGGACTCATCAATGACACTATGAATTTAAAGTAATGCCTTTTGGCCTTACTAATGCTCCAGCTACTTTTCAAGCTTTGATGAATGATTTGTTTGGAGCTTATTTAAGGAAGTTTGTTCTTGTATTTTTTTGATGATATATTGATTTACAGTCCTAACTTGATAGAGAATAAGCAACACCTAAGAACTGTGTTAGAGGTTCTGTTGAAAAACAGGTTATATGCTAAAAGGAGTAAGTGTTTTTTTAGTCAGCAGCAAGTGGAATATCTAGGGCACTTAATATCAGCTGATGGGGTGGCAACAGATCCTAACAAAATTAAAGCCATACAACAGTGGCCTTTGCCTAAGAATTTGAAAGCTTTAAGAGGATTTTTGGGTTTAACTGGATATTACAGAAAATTCATAAGAGGTTATGGGGAACTGAGTAAGCCCTTAACCAATTTGTTGAAAAAATGATGGGGTTTGTTGGTCTGAAGAAGCTATAACATCTTTTGAAAAGCTGAAGGAAGTTATGTGTAATGCTCCAGTGTTGGCTTTGCCTAATTTTGAGAAGATTTTTTTTTTTGGAAACTGATGCTAGTTCTAAAGGGATTGGAGCTATTTTGTCTCAGGCAGGGAGGCCTATAGCCTATTTGAGTAAAGCTTTGGGTCCTAAGCATGCAGATATGTCAATTTATTAGAAGGAGTATTTGGCCATTTTGATGGCAATTTCTCATTGGAGGCATTATTTGGAGAGTGGTTCTTTTGTCATTAAAACAAATCATCAGCCCTTAAAGCATTTACTTGAACAGAAGTTAACTATAACTATCCAGAAGAAAGGACTTACAAAATTATTGGGGTTGGATTATACTATTCAGTACAGGAAGGGTAAGTCTAACAAAGCTGCAGATGCACTCTCTAGACAGCAATGGGATTCTGATGAATTTGTTCAAATGGTAGTTACTGATATTACTCCTACTTGGGTACAAGATATTGAAAAGAGTTATGAAGAAGATGCTATAGCTCAAGAAAAAATCCCTATTCTGGTTATTAAACCAGATGAGCTACAGAACTGGAAATTAATGAAAGGAGTCTTGTATTTTAAAAAGAGGATTTATGTGGGCAGCAAAGGGGACCTTAGGCAGAATATAATTGTGGCTTTGCATGATTCACCTCAAGGAGGTCACTCAGGTATTCAAGCTACTTATCAGAAGATTAAGTCTTATTTTTTCTGGCCAAGAATGAAAGTTTTAATTCATGAGCATATACAACAGTGTGATGTGTGTCAGAGGACTAAAACAGAACATATTTCTAAGCCAGGATTATTACAGCCTATTAATGTCCCAAACAATGCTTGGGAAGTGATTACAATGGACTTCATTGAAGGTTTGTCATCTTCAACAAAGTTTAATTGTATTTTGGTGGTGATTGATAAATTCACTAAGTATGCTCATTTTATGCCACTATCTCATCCCTATACAGTTCTGAAAGTGGCTAGGGTTTATCTTGATCAGGTTTATAAGTTACATGGTCCTCTTAAAGTGGCTATTTCTGATAGGGAGAAGTCTTTCACTAGTTTGTTTTGGCAGGAATTAATGAAGCAATTGGGTTCAACTACATTATTTAGTACTGCATATCATCCTGAGACAGATGGCCAGACAAAGAGATTGAATCAATGTTTAGAGCAGTATTTGAGGTGTATGTGTTTCTTGAAACCTAAGAATTGGTCTAAATGGTTACCTCAGGCTGAGTGGTGGTACAATACTAACTACCACTCTGCTCTACAGATGACACCATTTGAAGCTTTATATGGGTATAAAGCTCCTACTGTAACATGGACAACAGACTCTAGGGTGGAAGCAGTGCAGGATGTCATGCAACACAGGGAACAGTTAAATTCAATATTAAGAGAACAACTACTTAAAGCTACCAATAAAATGAAGCAGATGAGTAACAAGCATAGAACAGACAGAGAATTTCAAGTCGGTGATGAAGTTTACCTGAAGCTCCAACCGTACAGACAAACATTACTGGCCCTGCGAAGAAATTTGAAGCTTGTTGCCCAATATTTCAGACCTTACAAAATTCAAAACAGAGTGGTCATGTTGCTTATAAATTAGAATTGCCTGCAAATTCAAGAATCCATCCAGTTTTCCATGTGAGTTTACTTAAGAAAAAAGTTGGAAAAAAGGGAGTTATCTCGATCGATCCTCCAGAAGTAGCATTGGACGGCCAATTGAAGATGTACCCAACCCTGGTTTTGGACCAACGAGTGATTACAAGACAGAATCGAGCAGTCATTCAATTGCTCATTCAGTGGATGAATATGGGACCAATAGAAGCAACTTGGGAGGATTATACAGTTTTGCGACAACAATTTCCTCAATTCGATCCTTGGGGACAAGAATCTTCTGGAGGAGGGGGTATTGTTATGATGACAGGGAAGTTAGGGTTTGATCGCAGTGATTTGGGGGAATTTTCGAAGAGAAGATTAGGAGGCAACAACAAAAATTGGGGGGAGAATCGAGTGAAATTAGGGATTGGAAAAGAGGCCAGGGATTGAGGTTATCTTTGAAGAATTGGGAATCAAAGTTAGGAGAAGGGAGGCAGCTGAGGTATATGCGGGCAGTTAGTGGGTATTATGATAACTCAATTTATTTTACTGTTGAGCTTATATTTTGGGCCTGAGTTTGTTAGAACAGTATTAGGAGAGATGTTGGTTGGTGAGTCAACATGCAGTTATTTCGTTAGAGATGCTATTTGACAGCTGGTACAATACATATATAATTTTGTACCGATCTTTAGGGATTCTTATCTTATGAATGAAAGCACAATTCTGTATCTAAGTCTCTCTATTTATGAAATCCCTAAATTCTTCTAATTTATCATCCTAAATCATAACACAATGGTACCTCAATTTTACCCAACACATCCTTTTGAGTTTCATCGAATACCCTAACAACATTCTGACAAGCTTTCATGGGCAAAGTGTCCATAGGCAATCTTTGTAGGGCTACCATTGACACCACCTTAAGAGCAGACCTACTGTAAATCAAAACCCCCAGCAAAACATGTCTATGCTAATATATGGTGTTGCTTAAAGCTTTCACATATCTCGTTCCTCCTTCGTGAATCTCTTCATTAGTAAAAGTAATGTAGTTGTCGACAGCTATGTGCGCTACAATTCGATCTAACTTGTTTACTGATATATTTTCTGACACAAATGTCTGATTAAGCACTTTTAATAGGGTATTTCAATGTACTTTTGAATTCATCAACATGTCCAATATTGAAATTTGTGCTTGTTTGTGGAGTTGATCAACAAAATTCTGCTCACTATGCATTAATTGTTTTAGGAACTATTGTGCTTGAGCCTCAGTCATTGGCTCATTAATTGTTGGTGGAGGTTCATCGTTGAATTTTCTATGTGACACCTCTGATGCCTTTGGCTTTGCATTCATTCTTTTGGCTTCTTTTTAGGTTTCAGGAGAGTAGCATCTCCTACTTTTCGTTAAGTGATTAAATTCATTCATTATCTCGATTGTTGGTTTCCCCTCTACTACTATTTTCATCTTTCTATGGCCTTTAGCCCTTCAACTGGCATTAAAACATTAGCAACATAATTTCAAGGAACCTTTGGGTATCCTTAAAAGAGAAGGATGAGGGGGTTGTAATCACGATCTTGAGCATTGTTGACATGCGACTCACTTCTTTTGGTCTCACTACTTTAGGGTATCCTTAAACCGAAACAGTGAGGAGGTTGTAACCAATCATTTTACACAATTTTGCCATTTTATTTTTTGTCTTTATTCTTGCTTGCATCGCGGATGACGAGGCAAGGAGAGCTTGTTGGAGGCTGTCGAGGAGGAGTGTTTGGTGAAGCAATGGTTTGGGACCATTGGCATGCTTCTCACGTGGTGACGGGACCACTATTGTGTGGAGATGAACACAAGGCTTTTGGCGGCGCAGTTGGATTGGCTCATTAAGGTTTCAAAACACCATAAATATTATCTCATCAAGACCGTTAGATTTGTTCACATCTACAGTGGGCATTAACATGAAAACCCTATAATTGTTGGTCTTGTGCACGTGGGGGGCCTCCCTTGTCATGGTTTGTATTTGGACCAAAATTGTTATTATATAGGGTTTGAGGGATATTTTTGGATTGTAGACGTACATTTGATATTTGGTTTTTTATTTATAAATTTTATTTTATAATAATACTAAAGCGGTGGATAAAATTTGGTGCGTATCAAAATACAAATATTCTTAAAAAATAATGACATGATTTATTACATTCTTCCTTGCAAACAAAGAAAAGGCGAAGACAAAACAAGGAGAACAACCCAAAAATTATATTATTTAATTTTTGCATAAAAAAACTTTGGTGTAGTGATGATAAGTTAATTAATCAACAAATTACGTAGAAAAAAAACTAATCTGAGAATTAACGTATTTAATCAAGAGCCTAAGATTTGGCAAGATTTAAAGCAATTTAGAGAAAAAGTGGTGGAAAATGAAATGGAACGTGTTGAATTTGGCAAAAGAAGACTGGCTTGACTCCCTTTTCTTTTCTGTTTTTCATTATTTATTTTGGTGGTTGGGTTATCAAATCTTTTCTTTATTTTTGTGGATGATTTCATGGGGACTACCGGTCCAGATTATCCAAAATCATTCTCTGAACTTGCATTATAAGAGGCCCCATCTCTTTGGAAATCCGGAGTATCATAACACATCTATATGCCCTTTAGTTTAAGTCTTAATTATAAAATAAATGTCTAAACTATATATATTTTCATGAATAGCTATTTAAAGTATTTTTTGGTCTATCTAGTTGTCTAACGTTACCAACATTACCACTTTAGGTGCTTGAGCCGTAACGGCCGTTAAATAAAAACCGTTATCCTTCATTTGCTTCCACGTGGGTGTGACTTAAGTATAAAATAAGTGCCCAAATTATACTATTTTTTCAGAATAGGTGTCTAAAATATTTTTTGGCCTATACATGTGCATAGCGTTATAAATGTTATCAATTTAGGTGTCTGATGTTACTACTTTAGGTGCCTCGATGTTAACGGCTGTTAAACCCCCCGTTAAGTGACACGTGTCACAGTCTGGTAATTTTAAAATTTTATTTAAAAAAAATTTAAAAAATTATTTGTGAAAACCCCCATTTTTTTAAAAATACCAAAAAAACTTAAACTCTTAAAATATCTTATTTTAGTCTCATTTACTTCAACTAACGGTCATCTCCAGCCACCCATTCGCTGGCAACGGACCACTCATACATCGTCGACCACCCACTAACTGATTACAACTCTTAATATCATCTCAAAACCTAAAATTCCCAAATCCTTAAATTTCAACTTCTAATCCCTAAAATCCAAATATTCAATCCCTTAAATTCATTTGATCAGTCGTGGTAATTAACTGTGGAAATTGATCCCTTAGCCATTTGATCAGCTTTTCATTTGAATTTTGGCTGTTTGGCCATGAAAATTAAAATGCGAAAGGATAGGGGAGGGAGAGCAGGGGAGTGGAAGCACACATTTGTTATCTCATGTTTGCTTTTCGTGAAAAAATACCAATTGAAGCGGAGGGTTTCTTCAAACAACAAGGAGCTGGGTCAACTATTCAATCAAATGATATTGAGCATGTTTCCCATCTCTTCTCGAGAGGCAAGTGGGCTATTTCTTTGCAAAATTGTGCTCAATTTCATATGTGGCAATTCCGCCAAGATCTCTTCGTTAGTTGGGGGAAGAATCCGCACAAATCGGATTTTTTGAGGAACATATCGAGAGAGAATTGGATTTGGTTAGACAATGTATGGTTGGTAAACAGGGATCGATTTTTTAGCAAGGTACGGAATTTTTTTTTAATATTTTTTAATATTTTTTTTTAAAATAAATATTTTAAAATTCTAGGTTTTGTGACACGTGTCACTTAACGATATTTTTAACGGCCGTTAACATCGAGGCACCTAAAGTGGTAACATTTGTAACGTCAGGCACGTAAAGTTGTAACGTTTGTAACCTAGGCACCTAGATGGACTGGAAAATACTCTAGGCACCTATTCGGGAAAAACGATATAGTTTGGACACTTATTTTATACTTAAGCCATGGTCACATGTCAGCAAATGAATAGATAACGGTTTTCATTTAACGACCGTTACAGTCCGGATACCTAAAGTGGTAAAGTTGGTAATTTTAGGTACCTGGATGAGTCGAAAAATACTTTAGACGCCTATTTGTAAAAGCACATATAGTTTAGACACTTATTTTATACTTTACTTTAGCAGTTGAACTTTAGTTTAATTATATATCCAATAAAGTATAGGGACATGTATCACTTTTTATTTTACTTATTTATTCAAATATTATCATTAAAAAAAATTGTTAAAATAACATTTATTTATGATTATTTATAAATATATTATACAATTCTTCCGCATAGATAGAATATACGTCAGTTTTTGAAAAGTACTTTCAATAAAATGTATTTTTCATTAGATAATTCAGACAATTAAAGTTTGTATTGATAGTTATTATATTTTGAGTTCAAACTCTATCATAAATATTGTTATTTTTTAGTTATAAACACTTTTAACTAAATATATATATTTTTATTTATATAGCGATTTATATTGACTGAATATTATTTTTGTTGTATTTTAATAGTTTCAATCATTGGGGCAAACAATTTTTTATTTAATGTTATTAACTTAAAATATTTTTAAATATATGCAATGTGATCTCATATTTATGGTTAAAAATTTATTTTAGTAAATAATAGGTCTGATGCTCATATTTCATCAAAAATAATGTATTTAATTTTATTTTAGATTAATAACCACTTCATTTGTGTAATCATTAAAATATTTTTATTCCTTTTTATTAACAACTAATTTATTGATAATATCATAAACAATATGTTCAGTGTTTTGTATATGTAAAAATAAAAATTTAGTTGTAAGTAATAAAAATATTTTAGTCTCTCTATATATATGCACGCGTGTGTATATATAATTTTAATTATGCATTCATATTTTAGTCCGTATATTGATATTATTGATTAGTAATAGTCACTATATAGCCATTTTCTTATAAAGGGTGTCATGGCTACAGGTGTTTATGAATTTTCGGTGCAAGTTTATTTTCTTTGTTTCTTCTCGGTCTATAATTCAATATGCTTCCATGGATGAGATTGTCTTCAAGGAGAGATTGCTTTTTTCGTTTAACGTTTTGGATCTTCAAGTTTTTTTCCTCCATAGTTGATGTTCAAAGCCATTGGTGCGACCAGTTCATGTATGTTGTTGCTTCGATTGTTCATGATTTTTATTTTTAGACTATTACTAGACCATAATTGCAAGATTTTATGATAGTCTCGATTGTGTCTATTCAGTTTGTATTTAACAATACATTTGTTGATGCGATTTTTGATAAATGAATATATTTTCGTGTTACTTAAAAAAAGACTTTAACATATAATCTCATTTATAAAAACAATTTTTAATTAAGTAGACATAATAAGATTATAAAGATTAGATTAATCATTTTCTTTTTTCAAGTTAAAAAAAGCATTTGCACATTTGTTGTTCATTAGTTGTTTTGAACGTCTACAGTGTTTACATTATGATCCATACAAAATTCATTAACAAAAGGAACGAAAAAGAGTAGGGTTTCTTTGCCTTTTGACAAGTATTTTGAAAATCGGACCGAACCGGCCGGTTCAACCGAGAATCGTTATCTGATCCGGTTCATTCTACATCGGTTAAACCACTACTAGTGAATCGGAAGGAATCGTTGAACCGGACCAGACCGTGAATCGATTGAAAACCGGTTCTGCTTTTTTTTCTAAAAAAAAATTAAATCAAACGACGTCTTTTATTAAACGAGCCGAGTCGAACTCGAAAACTTTAAAAGTAAGCTCAACTCGACTAAAAAAACTCACGAGCTAAAAATTATCAAGTTCAACTCGAACTTGAAATATAATATTGAAACTTGAACTCAAAAAGGCTCGAACTAAAAAAAAATTAGAAGCTCAATTGAAACCTGAAATTCGAGCTCGATTGAAGTGAAAGAATAGTTTGCTCTGTGCTCAACAAAAGGCTCCATGATTTTGAATGCCAAATTACCTCTATTATTTATAGAAGTCAATTGGGATGTTCTTCTATGTTTTTTAGCCATGTGGGATTGTTTTGTTTTCATATTTTTACTCTTTAGACTTTTGTGATGCTCTTCTATGTTTCTTAGCCATGTGGTTTTTTTAAAAAAAATTAAACCAAACGACATCGTTTGTTATGATTTTTTTAGTCTCAAATTTATTTTTTGATTATAGTTATATAATTATATTTATTATTTAATATATTTTACCTTAAATATTATGTTGTAGTTGATTTGAATCATTTTGTTTCACTTGATTTTATGGTTTTTAACTTATATGTGTTATAATTTGCTTTAAATATGACTTGTGATATAAAAACTATTTTTTATTAAATGTTTTTTATATGTTTATTTAATTTTTTAAATAATTAATTAATTATAACATTGTCCAATTCTTCCAACCGATTCGACCGGTTGAACCAGTAAATCGATAACACGACCGATTCACTGTCTGATCCGATTTTGAAAACCATGCTTTTTGACTTGCATGCATGAGGTTGAAACTTTAAAGTAGTCCAAAGATGATGCGAAATTGCAGATATACATTATGTCTACCTTTTTCTTTTTATTTTCATTTCATTTCCGCCACGGAACAAGCCACCACATGATTTGTTACCCAAACGAGTGGGAGGGCTGATTTTGCCTTTCGCTTTTCTCCCTTAAATCTCTATTGGATTTCTTAAACAACTTTTCACTCAAATTATTATGATTTTTTTACTTTGTGCACCTTTTATGTGTGTTCGAGAAACCATTCCAATAATTTTTCTAGATAAATTCTAAATTTAATTCTGATCTTATTTAGAGGGGATGGGAAGAAAGAAAGTATTCTTAGTGGTTTAGAATCCATGACCTGTGAAAATATAAGAGTAATTTAACCAACTGACCAAATATGTTTGATCAAAAATCATATCAATAATTAAATTTTCATATATTTGCTCATATTGTTAGATTAAAATCCATAATTATGGGTATATATTTAAAATATATATTAAATTTGATTTGATTAAAATTTCACTTTTAATCGTTGGCTATTAAGGAAATTATTTTGGCCTTTGGTTATTTTCTAAGTCATTGTATGGTGCTTCATTTTGGTTCTCATGGATTTAATTCAAAATATGATTCGTTGATTCGTTGGTTTATTTTTTTGGTTTTATTTATTATGAAATTTAATCACGACAAAAGTTATGGTTAAAATCAGAAATAACAAAATTGGTTTTGCATTATAACATTTATTTGTTTTGTACTCAATTATATTTCTCATTATTGATATTTTTGTCATGATATTAGTTTTGAATATAGTATTCAGTTAATTATGGATATTTGGTTTTGATTTCTTGTATTATGTTTTGGTTTAATTTAGTGCATCCATGATTAATAAATTTTTGAGAAATAGTCACAGATTCATGGTTTCGATTTCTAATAACGTCATTTAGACAATCTTATTATAGGTTACTTTGGAAACCATGTCGTGGTTAGAAAATTCAACTTTGGTTTTTGGCTATGGATTATAGAATATATATTTGGCATTAATATATTCGATTTAGTTGGATTAAAAAAATAGTGTTTTTTAATCTTTGGAAAAGTTTTAATTAATTAGTATGCACTTTTGACATTTGGTTAAATATTTGATTATTTTTAATTCGGATTATTTTTTAGTGATTTATGAAGTCATGAATTAAATGCATATTTAAGGAATTCTTCAGAAACAATCAAAGACTTGAGTTTTCGATTTTTGATAGCACCATTTATGCAACCTTATTTTGGGTTATTTTGTATATTGTAGTGCAATCAGAAATTTCAGTTTTTAACATTTGATTGTTATAGAAATATTAAATTTGAATATTAATATTTATTTTAAGACAGCTTAATTAAAGCAATAAGTCGTTAAAGTGGTCTCCGTTATGAAAAATATTTGATTTTTCAAATATAAAGGTTATGTACATGTAACTTATGATATGTTAGTATTGATCGACCCAAAGGAAGATTAATAGTTGACATAATTGCATGTACAACTTTGGTAATAAGCATATGATAATTATTCGGTTTGATGTGTGAGTAATAAATCAGCCCAAAGGAATATTTTTGCTTGACATGTTCTTATTATAAGTGTTTGGTTACCGCATCAGATATCACTTAAGGTGAATATTTTATCAAATGATGAAATATTAATGGAATATCTGATATCTTGAGATAAGGTTTAAGGTTATTCAAATTTAATATTATTTTGGTTATCTTTTAATTAAAAGATAAAATCAATAAAAATTGATTAATTGACAATATTTATATGGTTTTATTTATATTGTTAATGCACTATATTTATATATTCAATTAAATTTTTCAGTTTTGACTGTTAATTATTAGAATATATATATATTTTGAAACAAATTAATTCATATTTTGGCTAAGTATGATATTTTAGTAGATTTGTTGAAACAAAATGCCGTCAATGTGACTTTTTTTGTGTAGACTGATTTATTTAAAATATCAACTTGATTATGTGTTTCTTGTTATTCATGCATTTATTAATTGGCCCAAAGGAAAGATAACGTTTGGTCGAATTTCAAGCGACACTTGTGATAATAAAATTTGATAATAATAAGGTATTTTTTATATGAGCATTACAATAGTCAAAATATTAATCTTTTGTTCGACATAAATTATTGTAAGTGTTTGATTAATACAACAAGAGTGCAACACCCTAGTCTAGTTAGACTCGAAGATCCATAGTTACAATGTTACACGGGACTACCAAAATAGTGACCCAAAAATTTTCTTTTAAAACTGTTTGTAAATCTCTTAAATTTAGGCATCCATAAAGTAATATAAAAACATACTAATAATAATATGGGTTTACAAATAATGGGGAGCTCCCAAAATACATCCGCTAAATAATTCCAAATACGGAGTTTCAAAATAGTTATGACTGAATACATAACAAGGTCCATAACAGTACATGCCCTCTAAAGATGACTCAAGACGTACTCTGAGAGGTCTCTGAAAATAAGCTCTGATGCACTGGAATATCTGATGACAATAGCTCTCCACATTCTGCCCCTAAGAACCTGCACACGGAAACACATTCCAAACGCTGAGCTTACGAGCTCAATGCCTCACTGAAAATTGTAATATACTATCACTAGATGAAGTGACAAGTGGCACAAGTATGAGTGTACAACTACTGGACTGCTAATATGTGGCCGACATCATGGTGCGGCTGAGGGCTTCTGCATCTCAGAGCGCACGCGCCCTCTAGCACTGCTGAAGCACTATCGGGTACTCCTGGGTGAGATATGGAATTCTGCATTGGAACGTACACCCACCGACTTACTCCGTCGAGTCTTGGGGCATTTGCGCACAGTTGGTTGCTATAGTGTCGTGGAACTGACTTGGATCCACTGACTGTCGTATTTCTGCTAAAAGGAACTCGAGTGTACTAATTGTTTCCCGAGTGTCAACCAAAGCTAGTTTTATGTAAACATAGTTATTTTTGTTTCTATTGTTCTGCTATTAATTATTGTTCTTGCTTGAAGTCTTATTTGAGGATATACTGAAGTGTTGGGGTACCTCAAGTCTAATTCCCTTAAAAACTGGCATTTTTGTCCAAACCAGACTGAAAGTATCGATACTATCCCAAGAGTATTGATACTCCTGCAAAGTATTTTCGATACTTTATATAAGTACTGATACTTTTAAACATTATGTTTTGTCTAGTTTCGAAACTTTCTAGGAGTTTGAAACTATTACCCAAAGTATCGATACTCTTGAAAGAGTATAATTACTCTTGCCCAGAAACTCACGAGTTTGTCCGAGAATAAGAACAAGTTTCGATACTATCCCTCTAGTATCGAAACTCATTCTGAAGTGAGCATAAAATAGGTGAAAAACTCATATTATACTATCTCAAAGACCTTAGTGAGGTCCCCAAACATTATTAATGTTTTATGAAGGTACAAAGGAGCATAAATAGGGCTTTAAACATGTTTATAACTCTAAAACATGAAATCTACCATGTGGATGCTTCAAGCTTATGCAACCTACTACATTCATCTAAATGACTTGCATATGTATAGTTGAGTAAAGAGTGAGTTACCTTTGATGCTAAACTGCTGAAAACACTCAATGCTAAACCAAGGGTGAGTTTCACCTTCGTTTTAGCTTTGGAGCTTTCTCCAACCTCTTACACTAAACAAAACCAAATGCAAGGGTTACTAACTGTTGCTAGGGATTGAGGAGGGGGTTTAAAACACTTCCTAAGGATAAAAATATTTGAAAAATAGGTTGGAACCATCTAGTTTCCTAAACCCTTCTAAAACCCATTTTTATAGCCATGGCCAAAATTGGAACTTAAAGTCTCAAATGAAAGCTCAAGAGGTGTTGATTTTGGTTTTTACCTTGGTTTGATGAAATAGATTGAAACTAAACCAAAGCCTCCACCTTTGCTCATGAGAAGGAGGAAGAGGAGGAAGAAGACTTGGGAGAAGAAGACAAATGTGAAGAAAAAGAAAAGCTGGAAATTCAGACGGTGATATCACCAATTTTTAATGGAAATCAACTTTATTTTTTAACAAGGGTATAATTGCATTTTTGGTCCATCCAATTCTGACTACAAATTAAAAACACCCTTTTTATTTCACTATTGGGCTCAACTCAAGCCCAAATCCTCTTCAATTTGGGTCAAGGCTTCCTACAAGCCAATGAATTAAACCAATGTCCATCTAAGGTTAGCCCAATACTTCTAACCCGAGATTCGGGGTGTTACAAAGAGTATCATTTATTGTTAATATTATTGTCCAAAGACTTGATATTGATGTTGTGCTTGGTATCTTGTGATGGGAATTAGTCATTATTTTGAATTTATTTGTTTACTTAAGATGTGAGCTTCAAATTTTATTTATACTTTGTTCAGCTAATTATTTATTTATTGCTACCATAATATATGTTATTATACATTTATTCAATATAATTAAAATATTTTAATTAAATATTATAAAGTTAAGTGTAATTTTATTCTTCAATCAACTTATAAATGATATTTTAGTTGGAGTATTACAATAGTAATATAAAAAAATTTAATTATTAACACGTACCACTGTTTCTATTTTCTACCAGATTAATAATCTGATATCTCGATATTCGTCTAAAATACATTAGTGAAAATGGCATTTAAGTTTGTTGACCATCTATTCAACGGCGAAAAATATTTACTTTAACATGTTAAAATTATAATTTTAATAATGACTTATTTACTCGTCAAATAAGAAATGAAATTACCTAACTATGAGCATGAAGACGAATGACTCATGAACATATAAAAGACATGTAACACTACACCCAGGGATAGATCGAGGAGGGGCGGGTGGGGAAGTTGTCCCCCTAAAAATTTTAAAAAATTTTAATATATTTTCTATTGTAAATTTGTTTTCGTCCCCGGAATTTTATAAATTCAAATTTATTTCTCTAAAATTTCAAAAATTCAACTTCACCCGTTAATAAAAAAATCATGTATCCGTCCGTGACTACTTCCACGATAATGCATTTCTTGGATCAACCGCCCTATATATTCCTCTTAAAAAATGACAAAACTGTTGTTCCTCAACTCAACATAGTTGTTTCTCTCAAATCTACAAGGTAAAGCAACAATATTACATGTATTTGGTTGTGAGATTTATCCTACTTAAAAATCCTCTGTAATAATATCAGTGTCACATACTAATATCAAAATGTGTAATTAAAATTTACTATCCACTTAAATAATATAATAAAATAGAAGAATTCTAACTGTAAGTCTGTAACTTGTTGATAAAAATTAAAAAGAGGAATAAAGCAATGCAATTTCTGTTAAAAATATGCATCAGCGCACATGCAAAAGCTACGACCTCACTGAGAAAGAAAAATCCTCATAAGAAGACAAACATAGTAATACATTTTACAATATATCAAACGTGGGGTTTATCAAAACCACTACTTCGTCTTGACAATATGTGTTTGCTACCCAATATTAATATAATTAAGCTACAATTATTTCCTGTGTTAGAAAATTCAATACTCGATTAGAGTTTAATTTCATAGGTTTAGTTTTAAAGTTAAAAGGTTTAATGGAGTGTAGGGTATCGTGGTGGCATGGTGGCAAAACTCCCTTAAAGATCCAATAGTTTGGCCCAAAGAGCTACGGATTCGGATCTTAACGCTTCATTTTCTCGCCAAACACTGTGATACTGATTTATGACCCAACTGAGTCGGTTTTTAATCTGCTGGTTCTCTATGCTCAACCGGTTAACTTCGTCCGTGATGTTCTCCAAGTGCACCCTTTTTCGCCGACGGGACCGCCTCGCAGATTCCCGATTTGATACCATCCGTCTTTTCTTCCTCTCATCTGCCGAATACACCGCCCGAGTCGAACCTTCCGGACCATAGTTTGGATTAATCGGTTCATTAGATTCAAGAAAAGATACCACCTGAGCCGAGCCTTCTGAACCGGAGTTTGGATTAACCGGTTCTTTTGATTCAAGAAAAGATAACAACTCCTCGAGCTCTTCGCGTGTGAAGCTGATTTCTTGAACCGGTAACTCGAACTGATCAGCTTCTTCAGACAAGAACATTGGGTCAATTAGACCAAACCGAACAAGAGAAGAACAAAAACGATTTAAAGTAAAAAAAAAAAAAGCCAAAGGAAATAACTGGTTTTGGATCAACAGTAGTAAGGAGGTGAGAGAAGTGGGGAAAAGGGAGGGAAAGAAGAGGAGGGAAAGGGTATTTAATGGGAAGGGGCAAGTGTCGTGTGGGGTCCTCTTGTTAACAAAAGATTTTGGGAAGATACTTTTTCAAAATCAAAAGGACAAATATATATATATATATATAAAGCAATGGTTAAAAATACAATTTCCTATGTGTGATACTTCAATCTTTTTGAAGAAGATTAGGTTTACCTTAATCACCAAGTATCAAACAACAACGGATGAAAAAATTGCTGGAGAAGTTATACATATGTTTATTAGAGAGAGAAATACCATAAATCATGATGGATATGTTGGAGAGAAACACATACTTTTTTGGGTAAACTACTTATTTAATCACTCATGTATTCTTGTGGTTTTATTTTGGTCACTCAATTAACGTTACATGTTGTTTTTGTTTTGATAATATGCCGTTAAAAGATTATCAAGATTCTGGCATTATATTTTTAATCGATTTAGTTCGATCAATAAGGTAGTAACATATGTTATCGTCTTATTGGCAAGAATAAAATGATTAAAAGTACAATTGATGATAATGAAAGAGAAAATGGTGTGAATATATATATATATATCTATCATGTCAGTATCAAAGTTAATTTTTTAACAAGTGAACAAAATATAACTCAAACATAACATTATATATGATTTTTAAAAAAAGTAGTTAGATGACCAAAAATAGAAACACGAATAGGTGGGTTATCAGGCGTTTTTCTCGAAAAATCATCGGTGACCAGTATATTTACCGATCTAATACCGGTCAGATTATATTTCCCGATCTAACACCCGTAGCAGTAAAGCGCGTCCCTGCCCCGCGCTATATGCTGATTTGGCACCACGTGGGGTATAGCGTGCCCCTTGTACCGCGCTATATGCTAACATGGCTTACACGTAGGTATAACGCCCCCCTGTTCCACGCTATACGTCACGTAGGGGTATAGCGCCGCCCATGATCAGCGTTATACCTGGTAAGAATTATATTTAGCACGGACCCTTTTATCTGAATAATTACATATAGCATGGTGCAGGTACTGCGCCTTATAGGGTTATAAATACCCTTCCCCCGCTTAAGTTTCTCACATCTCCTCACATCTCTCCTCTAAACTTATAAATTAATACAACAATTCCGTCAACGAGTAATAATTCTGATAATTTTCTCATATTTGATTTAGAAGTTCTTGCGATTTTTCGTTATAAATTTTTTTTATTATACTTATTGTTTATTATGATTATTTGAAAAATATTATACTAATTATTTTCAATTAATTTTTGAAAAGCATGAGCATACGTCAAAATAGTTTTGCAGTGTAGGTAATAATAAAAAATTATATTATTTAAATTATTTACGTTGATGTGTAAAAAATTTATTATATTATATTTTCGTTCATATATAATTTATTTAATCATGTTTGTTTTAGTTATTTTTTTGCAGATATAATATTGCCGTACTTTTAAACTCAAAGAATAACGCGACTTTCAGCTATTGTTTATTATGATGGTGAAATTCGAGAAGATGAAACCGGCGTTGTTTTCATATCAAATGAGCGTGTTAAAATATCATTCAAGAGAAACATAACTCTTGAGAAGCTGATAACGAAGATTTCGAGGAAGATTCATGTTGGAAGTAGTAGAAGAATGTCGTCGTTGCAGTACAGATTTCCAACATCATTGTTGTCATTAACTTATATAGTGTTCGAACTTTCGAACAATGATGGTTGAAGCTCAAAGTAATTATTCAGAAGCCGCTATTGAGATGTATGCACATTTTGTTCAAGTGCGTGCTGTTCGGGGTCAATCATTAAGCTCCCACTATGGGCTGGTTGAACAAGTTGATCAAGTTGACATCCCACTACAGTAATGTGTAATGATTTTAATGCCATAATGGGGAGACATTCATCCGTAACTCCTTACGATATGTACCGAGGTGGGTCCACGAACAATCCGTATGGCAACACCGCGTCCAGTTCAAGGGGAAGGCATTCATCTGAAAATTTCTTTGACCATATGGAGATGCCATCGACGCAACCATCTGTGCAGTTTTCATTTGACACGATGACTTTAAGCTCCAGAGGGAGGCATTTGACCGCGAGCTTTTTCGACGTCAATGTCGATATGCCTTCCACTTCAAGGGGAAGGCGTGCAAGTAGTAGGTTCTTCGGCCTAAATGTGGAGAGCATGGAGGAACCATCATCTCCACCAAAAGAACCGCTTCATGAGCCTGGTGCGGATGGTGCTGAGACTGGACTATTCATTCACCTAGAATCACCACAATTCAACTCCGATGATGATGAAGTTCCAGGAAATGTGGCACAAACTGACCCTCCTGCACACATGTATGAAGCTGATTATAGTGCAATGCACGGGCCAGAATTTGCAGATATGCCTCATCTCGGTGACTATGGATATTACTCTTCAATAAATAATGGTGAGTTATATTTAGGCATGAAGTTTTCAAGCAAATAAGAAGCGATGATGGCTATAAAAAATTATAATATTCGTAATTCTGTTCAGTCCAGAGTTAATCGATCGACGACCGAAAAATATGTATGCTATTGTGCCCGACGCAAAAACGGATGCAATTGGATGGTTCGCGTATCGAAAATGAAGAGGAAAAACAACATATGGGAACTAACAGTATACAACGGTCCTCACACATGTTGTGCTGGAGGGGTCAACCAAGATCATCCCAACTTGGACTCTGAAATGATATGCCAAACCATTATGCCCATGGTAAAAACAAGCTCTCATATAGCTGTTGCTGTGTTGATTTCAACTATACAATCGCAGTATGGGTACACTATCTTCTATAAAAAAGCTTGGTTGGCAAAACAAAATGCCATTGTCAAACTTCATGGCGAATGTGATGCATCTTACAAAGAACTTTCAGGTTGGTTTAGGCTGGTACGGACGTTAAATCTTGGGATAATTGTGGACTTCGAAAGCTCCTATGCATACCATAATGATCGAGTTCTTCGCGATCGAAGCCAATTCTACCAGGTTTTTTGGAGTTACCCACAGTGCGTTAATGCTGCCAAATACTGCAAGCCTGTGGTCCAGATCGATGGGACTTTCTTGTATGGAAAATACAAGTAAGTTTTATTATTGACAGTTGTCCAAGATGACAATCGCAACATTCTTCCAGTTCCTTTTGCTCTTGTCGAATGAGAAGATACAGATTCTTGGGCTTTTTTCCTCCGAAATATACGTGCACATGTTATCACGAGGGAAAACATATGTGTCATTTCAGATCGCGAAGCTGGGATCAAAGCAGCAATGGAGTCTTTGGGTCCAATGTGGCAACCACCCTTTGTCCAACATAGGTATTGTCTCCGACACATTGCTGCGAACTATCATGGAAGGTACAAGAAGAATGATGAACGTCAATTAATTGTGTGCATGGGTAAGTGAAATTGATGTAGTTTGTTTTCTTTCAATCGTTTTAATTTTGCAAAGAAAGTAAGTCAGTAAGTTATACATTTTTTGATCAGGTTACGAACTACTTCCTCGAACGTTTGAATCAAAGCTTCAAGATTTGCGGGCGAAGAACGAGGAATGATACGATTACATCAACCTCATCGATAAAGAAATGTGGACAAACGCATATGATGGTGGATATCGATATGAACACATGACGACCAACTTGGATGAGGCAATCAATTCAACCTTAAAGGGTGCACGTCACTTACCTGTAGCGGCTTTGGTAAAAACTACATATTTTCGTTTGGGGGCGCTTTTTGCGAAGCTCGGGGGACAAGCTCAAACCTGGATGCAAGGAAATCATGTCTATCACCCTAGATTAGTTGCAGGTCTACAGAAAAAAAAATTGCCGCATCAAATGGAATGTCTGTAACAAGCTTCTCTAGAAGGCATGAAATGTTTCGTGTCACAGAGTTACCGCGACCTCTTCAAGGGATTGAAGTTGTGTCGTTAAGAGTAAATCTAAGGGACAGAACGTGCGAATGCGGGTTTTTTCAAGCTCTGAAGTATCCATGCTCTCATGTGATAGTATCTTGCTCGCATACACGTCAAGACTATAACCATTTTGTGTATCCCGTATACCTACTATCTGAAGTTTTTAAGGTATACGAATTTAAGTTTCCCCCCATATGTAATGACAAAGACCCTGATGAGGTTCAAGATTGACTTCCAATTATACCAAATTCGATTTTATTGAGGGAGCGTGGTCGTCCAAAATCCAATTGAATTCTTTGCGATATGGATATTCGAGAAAGATCTAGACAAGACAGAAGATGTGGCCATTGTAGAAACCCAGGACACACTAGAAAAATATGTCCACTTCTGCTGTCATCAAGTAACAATTGATGAGGAAATGATGTATTTGTTTATCAAATAATAATTATTGTACTTTAATTTGCATTTACTTCAAGTTAATGTTTTTCGATAATCGCTGATGAAGATTAAAAAAAGGAACACAATCATTAAATTTTATCAAACTAATAACAGTTTAGTATTTAAATACAACAAACTTACAATAAGAATTAAATGGTAAATGATAACCAAATTACAATAACTGATATTAAATGGTAATAAATAAAATTAACTGAAATACATTAAAAAAAGTCCAACAAATTTAACAAAATAAAGTAAGTATTAAATGAGAAATAATAAAAAATTACAATTTAACAAAATAAAGTAAATACAAATATAATAAAAAAAAATCTATCGATGCCTGCGTCGCGAATGTGTTCCGCAGGGCGGTGGCTGTCGGTCTCGAGGAGGATTTCTTCGTATCACTGGTTCTGACTTCTCGCTGTCATCATCATCGTCGTCGTTATCATCGTCGTTGTCGTCGTCGTCGTCATCGTCGTCGTCCTGAGCAGGTACATTAGGTTGATGAGGAGCTAATGACGATGAAGCACCTCCATAGAATAAGGACCCTGGAGGTATATGACTAACTATCCCACCAGCCTGCGAAAACTCATAAAACCCAGACATCGCTGAGTGTGAAAACTGTACAGGAGGTATCTGTGCTACGGCTATGGGTGATGAGGCTGAACCCGCCAGATATCTAGCATATGAACCCCAAGTTGAATCTGCAAACATAGACCCATAATAGCCTCCAGGAGGGGTCATCTGTGACGGTGGTGACGGCGGGGTCATAAAATCAGGTGAAGGTGGCGGCGGCGGCATCTGGTAATGGAAAGGCTGCGGTATCATATATGGTTACGGCATCATAAATGGATGCGGTGACTGCTGTGAAGGTCCTGTTGGTGCAGCTGAGGATGAACCGGAAGCACATGCTCTCCGTCCACGAGTCGAGGGACGATGGTGCTGTGTCGGTGAACATCTCTGTCGACATCGCAAAAAGATCTGCCCTCGTGCATCCTCGGGAAGCAGAAATGGTTTCCCGTTACTGTTGAACCACTCATAATAACCTTCAGTAACACTCAAGAGGTCAAGTAAAATAGGCTCTCTACGGGGAAGGCGCCGATGTGATCCTCCCATAACACGACCCACTCATGATGCCTCACCAGCCAATCTGTATATGTTTTGTCGCGTCTATCTAAGCTATGCAACTCATTCATATTGCGAGGTGCTTCCGGAATTGGTTGAAAACAACCAAACTGCTGGAGTACGCGATCAGTAGAGTGTCACTCGACGGTTGCATAACAGATCAGAGGGACCATCGCCATCCAAACATCTGATATGCCCCTCAACTCAGGTGGTATCACCGCCCTCACATCATCAGTAGAATATGCCACCCATTCAAACTAAAACAAATATATATAATTTTTATCAAAATAATAATATAATTATATAACTATAATCTAAAATCGATTTTTAAACATTAAAATTCATACCTATGTGACAACCTGTTGATCGATGAGCACCCTAATTTTTTCTAAATCATCAGGTAGCTCCTGATGATTTTTCCTATCATTACCACCTATTCAAGGTAAAAAAATTATTATACGTTGTATAAAATTATTAATATACAAAATCGGTTTTATAATTACCTCAGAAGTAGTGGAAATACGAATTGGTTTTTTACAACGGGACATAAAAAGGGCAATCGATACCATGCCCAAAACTGAAGCAGCAGGAGACATCCGCCGATAGCATTACGCCTGTAGTCAGTGGCTCCACACATCTCCCTATACAGTAAAGCCAAAACTACCGAGCCCTAACTGAATGATCCGGCCAGACGAAAGTCGCTAAGATGTCGCAACCACATGCAGTGAACTAGGTTGTGCGATTTGTCCGGCATCAGCAACCCTCCTATCAACTACAGTATGTATGCCCGTGCATACATCTTAACTTCATCCTCATAGGTATCTGCGCTCAACTCCCGAAAATTGGCATCTAACCAATTTAACGGTATCTTACCTCCGATAAAACTTTCCGGGACACGTCCTAGATTATCCCGATACAAAGTAGTCCAGGAACCCTGCGAGATCCCTGATATCACATCTTCATCCACTGGAAGCCCTAGGTGCATAGCAACATCCTCTAGTGTAATCGTGCACTCTCTGCACGGGAGATGGAATGTGTGGGTCTCCGGCCTCTACTGCTCTACTAAGGCAGAAATAAAGTCTGATTCTATCTTATAGTGACCCTGATATCTACCTATGTAACCAAATCCAGCCTCTACTAAATACGGCAAGACACGACTAGGTATCACTAACTTAAGATTCCTAATAAAATGATCTAATACACAGTCCTTCTCCTAAAAAATAATAATTACACAAATTAATTCTTAATCTAATAATCATGCATTAAATAAATCAACAAATTATTACAAATTAATTATTAATCTAATAATCATGCATTACAAATTATTACAAATAATTCTTAAAATGTTACCGTATCAGCAAAGTGTCGAGATATATGATTTCCATCCGAGCGAAGTAGACCGCTACCATTATATATCTGTAAAAAATTATATTAGTAAAATAATAAATAAAGTAAAATGCTTAAATAAATTAAATACATAATATTAAAAATATTATAAAATATACTTTAAACAGAGAGAGAATTTGAGAAAATATGATATGATGAAAGTAATAGACGAGGGGTATTTATAGGGACGGTAGGGGGTAATTAAAGGTATAGCGCGTCCCCTGTACCACGCTATACCCCACGTGTCAGATAAACAACTATAGCGCGGAACAGGAGGCGTGCTATACCCACATGTAAGCCATGTCAGCGTATAGTGCGGTACATGGGGCGCGCTATACCCCACCTGGCACCAAATCAGCATATAGCGTGGGGCAGGGAGCGCGCTTTACTGCTACGAGTGTTAGATCGGGAAATATAATCTAACCGTTGTTAGATCGGTAAATATACCGGTCACCGGTGATTTTTCGGTAAAAACGCCGGGTTATCATGCAATTATGTTTATTTTTTGAGTAAATTATATAAATGATAATTAAATTTTTATTTTTCTTTTATTATAAGCAATTTTGTCTATTGTTATTAAAAATGACATGACACGCTATCTTCGTTTTTTATTTCATTTAAATCTAACAAGTCTTAAATATCTTCTTCCAAATTAATCGATGTTGCTCTGATCGTAAATGATGTCATCGTCTAACATACTTACAATCATCATTGTCGCTAAACACAACACCCACTATATTAAATAGTTTTCACAAATTTTCTACTATTACCAAACTATTTATCATCGTCATTTCATTTATCTCAAACACAATTGAAACACCCTTCACCATCCACAACCAAGCTAACCAAAACATGAGCCATCACATTGATTCCACTCAGTCAACATTCACAACCATAAATTCCAATAGCAACAGATAAAAAACAACAACAAAATCAAACAATGAAGATAGTAAATAACAACAAAATCAAACAAAGAAGCAAAAAAAAAAAAATTGATAAAATAAAAACTACTCATCTTAGCTTTGACAAGTTTCTACTGACTTGACCAGTCGTTGGTCAATCCCAATAACTCGTATGTTTTCTTTGACCAAAAGATTAATATAGTTTGATTTTATGTTAATCTGATGGTTGACAATAGTAGATCAAAAAGATTTTACTTCAGTTTCAATTGAGATTTAAAGATATTAAAAAAGTTCGATAAATTTGAACGATAAAAGAAAGAGAAAAAGAATAATAGGATAATTAATAATTTAATTATCTTATTAGTCATGAAAACTACCAAATTACATAGAAACGAAGTCAAAAGGAGAAGTGATAAGTAATCATTTAGAAGAAAAAAAGTATAAAGTTTTTCCCCCTAAAACAACGAAATAAAAAAAATGAACTTTAACATGTCGCATTAGTTTTTTTATGGTGACCCACAACAATGACTACAATAAAAATTAAAAGTTTAATGATTGTGTTTCATATTTTAAAAATATGTTATTAAAATGTAAGCATTTTAAGAATTTTGGAATCATTTTATACAATTTATTCTATTTTCAAACATTAATACGAAGAAAAGAATTAAAGTAAAACCAAGCTTATTGAACCAAATGAATAATAAGTGGAATTAAATGAATTCATCATCTAGTAGGGTTCAAGTTAGGTTTAGGAGATTCGTTAGCTCGTTGTTCCCTTAAAAGTTTCGGTGTCACACCTTAAAATCAAGGTTAATGTTTTAATCTTGATAGTTCAGAAATTTTTTTAATTTAAATTTGGTACTAAATTAAATAAATGTCACTTTTAAATTTATTTTATGAAAATTTTAGAGACAATTTCATAAATTCTAAAAACTTTGTATACCATTCATGTGATTAACCTATAAATGAATTTGAAATTCAAATTCACCGAAAATCCGTCTCATTCCCTGTTTGTTTTTTTCTTTCTTTTATATTTATTTATTTTTTGTTTGTTTTTTAATCAATTAATTTATCTGTTTATATATATATAAATGAAAAATTCTACAGCACTAGACAAGTATATATGGGCACCACTAATGATGAACATAATTAATTTAATTTATAAAAAATTAAAATTCTAAAGGGTTCAACATATAATTATAAATTAGTTAAAATTTTAAACGTAAATTATTTAAAATAAAAGGTAAATTATATCAATAATCACCTAACTATTGCTCTTTTTATTTTGACCGCTATTTTTTAAAATTTTGTCAATCAGGTCACTCAACTATTTAAATGCATTCAATTAAGTCACTTGCCGTTGATATTTAACAGAAAAGATGATGTAGCAATTAAAATATTTGATATTATTACACATTTGGTCTATGTGACTGATATATTCTATCAATTTGTCCTAATTTTAATAAAATAAAATAAACTTAGCCCTCAAATCAAATGGTCCCAAAGTAATCTTTATTCATCTTATTTTTTTTTTCAATTTGTAGGAAAACAAACAAGAAAGAAAAGAAAACTTACAAAAAAATGATTTCATTTTTGAGAAATCAAAAAAATTAAATACTAAATGCTATGATTTCAAAAATACATATATATTAAGTAAAATCAAAATTTAAACTCTTAAAAATTAATACAAACAATTATTTTTTACTTATAATTCGATGAATTAGGTAAAAGTAAAGTTATAATAATTGGAGAGCTGAGTAATAAAAAAAATATTTTTAAATAAACAGTCTAAAAGTAATTACAGAATAAAATAAAACATCTAATTTAAACTCCTAAAATCATTGAAAGATATAATTTAAACACATTAAGTTTTCACACTAATTGTCTTGCGTGTATCAATGTAAAATACAATATCTTAAGCTAAAAATCGAAGAACATGGAGAAATGTTGGCATGTCTCATCATAAAACATTGGCATATTTATTTTACTTTATTTTTAGAAATAATAAAAGCCGATAAAGATAAAGAAAAATTTGTATTGGCTGGCATTAAATTGGATTCCTCTCTAATTAATTACTTTGGCATATTTGAGGGTTAAGTTTATTTTAATTTATTAAAATTATTACCAAATTGATAGAATATATAAGTAACAATGATTAAATATTAATTATACCAAATATTTTTATTGTCATATCAGCTTTTCCATTAAATATTAACGACAAGTGGTTTTATTGAATGCATTTAAATAGTACTTGAGTGGCTTGATTGACAAAATTTCAAAAATGATGGTCAAAATGACTAAAAAAAACTTTAGTACTAAGAATTAACGTCAAAATTGAACAAACTTTAGTTGAGAGATCAATATGTTAAAACAAAAAAATATGGTGACTAAATTTAAAATTTAAAATAATACACGGACCTTTAATATACTTAAACCTCTATCTAGAAATGCATTTAAAAAAAAATCTCCAAAGAGATTTGAACTCAAGATTAAGCTTTGATAATATTATTCTATGAAAAGTGCACTATATTAGACGAGTTTTTGAAAAATATGATTGATCGAACGTATATTTATTTGACACATTTAATCAATAAAAAACATTTTTAAATAACTAAAAATGGATATTGATTTAAAAATTAATTAAAAATATCTTTTTAATAGAAGAAACTTCTGAAAAAATTGCTTGCGACTCAAGACTGTAGATTCCCTGGTAGTTTTCTTAGTTGTTGGAAATTGAAACATAGTTGTTTTTTTTGTTTGATATTTTTAAATAATTTAATGAAAGATCTGGAGAAATTTTCTTTTTTTTCGCTGGTAGCCTTGAGTTTGTAAATTGCAGGGTAACTAGCAAGCCATTCTCAAAAGGTCATTAAGTACATAATTTATAATACTATAGGCTATAGTGGATGCTAACATGCATGCATACGGTCCATTAATGCTGCTTGCAGTTGCAGGTATAGTTTAATTAACTTCTTTATTTTTATGAAATTCAGCTCAATCATTAGCTCCTCGTCCATTTATTTATAATTTTTGCTATGTTATAATTCAACTGCTTTAAGCAACATCTACATAGAAATGGCCTTCATGTGCTTCTGAAACTGATTTTCTTTAAACATGGTTAAATAAGGATGCTTGAATATGATAATATGCCTAATTGCTTTATCCGAACGCTAACCAAGATTTAATGACCTGCCCACTTTCTCTGCTTAAAAATCACTTTAATAGCAACATATGATTTAGAGAATGTGATTTTATTTTTAATTCTTGGGCATTATTCTGATTGGTGCAAAATAATTTGTCATGTATAAAAAATTTACTATTGAAAGCTTGAGTACTCTGCAGAACTTCCAAGCTCGAATTTTCATTTTTAGAAAATAGTAATCTTTTGCGTTAAAAACTGGTATTAATTACTTTTTTCCTTTTCATAACGTAGATGATTATAAAGGACCCGACCAGGGTTTTCTTAGGATTTGATTGACTCAACTTTGGAACAGGGTTCCAAAAATAGTAGATATATTTGGAACCCATGAAGCGTCAACATTTCCCGTAATTGCAAACGAACCTTGCTTGGTCAATATGCTATGGCCAGGCGTCCCAACAGCAGAGGAAGAAGCCCCTTTGCCATCTTTGAGTATTACTTCGGGCGCAGGCAAACCTGGCGGAGCCACCCTCTCTTTGCCCATGTGCACACTAGAGCCAGCACAGTGCACCCTAAAGCTGATAAATCTTGATCATGTCCCAAGCGCCCTTTGCTTACTTTCAGAGGCCAACACCGGTTCCCCCAAAGCTAAAGAGAAAAAGTAACCACACTCACAAAACATCTAAAGCAATGCACCATTGCACACTTGTAAGTTGTTCCAAGCACTTGTCTAGTTATGGATTGCATGGTGTCGCTAATTTTGGCAAAAAGCAAGTAATATAGCATAGCATGGAAAGCCATACGATATTGATTTAGTTCAAGATTTAACTCAACTTATTCTTCAATTTAAAAACCAAATCACAATATATGTAATCTCATTTAATCCTATGTAAAAAAATTTGAAGGAGGTAGGCACCGAACACAAAAGTTGAACTGGTTGGCCAACGAGGAAAAGAGGCATCACAGCAATTAAGGAAAGGGCAGAAAGCACTTTTGGAACCGATAATCTAGTGTCTTCCAACACTTTTAGGTCTTAGCTCAATACAGCAAAGAAACAACTCAATGCAAATAGAAGAAACATAGATGAGATACGAAAGCACTCGTAAAACATCTGGCATTCATTGGGAATGTATAAGAATCTGAGGCACTGAAGAAACATAAGCAACAAACTAGCGTTTACTATTAATAATGTACAATAGTCATAATATAACCTAAGAACACTCGACCCCAAACCAATATATGACACGATCTACTTTCATCCTCAAGAAAGTGGAATATTTTGAACATTTTTTGCATGTCTACTTCTCGAATGCTTTCCCCCTCCCTCCCCTTTCTTCTGCAGGTTGCATGTATGTCACGCAGATTTTGTCAACAAGACATTTACAAGTTCACGGGAGGACTTCTCTGAGTTTGGAACAAGCAGTAGTTAGACACTGGATCGGATATTGCAGAGAAAAATAAGTGATGGAAGCTTAAGAGATTATAATAAAAAGTTCATATATACCTTGAACAAAAGATCATGAGCAATGTGCTCCCAGGGCAGCGTTATAGACATTAAACAGCATTTGAGAGGTATCATCTCTTCATCAGAAGTTGAAGTAGCAGTCACATAAGCATGCTGTGCTGCCACAGAGACGGCCGAAGCTGCTTTACGGAACAATGAGCCAAGTCTGGAACCTCTGTTTGGCGTAACTGGTGAAGGGTGGCCAGAAGATTGCTTGCTTTGGTCTGATAGAGAAACATAAATTCAGTATTTTACTCAACCCTAGCATGCACCATTCATTTGACATGGTCAATCAACTAACATAATTCATTAAATGAACCAGTTGTTCATAAAATGATAAATAAAGAACATTAGAAAAAGAAGGAAACAAAGCAATGCACAATAATTTCCAAAAGTAATGGCATACAATTTGTTCACAGGTTAATCGTTTTGAAGTGTGACATTATGATCGATGGCTCAATAAGATAGTGGGATAATTTGGGTTTGGCACTCATTAATCCTTGAGAAAACAAAGGCCATGATCAATATACAGTGGTGCAACATTTAATCCATATAAAGCCTGGAGAAAGTGAGGAAACACAGAAGAAAGTGAATGTTATAAGACACATAAAAGATAGAAATTCTTACCGACCTGCAACACCTGAAACAGAGACTTCAACTTGTCCACATCCTCCAGGACCTTTCATGTAAAGTCTGTCTGTTTTACCAGAGTAATGACCAACTGACAGAAGACTTTCAAATCCAGAACGCCCAGCTGATAAAGAAATACATGATATGATACGAGACCGAAATAAGCATGAAGAGGACATTAAGAACAAACTAAAATACAGGGAGAAATAGTTTAATCAGCTAAGCAGTCTACATGTTTTGCCTACTTCATTCTAGATCAAGCTTTATCAACATCAAATCAACTGGAAATTTACAAACTTAATGTGTCTGTTTTTCTACAGGCACATTACCATTATTATTTTGATAAATGAAGAAGATGTTGCAACAGAAAGCACCAATAGGGTGCCAACCCTTACAAACTGCAGTAAAAGATACATCAATTGTTGTTTAACAAAAGAACCAAATTTAGTGTAAGTCATGCTTGTATGTTTACATATCAATCCATTTCTTGGTCAAGATTCAACACATAAAAACAAAGTAGAAAGTATTTTATCAGTTGATGCACTAGGTTTTCACAGAATTCTGAAAGAATAAAAATAGAAGCCAATTCTCAGATATAGAAAAAGGGTATACCATCATATGCATCCCGAACCATTTGATAGCTGACAAATCCAGAAAAAAGTGTAAGCTGCCACAATAGTTAGAAGAATGTAAAGTTGTATGCTAACTGCTCTTTATGGCAAATAAAGAATTTCTAATCAGCTTTTCACAAAGTAAATCAATTTTTTTGCTCTGGAATAAATCCATTTTAATTTGGAAAACTGAAGCATCAGTCAATCTGATGCTAGGAATTACCAAAATATTATTTATAACTTAAAATTCAAAACAAATTCATTAGAAAAATCAAGCAACATTAAAATGATATTGTAGGGAAAATAATTTTCTTATCATGTCATGTGACAGACATGGTTGATCATCATAAAGAATTTTGTAAAGAACAGCAAATAATTTGACCATCATAAAGTGGCATAAAAAACCAATCAGTTCTAGGCATCTCCTTTAGATGTGAAGACCCTGGTTGATCATGGGACTATACAAATAAATTATCAGAAAAGACCTGAGAAAGGACCCAAACCTTACAATTTTTCATCATCATAGAATTAGCATTTACTCTCAATGGTAATTTGTTACTGGAACAGCTATCATTTGTCTCTGTTTCACTAGGAAATGCTGCTCCATCATGTGCATTAAGAAGCACACAGTAGCAATGATCTGTATCTGTCAAGACCTGCATGAGGAAAAAAGCACAGCTACATACTAGGGGAACTACAATTAACAAAATGGTTTGCTTTCCATGAAATCCTACTATCATAACATACAAAAGAACAACTGTATGACCAAGAAGGATGCAAGTCTTCAAATAAAGAACCGACTTTGGTCCTTACACATGCAACAGAAATAGCAAGTTCCAATTCCTTGTTAGCTCAATGCCTTATAACACGGGTTGCGAGAGGAAGGCAGTAATACTAGCCTAGCCCTAGTTGAAACCCCATGTACCACATCTAATCATATACATTCATTCAATAACATGGTCATAAATATACAGTTGAGTACACATATATAAAGGAAAAGAAAAGCATTTACCACTGCATCAAAAGTGGAATCAAAATCATCTATGGCGAAGCAGATGTCTGGATAGGCAGGTGTTGTCTCTACTTCCTAGATCCAAATTAGTAAGAATATCATGAAATTGAAGAAAAGTTCAATTTCACCAGGATTGCTAATAATGATAAGCTTGCCTTTTTTGAGTCCAAATGAAAATTTACTCGGCTAGGAGATGCATAAACAGTCTTCACAACCTGCAGGACAGCAGAACTAAAGGATTAGAGGAGGCAGCATCCATATGTTGGCATGGATATTTTGGAATCTTTGCAAGAGACAGTATTAGATGTAGCTAGAAATAATTTAAGTTCTTAAATTGAAATTGCATAAATTAGCAATCAATGTATTATAATAAGAAGGATGAAATCAGCAATTGACACAATACATGAGAAGCAAACAGCTCTCGGCAAAAATTTGGTCAGATTTTCTCCAAGATGACAGATTTTATTTCAAGAATACAAACAAGTTTTAAGAAGTTAAAGATACAAGTATCTCCTCCATAAGGTCACTGACATCATTAGCTATATTAAAGCAGGGTTACCTTGTAGATAGCAGACAATGGTGTATCTTGCCCCACTTGATGATTTTGAAGGACATGCTGACTGGGAAAAGTGGAAAATAACTCATAGTTCAACTTCAATCATAATCTAATACAGTGACCCTATCAATAAAGAAGAAGAGGGGAAAGAAAAATATATGCATATATATATGTGTGTGTGTGTGTCTTATTTCTTAAACATTAAAATATAAATTCAGAAACGAAAAAGTTAGTTCACCAAGGGGGAAGAGGGGAGGACACGATTAGACATTGTTAGAGCAATAAGAAACAAGTGTACCATTTAACTTTAGGGAAGTATCAACCATTACTATGTAAAGCATGAAGCTGATATACAGAAAAATAATCAAAATAACACAACATTGCATGGACAAGACACATGAAAAGGAAGTGAAGAAGTTACCTGCAAATTGCCACTGTTACAGAGTACGAAGTATGGGCAATCATGTTCAAGTAAAACGAGCGCCTCCAATCAACCTCTGATAAATTCTCACCAACTAACTTATCCAACTGGTTCACAGAAGTATAGAAAATTACATCTAACACGAATGAAAGAAACCCCTCAATTTCCACAAGGACATTATAACAAAAAGCTAAGAAAACTACTAAAGCAAAGAGCAAACAATCAACTTAAACAATTAACTCAATGCAGATTCAAGTTGGTTTTGAGTTCGGTTTACCTCAGGTGCCCACCTGCGTACAAAGTAAGGAACGACACCGTTCTTATCATTAAAATCATGTTCTCTCTACAGCAGCGAAAATTGAAACAATTAGCTTAGTTCCTTTTTTTTCCTTCTTTATCGAAATAAGAAGTGGATACAGATTTGATACCCATTTTCTCACGAAAAATAAGAGATCGTCGTCTTGCCGTCGTCTGGATTCTTTACCCCGAAGGAAATACAGATCAAAGATGTCGTGCCAAAATTGACCGTCCATTTCAATGTCGGAGGCATCTTCTTCTTCCACCACCGTTTTCCCCAATAGATTAGAGTGTTTTCTAATCATGCTAAGTAAATCAAACCTACACCAAAAATTAAAAGAAATTCAAGATTCAAATAATTAACACCGTCAATAAACCGTAATATTGAATGCGTGTACCTGGAAGGGGTTTCTTCTCCAACACCGAGCATGGCTTCTTTCGGCTGTAGACGAGAGGCGGTTTTTTATATTAAATTATAACAATTTAATGTGCTGTTAAATGCTTTTTAATTTCTGAAGATATAGGGGACTGATGGCACAATTCAGGGCGAAGTTGAATCTGGCGCGACCTTGATCGGCAGTTATTGTCCAGTTACGTGCAGAGAGAGAATTGAAAGATGCGATGCGACTCTCTCTTTCTCAGTTTAAGCGGTGAAAGCTGGGTCCACTGCCTGACCAGGCCAGCTAGGACCAACTATACGATGTCGGTTTGCTTAACAGAGCTTTTCTGAGCCCGTATTTTTTGAGCTACTAGTCCAAGTTTTAGGGACAACTTACTTCAACTATTAAACCCAATATTGATTGTCCATAAGAAACTCAAACAGCCCATATTAGACTAAACTAATAAGAATTTATCCCGCACGAACCAACTTACCTTAAGTGGATAAAAGAATCGTTGTTGTTCTTTGAGATTATAGGTTCAAGCATCAACAATTGCAGCAGGATGATTAATCGTTCAATATCAAATGATTAAGAGTATTTATAATAGATACTACTTTGTAATCACCTTAACTTAATAAAAAAATAAGAAGAATTTATCTCAAATTTATGAAGGGTAACTAAAAAAAATTAATTTTATTGAATGATTATATCTTGTAAAAAATAAGACCAGTGGAAAATAGATAATTACTAATAACTATAATGAAGAAGTAAAAATTATAAAAATATTATTAAACTGTAAAATAATTATCTCTTTTAAATAATTTTATCATGATTGATATATTCAGAAAACAAAAATTATTTCTAAAATTAATATATATATATTTAAAAAAATTATTACTCGTAAAAATTAATAAAACGATAGAAAAAGACGTGTAATTTTTGTGTGTAAAAAACATGTTTTGAAGCTTATACTTTGTAACAAAAAAAAACTTATAATTTGAAGGTATATTAATAGAGATGAAAGTGTTAAAAGTATTGATGATAATTCCTTAAAAACCGACAGCAGAAAGAAATAGTTTAAAAAGTAACATAGTAATGATTTTTAAAAAATTGATAAGATAAGACGTAGGGAGACCGTGTTAAAGATTCATTATGGCCTTGGTAACGTGGATACAAAATGGTATACCACAGAGCTAACAAATTTAGAATATTGTCGCGATCATTCAAGATCACCATATCCTACGCAGTCAAGCCTGGATTACAAGATATGATAATCCCACCCTTCTTTAAATTGCAAAATCCCCACAGATTTCTTTTGTTTCTATTAGGCAATCAAGTACTCATCTGCTATACTGGGAAATGAAGATCAAGAGCCTTTAATATGGATAATACTTTCCTGATTAAGCATAAGCATATCCACACACATGTGAAAATTTTAAATGGTTGGGGTTTGGATTGACCTAATCTCACAGCGTCTTCTTCCTTCTGCTGCCTTTATAAACTCATCACTTTTGTACCTTTAACTATTGAATCCCAAAAGCCGAAAGGAAAATTATGTCCAAGCTTCGCACCCTTCTCGCTCTCCTCAATTTTATGCTATGTTATGCTGTTCGACCCGACCCTGCTTCTCCCTTGACCCAACAACACGTATGTTTCATCTCACTTCTTATATATATTATATTTCTCTGATTAATACTGATAAGGCTAGGGGTTCTTGGTTCATGCAGGGAGTTGCGGCCGAGAAAGTTGATATCAATGAGAACTGAAGTCGGCAAAGAGGATTGCTTGATGAGAAGAACCCTTGCTGCTCATGTGGATTATATTTATACTCAAAGTTAGAAGCCATGAAGTTGAATTATTGTAGGAGAAAATAAGGCAGACAATGTTAGTTTAATTGTAAACAACATAAATAAATCATATATATGTTCATGTAACAGCAATGAAGGCATATATAGAAGCAATGCAAAATACGAGTATGCATTCGAATGATGCTAATGACTTGGAGGAAACCATATATATATACCTCATAATGAAATACCAAATAACAACAAAAATGAGCTTCATTAACCTCAGTTATACATTTTATTTGCAGGAGACGAGACAACCTTGCTGTGTTTCCATGAAAAGACTGAACAAATCAATTCAAGCAGGCAAGACAACCATACTGCCACCCATTACTATCAAATGAGCTTCCTTCTTTCACTCCATTTAAAAGTTCTTCACCCGCTCACCGCCTCTCATTCCACCTGCATCCTCACTGTATCCGAGTTTGAATTTGTGTTGTTTTCACCAGAGTTGCAACAGCACCGTTACAGACGGATACCAAAGTGTCTCACATTGTTTTGATGCTTTGGATTAGTCATCCCTGCACACATCCCATCATAAGTAATTATATCCGTTGTCAGGATAAACTGCAACAGCCGTGCTTACGGATCTTTGTATGCAATCAGCTATTAGCGTTTTAGGCTTATCGTCATATAGCACGTTAATCCACCTGGGCACATCAGATGGACCGCCATTGCCGCTGGACCAGGAAAGATCGTCCCTTAAAAATTCTAAATTATTATATATTTTATATATTTATTTTTATATATTTTATTAATGATTTTAAATTCGTCCTCTCCATTGAGTAAAACCCCAGGCACCGGATTCCTCGCAAAGCTGGCGACCACAACAGATGTAAAACCGGTGCTAGCATTATACTGCAAGTTGCCTTGGAATTTGAAGGTTCGATCTTAACCCTTGTCCCTTCCCAACTTCGCTCGTAATGTTTTAACTGGTACCAAAAAGAATTGTATCATTATAATCTTTAATTAAATAAATATGAATCGAGAGTCGTCCAAGTCTTCCATTCAAAGGGGCAGCAATGCATTTGACCAGATTCTTGGCACTTGGGTCGAGATATTGGATATGGGTGCAATGGCTGGGCACTTCAGCTGGCTCTACTTTTGAGAGTGGACATGATTTCCTCACTTTTCCCACCCGCACAAATGTGTCTTCTTTTCAATGGCAAAGGGATGTGAGTGTACATGCATTCGTGACAACGAAAGTGGAATCCAGGGCCCTCCCCTCCCCTCCTTGGAAACCTGGAACTAATCATTCTACTCTATGCAATGCATCATCTCCAATTATATTTACTTTCAAAAGCATCCTCCAACTTGAACATCATTGATGTTGAAGAAGCTAGGCAAAGTTGACTCATTCGCCTCCACTCAAGAAGATCCCATCTTCCATTGCATATCATAGCAGCAGCCACCACTGATGCTATCTGCAGAGAAACTTCTTTTCAGCAAAAGCCTCACCTTCAAGCTGTTGCTTATAGTTTTGATTCAAATGATGATATGAGCCCACCAGATTTTCTTTCTAAAAAGTAAAGAAAAACATGGGGTACCCCCTTGACCACCTTTTTTTCCTTTGAAATTTATGCCAGTTCCCTCAAATTTGCTCTGCAATCTTAGAGTTCAGCTCCTTTAGAATATAAGCGTTTATGTAAAGGGAAAACACACATTCCAGCTCAAGGCAGTTTCAATTCAGCAATTCAAATTGTTAATTTCACGAAGTAAACAAATAGGTTGTGCAGAGTTTTATTAGATAGCAACCCAGAAGGGTTTTACAATCTCTACAAAAAGTTTTAAGATTCAAGACAAAAGAGAACTCATCGAACCATGGTATACAGATGTAAATTTTCACATAAACCTTACAGAGATTAAGGAAATATAGGGCTCAATCAGTCAGGACTGCCCAGAAACCTTAAACACAAATGCCAACAGGAGCCCCCTTCCTCGTATCATTTCCTTCTGTATCATCATTTCCCAACCCCACTTAGCTCCATTATAAGAGTATACTAGTACATTTCTTCATGTGGATTGAAAGACAAGCAAATTTGAATCAAAACCTCGCTGGGAATTATTGGACAATATAGGTTGAAACTTGAGCATACAGAAAGTTGATTGGTAAACAATGCCAACTTCAATTCTCTAATCCACATTATGCTGGTGCTTGACGTGAAACAATAATATGACGGAAATTTTTTAGTGTACATATGAGAGAGCAAAGGGTACCTTAGAGACCCCTCTCCTTTCATAGCTCTAGAAAACAGGAAGCTCGGCAGCCCCATTTGTTGTATTGATACAAGAATAACAAACAAGCTGCAATTTCCATCATTGAATCGTTCTTGTGAGGTTACACTTGGAAATAAAGATGGTAGTCGTGTAATTTAGGCTACACAATTTCAACAACTCGGCTGACCGTTGCTTCAAAACGGGATTGCAACCACTCTGTATAACTAGAAGTAGCTTGGCAGCCAGGCCTGCATCCAGAGCAAGTGAAGCACATTCCTCCGGTGCAAACTTGCAAATGACATACAGTATTGACAATGCAAGCTGCGTACAGTTTTCCGAAGCTTTCATCAATAGTTTCACCACATTTGGTATGGTAAGTGGACAATCTTTCAAAGCCAATCTGCCTTCGGGTATGTTTGACAAGAGCTCCAATAAATAAAGGACTAATTCCAAACATTCATTATTCAACCCAGGCATCAGCTCAACCAATTGAGGGACTGCCCCAACATTGACAAAAGAGTTCCTAACCTGCTCATGAGAACAAAGTACTTTGAGCAAACTCAATCCAGCCAATACCCCATTTTGGTGCTTCTTATCTTTCGCTAATCTCAGTAACCCAACTAGAAGACTCAAACTTGCAACATTTTCCGATACAAAATCATTACCCTCCATTAACATCGTAATCAACCTCGTACAGTTTAACTTGGTCTCAAACGACCCTTCATTTAAAATATCCACCATTAAAGACATTTTAGCAGGCTGCAGCAAATCAGACTTGATATTGGAAATGAGATTCAAGTTCACTAGAACTCCAATTACCTCTGACCCAACAGCATGAGTTGTATAAGGACCGAGCAAAGATGAAATCAAACCAACGCCTCCATTTTCCACAACAGTCTTCTTAGCTATCCCATGAGCTTGAACCACTTGCCTAAGCTCCTTAAGCGCTTGAACTCTAGCTTGGCCCTTAACTTTCTTCAAATTTTCCAAAATCTCTTTGACCCTTCCTTGGACATCCTCTGACCTCTTCTTCATAGCCAAATACTTCTGAGAAAACCAACTAAAAATTAGCTGCTGAAGCGTCTTGTTTGGAGTCACCGAGTCATCCCAGAGCTCTTGCATCGTGGTGGGACAAGTGTAACGGCCTAAGGAGAACCATTTAAGAATGTTGGATCTCTCATAGGTTTGGCCAGTGCAAAGGGTCACCGGATCTTGCATTGGCTCCAAAGAAATTGGACATATGAAGACCGTCGGCACATCTACAAACTCAAGCTCTTCAATCATTAACTTCAGATCCAATTTCTCCGAGGAAAAATCAGTGGGTATTACCCCGCAACCGCCTCCCAAAATGCCATCTTTCACAGCCGTTTCTAGATCTAGGACTTGGCTGTCAAGCTTCATGTCGGCTTCTCTTCTAGTAGATGGTTGATACATCGGCATTTTTTAATACCCTTTGGTAAATGCTAGACTACAACAGAAAAGAAATTAACAAAATATGTTTTTACAGGGAAACTAGCCTTGAAGAAGACGTATCACACCTAGTAAACGAGAAGCGTGCGGAAAAGATGGGAAAAAATTAAAGAGAGGAAAGAGAGCAAGACCATCGAAGAAGGAAGGAGTTTTGTTTTTATCTCCCTTCTTTTTGACAAAACAGAAGGCACAATACCAATCAAAGGGGACATCTTTTCTTCACCATTCTTTTGCTTTTATCTGATCTCTTTCTCTGGTCTAAAGGGCAACTCCATTCTCCTCCACCACTAATACCATTACATCATCAAAGAAATGATAACAATAATAATAATAATAAGCAACCTTCTTTCCTAATGCCAAAGCTCTCTACGACCCTTAACTTCCCCCTCAAGACTCTTGAAAGAGTGATATCATAACCCCCGACCCAGATAAGCTAAGGGTGAGAAAGAGGAAAGGACAATCAAAATTGAAACAGGGAGAGCAAAAAGGAGATAAAGACACGAAAGAAATGGGAGAATTTATACAAAATAAAAAGAAAATCAAGGAAAGGAAAGGGTAAGTAAAATGGCAGAGTCTTCACCACTGCTTTGCTTTTGGGGCATGGCAGGTGATGAAAAACCCGAAAAGAAAAAAATATATATTTTCCTTTTTGAAGTTTTAAATGGATTTATAAAATGTAAATGTCTTGGGAAAAGCAAGGTTAACTTCGATTGACCGGCGGTTGGCAGTGAATTTAACCCTTGGTGACTGTGCATTCATAGCTTTATTGACCGTTATATTATAATTTATTTTCAATTCTTTCCTATAAAAAATTTCAATTTCGTCAAATGTAATTTTAGTTTTGCCATGAATTTTGAACAAAAAGTTTTGCCTTTTAATAATTTGAGGGTGAGCGATGGGGCGTTTTTACTAAAAAAACCCAAAAGAATTAATAATTATATATCAGGTATTTATTAATCAAATTTTATTGATTTAATATCTATTTGCTGAAGGAGCGGATCACTAAATGTGTCTTCTTTAGATTCTCGTTCGAGGTGGTGTCATGTGAATCACCATCTGAGCTTTCGTGGTAAAGCTGACACGCAACGAAAAGTGATTCATATCTTCTATTATTCACCTTGAATTATTGGATACTCCAATATTATTTGAGTCTTAAAGTTCGGCAACTCACCCATACCTATCCCCTATAAATACCTCTGAATGCAAACATTAAACCACACCAAAATTATTTTCACATTATTCTTTCAATCAATTCATTTTATCAAGCTAAGTAGATTTTATTACAGTTCTTAGAAGGTAAAATTATTTTTTATTATATTATCTTTATTTTTTTTATTTAATTATTTGATCAAAATTTTTTGTAGTAACTATTATGTATAATTTTTTTGCGGTTGTCAAATGAAAGGCATGATCAAATCTCGAGATATTTTGTCGATACAGTAACAATAATAAATTGTGTTATGTAATTTACTGTGAATTGTTTTAATTTTTTTAACATTAGTTTATATTTTAATTTGTTTAATATTCATTTAATTAGGTGTATTTAGATATTGTTTTTGCATATATAAGTAGATTTTGTTATACTTCTTTGAAGGCAAAATTATTTTTTATTATATTATATTTAATTTTTTGACCAAATTTTTTTTAGTAACTATTATGTATAATTTTTTTGCGGTTGTAAAATGAAAGGTATGATTAAATCTCGAGATATTTTGTCGATACAGTAACAATATTAAATTGTATTATTTAATTTACTATGAATTATTTTAATTTTTTTAACATTAGTTTATATTTTAATTTGTATATTATTTATTTAATTACGTGTATTTTAGCTATTGTTTTTACAAATATGAAACTCTCAATCTTTTAAACTCTCAAAATGAGGTGTATTTCAGCTATTGTTTACTATGATGGAAAAATTCAGGAAGATGAAATCGACATTGTCTTCACATCAAATCATTATATCATAATATCCTTCAAGAAAAACATCACTCTTACTAAAATTTCAAGGAAGATTCATTTTGGAAGTACTAGAAGAATGTCTTTACTTTAGTACAAATTTCCAACCATAGTATTTCCGTTAACTTATATTATGTTCGAACTCTCCAACGATGACGATGTTGCTATGAAAATTCGAAAGCTGATATAGAAATCTATGTGACATTTGTTGAAGTGTCTGCGGTTCGTGGTATGTCATTATGCTCCCACTATGGGCTAGCTCAACAAGCTGATCAAATTGACAGCCCAATTTCAGTAATGTGTAATGATTTTAACTCGTTAATGGGAAATATACATCCTGGTACTATCCCATCAAGTTCAATGATGAGACATTCATCTACCAATTTATTTGACTTAAATATGTGGATGCCCTCGACACAATAATTTGTTCATTACCCATTTGACAATGATGTCTTCAAGTTTCAGGGGAAGACATTCAACTACGAGATTTTTTGACCTCAATGTCGAGATGTTTGTGACACATCATTCAGTTCAAAACCCATATGACACAATAACTTCAAGTTTAAGAGGAAGACATTCAGCTACCAATTTGTTCGACCTAAATATCGGCATCAAAGAGGAACTCTCATCTCTATTAAAAAACCTCTTAGTGAGTTAGGTGCAGATAGTGCTGAGACTAGACTATTCGTTGAGACATAATCATTGTGGTTCAACATGAGCTCTGATGATGATGAAGTTCCCAAAAATAAGATACATACCGAACCTCTAATACACATTTATGAAGCTGACTATGGTGCAATGTATAGGCCAAAATTTACGGATATGCCTAATGTTGGTGACTACGGATTTAACTTATCAGTCAATGATGGTGAGTTATATATTGGAATAAAGTTTCCATTAAAAAAGAAGCAATGATTGCAATTAAGAATTACAACATTCATAAGTTTGTTCACTCCAGAGTCGACTAATCCACCATCAAAAAAGTATGTCTGCTATTGTGTCCAACATGATAACGGATACAACTGGATGGTTCGTGTATCTAGGGGTGTTCAAATTTTCGAACTAATTCGGTTAATCGACCGAACCGAATTAGTTTGGTTAATTCGGTCGGCCACCGAATTAGTTCGGTCGATTAACGGTTAATGATTTTTTGGATATTCGGTTAATGGTTAATTCGGTTCGAAATCAGTTAATTAACCGAATTAAACCTTAAATATTTTTTAATATTTTTTCACCCCATAATATGTTGCCCCCCACTTCCTTTATGTGCTCCTCGATTATCAATTCTTTTATGGCTTGATTTGTGTAAGGTATGGGCACGAGATGGGCACGAGATGGGCAGGTGGAGCATGGGTGAGAGAGCAACATGGGGATACGTTTTTAGGGGTTGGGACTTGGGAAGCATGATTTTTTTATTTTCACTCTTTTGTTAATTCGGTGAAGCATCGAAGAAACATGCTTTTGAGGCAAAAACATGTTAGTCTTTTGAGGGGTTAGGAAGCATGGGCAAAATTAATTAGATATTATTTATAATTCAGTGCGTTTGGATGTTAAACCATGGGATGACGAGACTGATATGAAGAAGTTGGAAGAAGCTGTTCGATCTGTTGAAATGCCTGGCCTTCTGTGGGGGAGCATCGAAACTGATTGCAGTCGGATATGACATTAAAAAGCTCCATATCATGCTTACAATAGTTGATGATCTAGTTTCCGTCGATATACTTATCAAGGAGCACCTCACAGCTGAACCCCACAATGAATATATTCAGAGTTGTGACATCGTTGCGTTCAACAAAATTTAGATGAGGGCGTTCCTTTCCAACAAAATCGGAAGCCAATTTCAGCCATGTTCGGTCCTTTTTTGTTCTTGCTTTACCCTAATATGATTTTCTTCTTCGCTGTGATTGCTACTGCTTTTGCTTGGGAATAGATTAAATTAAGAACTTGGTGGTGTCTTGCTAAAAAAATTAATTATAAATTGTTTTTTTAATTAAAAAATATTTAATTTTAAAATTCTAAAAAAAATTCGGTTAATTCGAAAATTAACCGAATTAAACGAAATTTATTCGGTTCGGTTAATACTTTCAAAAAAAAAGTTTGGTTCGGTTAACGATTAAAGAAAAAAAGTTCGGTTAATTCGGTTAAGGGTATTTCAGTTCGGTCGACCACTGTTTTAATCGAATGAACACCCCTACGTGTATAGAAGATGAAGAGGAAAAATAACATATGAGAACTAACAGTATACAAAGGTCCTCGTACATGTTGTGCTAAAAGGGATCAACCAGGATCATCCCAACTTGGACTATGATAATATCTGTAAAGTCATCATGCACATGGTTAAAACAAGCTCCCATATAACTATTGCGGTGCTGATTTTAGCTATACAGTCTCAATATGGGTACACCGTCTCCTATAGGTAAACATGGAAGGAAAAACAAAATGCCATTAAAAAACTTCACAGTAAGTAGGATTCATCTTACAACGAACTACCAAGTTGGTTTAGGGTAGTGCGCAGACTGAATCTTGGGGCAATATTACATTTGTTGATAAATGAAGAAAATTAAATAAAAACATTAACAAAAATTAAATAAAAAGTTCATAATTAAATAAAAATATTACATTTGTTGATAAATGAAGAAAATTAAATAAAATATTACAAACTCAATAATGAAATTAGCTCAACAATAACAGGAAGACTAACGAGTTTTTTATGACCAGACATAAAAAGGGAATGCAATACCACAACCATGAATGCAGAAGATAGAAACATTCGTCGATAGTATTTTTTTCGATAATCAGTTGCTCAACACATTCTCTATACAAAGATGCCAAAACCGTGAAGCCCCAACAGAATGAGCTGGCAACTCGAAAATCTACGAGGTGACGCAACCACATACAATGAACTTGGTTACGAGATTTATCGAGTATCAAAATCTCTCATATGAGTAGTAATATACAAGCCCAAACAAATATTTTAGCTTGTTCCTCGGAACAATTGTCGCTCAATTGTAAAAAATTTATAGATAACCATGATAACGGTGTTCGACCACCGTTGAAATTAGGCAGGATATACTCCTCATACAAGGAATGGCAATCACCATCCGCCACACTTGAAATGACATCTTCATATATCATAAGCCCAAAATGTAAGGAAACATCCTCAAGCGTAATAGTGCACTCTCCACACTGTAGATGAAATGTGCGTGTCTCTGGTCTCTACCTCTTAACTAGTGCAAAAATAAGGTTGTATTCAGGGTTACAATGCCATTCATATCTAACTATGTAACCAAATACATCCTCGACTAAATACGTTTAGACACGATTTAATATCTCTAACTTAGCGTTACGAATAAATGGATCTAACATACAATTATTCCCCTAATTAAATAAATAATATATAAATTAAAATATAAATTAATACTAAAAAAATAAATATATAAAACATTCACAATAATTAACATAACACAATTTAAAATTATTACCATATCGACATAATGACTCGATATATGATTCATATCTAAACGGAGTAACTCGCCTTTTATTTTATAACTACAAAACATTAAAAAATATCATATTAAAATATAATAAAATAATAAATTATTTAATGATTATAATATAATAAAAATAATTTTATAGTTTTTTTGTTGTTTAAAAATTATATGAGGTGATATTTATAGGAAAAAAATATGTAATAATTAAAGAAGAGCGACGGACGGTTAAATAGTATTTATAGAAAGTGTAGATGGTAATTCGTGCACCAAATAGAGCGAAAACACAAGGAAAATGTGTTTGGTAATCTGTCTCTTTCATCTATGTCAACAAATGAGCATTAGATTAATAAAAATTAATCAATAACATGTAATTATCGATTCTTTGAATGTATTTTGAGTAAAAACGCCGAGCGATGGGTTCTCCTAGGCCAGAGAGGGAATCAGGACAATGAATCAATGATGGGTCAAAAAAGGTATAATGATGTGCCCTTTCCCATCAGAATAATCAATCATTTCGTTATTTTATCATTTAAAACTAACAACAGCAACAGAAAAGCTTGCATTTATGAAGAAAATTCATTTAAATAACAGAAAAAAATCCCAGATCTTTTCCATACTCTATATTAAGTATATAAATTTAAAAGGACGAGGAAATGATAAACATCGGAAGTGGAAAGAAAAGAGCTCGTGGGGTGGTCCAGGGAGAGAGCGTGCCTTAGTTAAAGTGCCAGCTCGGCTTTTGAGATTTGACCAGTTGGCTTGGCTCGGATTTGGGATTGGTTTTAAGCTTTGACCACTTTGATTAGCGCTCTTACGCACTTTGCTATGCTTCCGCATTGGTCCAACATACGTTGACACGTGGGTGAGGGAACCGTGCATCTCTGCCTTTTTTTTATTTCTATTAAATTATTCCAACATATGCTATTTTTTTTATATATAGGTAAACTACGCCAATGGTCACTCATGTTTAAGGTAGTATTCGTTTTCACCACTGATATTTAGAAAATCATAAACCGATCACTAACATTATCATTTATTACAAAATGATCACTCAACCCAACCCAGCCCAACCCAACAGCTAAGACCATTTTGACCGACTCTTATTTTTATTCAACCCAACCCATCTTCTTTTTCGCTCTTTCTCTTCACTTTTCTTCTCTATAGCTTCCCAATCAAACATGTAATAACCATATTTTTAAAAATAAAACAATTAAATATTATTTTAAAAAATGATTATGACCTTTATTTGGAAAGATTGGGGATTTGAAATTAAATTAAAAAGAGTCTCCATCGACCTTTGGGTTAGGTAGGTCGAATACCTAAAAACGTCTTTTAAAACAATTTTAAGAAAAATCATTTTTAGGACAAAAACTGGTCTGCGTTTACCAAAGACTCGATTTAAACGGGTTCGGGAGTCGGTTACGCGTGTGGAAGGATTAGCAACCCCACAGTGCCCAAAATCGGTACTGCGTCGCTTACACGTTATCGTAAATGGTGGAAATAATGAATTCACATCGACAATTAAAATATGATTCATTTATCGAAATTAATTAATTTGCTTCTAAATAATTAATTAGAGAAAATTCTTTAACTTGAAAAGAAACTTCGAGATTAGCAATCCTCCGTCGGGAAAGCTATCTCGTCTATTTCTTATTCGTAAAAAATATTCCCTCATCTATAAAAAAACAAATAGAATATAAACTAAATATAAACAGTTTGTATGAAATAAAACAAATTGATATTTACAACAATACTCATTGCATCATTTGAATCATAATATAAACAAATTAATTAGTAAAATAGAAATTGATTTATCTCAAATTTTCCTTTCATTCGAATGGTGTATTGAATCGCACCTCCTCCGTAAGGGGGTACTTTTCACACCCATTCTATGACAAATGTTCTTAAAAATAATCAAAGGGCACCAACTAAAATTTAATTAATAAATAAACATATCGTAATAAACAACATATACATGTATAAATATGCAAAGTAAAATTAACATAATACACATACATTAGGGACTAAAATGAAAACTAACAAATATTACAAACTGAAATAAAATGAGCAAAAAGGTAAGTACTTGAAATTATAAAGACCAAAATAGCAAAAATATAAAATCAAATATCCAAAATAGTATAAACAATACTTAAGGGACAAAAATGGTAAAAACATAAACTTAAATGGTTAAAACAATAAAAACAGAAATTTAAGAGTCAAAATAAAAAACTTTAGGGGCTAAAATATATAAAACAGAAACTTCAGGGCTAAAAGAGCAAAACAGAACATTAAAGGACTGAATTAGCATAAACATGAATTTAGGACTAAAATGAAACAAATAGAAACTTAGGAACTACAACAGTAATTACAAATAAATTAGAGCCCAAAATTACAAGCATTAAACAATACAGGTACTAAAAATGAAAATAACCCGTAAATAACATATATGACTAAAATAAAATAAAACAGGAACATGGAGGGCTGAAACATAATTAAACCGAATGTCAACAATGACTGAAATGAACTATTTACAAATTCCATGACAAAAATTAAATAACAAAGAAAATTCAAAACACATAACATCCATGACTAAATTAAATTATTTAAAAACATTGAGGTCAAAGTCAAATATTTACATTAATGGCATAATAGGCAACAACAGGAGTAAAATATAAGTACATGAACATGAGCGCTCATATCAAAATGAAATAAACTTCATTTAATGGCTTAAACGAAACGTTATAAAAGAAAGGGGGACCTAAACTATGATTTACTCCTTTTAGCAAAACACGCAGACCCTCCCTTGGCAAAACGGCGACGTTGAGAAATGTGGTTATAAATCATATTTAGGGTTATGAAACCCTAAATCCCTCATTATATTCCCCTCTCAGCCGCTCAAACTCTCTTCTTCTCCCTTTCTTTCATCTCCTGCCTCCTCGTCGCCGAAGAACAGAGCACCAAAGGGCTCCCTGGCCACCGTATAACGGTGGCCATAGGGAGCAGATAAACCCCTAAAGACTCCAGTTCTCCTTACCCTATGTTACCCATGGTTCAATCGAGCCTCATATGGCTCGAAAAGCCCTACAACCACCTCCCTGGGTCACGAAACAACCCCAACCGAGACCCACCGATTAGTGACTCCGACGAAGACCCAAGAAAGGTAAAATCTCCACCTCTCACCTCTATATTTTTTTTTTGTTTTGTTCAAATGCTTCCTCTGGTATTTCTTCTTTCCTATTTTCACTGGAAAACCGAATGGTCCCCTGATATTTCCCTCTCTGTCTTTTTATCTTTGCATATATCATTGGTGATATATTCTCTGCTGATTTTGTGATGGATTGACTGATAGATAGACTCTTCTGTTTCCTCGAGATTTCTTGTGTACTTGCATGATTTTATTTGATTTTTTAATCGGGTTTTCTCTTTGATTTACATGACTGATGTGGTCTCGGTCACTGTTGGTGATAACGTCGACAGAGACGGTCGGAAGGAAGGCTCGACTTGGTGGCTCAGGAACTCGATGAAGGCTCGGTGATCGACTCACGGCTAGGAAGCTGAGGAGTTGAAGCGGCGGAAGCTACTGGATGATATGCTTAGGGTTAAAACCCTAATCTGGGTTACTTATAGACCGTTGATCTTCTTTCAGATCTAACGGCCGGTGTTAAAGACGGTTAGGGAGAATAGGGTGAAACCCTAGCTGAGTTGGATCCTTTTTTTGGGCCTGTCTGAGTGGGCTGGGTAGACTAGGTCTTGGGCTTGTAATCTGGGCTGCCCATTAAGCCTAAAAAATAATGTAAATGCATATTAAATAATAATAATAATAATAATAATAATAATAATAATAATAATAATAAAATATAAAACTAAATAAATAAATAAAAAGACCCGGACAAAAACGGGTGTCTACAGCTGCCCCTCTTTGCACATTCTTGTGTTAACAAGAATAAGGCAAAGACGATAAGACAACACGTTTTTGTCTGGTTCTCTTTCTTTTGCCTAGAAATTGGATAATGTTGGTTGCTGGGGACGACACTGCTCATACGTGATGAAGAGGTCTGGTTGTCTAAGGGTGACACGGTTCCTACGTGATGAGGAAATCTGGTCAGGGGATGACACGGCTCATACGTGATGAAGAGTTCTGGCCATCTTTAGGAATGGTGATAACTCGGTTCCTACGCGATGAGGACAGCTGATTATCTATGGGTGACATGGCTCCTACATGATGAAGAGATCTGGTCAGGGGATGACACGGCTCATACGTGATGAATAGTTCTGGTCATTTTTAGAAAGAGCGATAACACGGTTCCTACGTGATGAGGACGTCTGGTTATCTAGGGGTAACACGACTCCTACGCGATGAAGAGATCTGGTCAAGGGATGACACTGCTCCTACGTGATGAGGACAGCTGGTCATCTTTAGTGATTATGGTTTCAAGGGAAACCGACTCAAAGATTTGTTTCAAAAGAAACAGACTCAAAGATTTGTTTCAAGAAAAACATACTCAAAGGTGATGTGTTTCAAAAGTAACTGTCTCAAAAGAGACAAAATTTGTTTCAAGGGAAACGACTCAAAGATGACGTTTAAAGGAAACTGTCTCAAGCGAAACAAAATTTGTGTTTAAGGGAAACGTTCTCAAAGATCGGTGTTTCGAGAGAAACAAACTCAAAGATGTTTTTGTTTCAAGAAAAACACACTCAAAGTTTTTGTTTGTTTTGTTTCAAGGGAAACAAACTCAAAGATGGTAAATTTTGTTTTCAAAGACACAAACTTAAAGATTTTTTCTCAAAGAAACTGTCTCGAGAGAAATAAAATTTTATTTCCAAAGAAACAGACTCAAAGATAGTTTACGTTTTAAGTGAGACGAAATTTGTTTCAAATGAAACAATCTCAAAGGTTGGTTTTTCATTAAAAATTATCTCAAGAGAGACAAAATTTGTTTTCAAATAAACAATCTCAGAGGTTGATTTTTTATTAGAAACTGTCTCAAGAGAGATAAAATTTGTTTTTAAAGAAATAGACTCAAAGATGATTTTGTTAAGAGAAACAAACTCAAAGGTTTTTTTTAAAAAAAGAACAGACTCAAAGATTTGTTTTAAAAGAAACTGTCTAAAGAGAGACAAAAATTGTTTTAAGAGAAACAAGCTCAAAGATTTTTTTTCTCAAAAGAAATTCTCTCAAGAGAGACAAAATTTTGTTTCCAAAGAAATAGACTCAAAGATTTTTTTTTTCAAAAGAAACGACTTAAAGATTTTTTTCACGAAATTGTCTCAAGAGACAAAACTTTGTTTTAAAAGAAACAGACTCAAAGATTTTTCACGAAATTGTCTTAAGAGAGACAAAACTTTATTTCAAAAGAAACAACTCAAAGATTTTTACTCAAAAGGAACAGACTCAAAGATTTGTTTCAAAAGAAACTATCTCAAGAGAGACAAAAATCGTTTTAAGAAAAAAAGATTCAAAGTTTGTCGATTTTGTTTCTAGGGAAACAATCTCAAAGGTGTTTATTTTGTTTCAAAGGAAACAATTTCAGGATTTGTGTTTAAATGGGAAACTGTCTCACACGAGACGAATCAACTTTGAAAATCCCAAGTGATATTAATTTTGTTTTAAGTACAACAACTTTGAAATTTGTATTATGAGGGAAAATGTCTCAAGTGAGACGAAATTTGTTTTGAAATTGTCTCAAATGAGACAAAATTTGTTTTTAAGGAAATTGTCTCAAGTGAGACAAAATTTATTTTTAGAGAAATTGTCTCAAGCGAGACAAAATTTGTTTATGAGAAAACGATCTCAAGTGAGATTAACTTTATTTAATGTGAAACAAATTCGAAATTTGTATTTCAAAGGAAAAATGTCTCATGTGAGACGAAATTTGTTTTTCAAGAAATTGTCTCAAATGAGACAAAATTTGATTTTAGAAAACTGTCTCAAGCGAGACAAGATTTTTTTTTCAAAAGAAGATGTCTCTAGCGAGACAACATTTTGTTTCGAGAGAAACAACATCAAAAGATACTGATAATCTGTTTGTTCCTGTTGGTGGAGGAAATGTATTAATTATTAACTTCAGGAAGTCACATCTGTGGATGTCATTGTTTCTTCAAGTTAGAGACATCTGGTCATTTCCGAGCTTAGATTTCATGAGAGATCAAAATGATGCATTTTGACTGACTATCTTCGATGTTAAAAATGAAATTTATTTGATTTTTTTATTGAATTTGTTCTCAAGTGAGGAGAAAAATGTCTTTAATATACATCATGATAAATGTTTGATGCAAAATTTATGTATCATGCATGTATGTGTATGTATGTATGTATGTATGTATGTATGTATGTATGTATGCATATGTTGATGTATGTTTTTCTCGATCTGGAATGAGAATAGTTGCAAGAGCAATCTTCACTCTATCATTGATTCAATTTGTCTTTATTTCCACTAGGGTTTACTCTTGCAAACCTTGATCTGAGACCATTTATTTGTCCCATCAAAATTTTGCCCCCAAAAATTTGCTATCTCTTGCCCCAGTTTAGATCTTGAGCTTCAGATAGATATTCATTGAATTCTAAGATATGCCACCAGAGATTATCTTGTTTGAATTTCTTTATTTTCAGGAGCCTGAAAACATCAATTAGAAGAGTTTTGAAAAATGTTTAATCAACGATTTGAAAATATTGCCCCTTTCAAGGTTTCACAATTGACAAATCATAGAACAAGAGTTCATTGAATATCAAAGAATTAATTACACTGTTAATCCTTCAATAAATTATAGCTATTTGACAAGTGTTAAGATCAATGTTATCTTTAAGAAATGGTTAAGTATGAAAAGGATAAAAAAGTCTCAGGTTGTTATGTTTGGTTAAAGGTATGGTGTTCTCATTTATTTGATGTTCACTGATATGATAGAGTAGCTTATGTACTCAGTTATTAGGAGTGTTCTCCGACTCCCAACTCTCATGTTCTCATTCATGTTGTGCGATGCCTCATCAAGGGATTTGTGTGATCGCCTCATATGCAATAACCTTCATATTCGAGCCGCCTTTTCAGGTTTTCAACTCGAATCCTCCTTTGGTTTCAAGACATTACTCAGAATTTACGTCTTGAATAACGTCTTGAACCCCCTTTGTTATTTTCTCTATCATGCATTAAAAACCTTTTGTAAATAAAGATTAATCCTGATGGGCGGGATGAATTCTGAAGATAGTCTCTTATGTTTAGAAATCCATGTATAATTAGAAGGGACTTTTAAGGCACGTAATGTAGGCTGGGGTTCATGGTTATGAAAGAAAAGGAGAAATAGGCCCAAATGTTTCAGGGTAATTGAACCAAGGATCAATTCATTCTCTTATCTTGATCAATTTGAATATGCTCGTATGTCTTCTCTTAATGTTCTATGATCTTCAAGTGAAGTGATTCTGGAATGATTGTGCTTGATCAATCTCAAGATTTGAAGCTCGATGCGTCATTTGAGTCGAGAGACTCTTTGTCTGTGCTCTTTGTCCTCTTTTGTTCTTTGCTTTTTCTTTGCTATTTTCTTTGTTTTTTTCCTTTTTCTTTCTATTTCTTTTCTCTTTGTTTTTTCTCTTTTTTTATTGGATCTTCGCACTTGCCATTTGGTTCACCTTTCGGTATCCCATCTGGATCAATAGTCTTCACTCATGCGAGTAGATTTCCTCCAACTCGCCCCCTAGTGTGGAGGGTAATCCTTGGTTAGGGTTAAATCAGAAGAAAATATTATTTAGGCTCAAAGGGGGACACAAGGGATCTATTTTCTCCTTTTGTGAAGGGATAAAGAAAGAAAGCCGTTTATCATCTCATACATAGAAGTCCTTGCAAAAGAGGTATCCCCAAGGGGATAGATTTTCAGGAATAATTTTTATTCATATGAAAAAAATGTAATTAATGCATGGCAGAATTATTTTGAAATAATTTCTTTTTCTTCTTCTTGCTCTCGACATGTCTCAATTGTTTAGGCTCATATTCAGGAAATTGATGCGAGATGCCCCCAAGTCTTGTTGTAGGAAGGTTTATGTTCAAGTGAACATCTTGTACTCAATGCTTGTAGGTTTTATTGGTAGAAAAATGTTGGTTTTACGTCTAAGAAGACAATGGTGTGATTTTGTTGGCTCAAAGAAAGGTATGTGTATGATTTTTAGATCTCAAAAAATAAAGGCAATGTTTCAAGGTCTCAAAGAATGTTTCAAGGTCTTAAAGAGAGTGAATGTCAAAAATTGGTTCTTTGGTAGTGACCATGAATTATTTCGGGTAAAAAAAATCGAGAGATTTTATTTTGGGTTTTAGACGGGATAAGAAAGGTCTAATCTTGTCATATGTCAAAAACCCATAATTCTTGAAGAATTAAAAGAATATGTAATTCATTCGATATTCAAAGAACTAAAGATTAAAACTTGTTCAATTTTCCACCTTAGAAGGCAACATAAGTTCAAACATTAAGATTAAAAATATTTAAGCAAATATTAAAGACATAAAAAAACGAGTTCAAACAAAACAATCTCTCAGTGCAAATGGTAGATGCAATGCCCCCCATTCTTCTTCGATTGTCCATGCCCCTGAATCCATCAGGTTATGGATCTTGCGCTTCAGTGCCTTATAATTTTTAGCGGATTGTCTGGAGCTTCCAATGTGATATCAACATCATGGACCTCAAGAAACGAAGACTCTTTTCTCAGATCGTCCTGGCAGGCTTAGTCCTACAACCAGCTGAATAGGCTCCCATCGTAATGATTTCAACTTATTCTTTTAATTATCAATGTAGTTAGGACCACTTCATCAAATCCTCCACGGATTATTTCTCTGTTTTTATGAATGATGCATGTGAAAATGCTTAAAAATGAAATACATATGCAAAATGCAAAGATGCAAACGCAGATGAAAAAATGTTGATCCCAACGATGAATATCATAAAATAATTTTCACTAGAGATAAAAGCCTTCACATTACAAGACAATCCACTTTACAGACATGTCTTCGCTTAGATGCTGAGTCTGAAATGGATTGTTGCTTCGTCTTGGATCTTCATCCTCAAAAATGATGTTTCTCAATGCTATGTAATCTGAATCCATTAATGCCCCGGCAGTGCTAAGTTCAGTGTGTCACTCCTTGATAACTAGTGATAACATGATTGTATATGAGGCTCTACTGCTGGATTACTTAGTGGATCAGAGGATTATCTCTCCAATCTCGAATGTTGCACGATCTTCGAGCAAGTCTCATTCTTGTATTATGAACTTTTTTTTAGCCTTTGGTGCATGTTTGTGTATGCGACTGCTTGATTGAAAACTTCTATCTCTTCTTGTGAAGATTTTCTCATGGATATCCCCTTGCGGATCAACATTTTCGCATTATGTTATGTCGATGAAATGCAATGCAAAGAAGGATGAAAAACGACACAATCAAAAAGAAATAAGTTAGTGTGTAAAAACAAAAGAGAAAAACGAGTTAGTACATGTAAAATAATTGATACAAATAAAAATGTTATTCAGAGATGAATATAACACCTACCCGGTCATGATATCTACCTGAACATGCTTTAATTAAATAATATTCCTACCCGGACATGTTATCTACCCAAAATGATTTTTTTTCAAGAAAATGATCCTAACCGCATGATATCTAGTTCGCATGCTTTTATTCCAAGTGAATAAATATATTATATGAACTTAAAGCAAAAGGTAAAGGTTAAAGTCGTTCCTCCTTCGTGTACACTTAATTTGGGTACCTACTGACAGACAGAGGTTTGGTATGACTATACCTAGGGTGACCGTTCTACGGTTCACTATATGCATGGTTTCGACTCTAACAGAAAAAGTGACTCGAATTGTCCTTGATGTCGGTGCCCCCTTGGGCTGCCAAACCCTCAATCCTCATCCATTACAGGTTTCGAACGGAACGAGTTCAATTCGAGGGGATTCACTGCCTTATACCCATACGAGGAATAAATCCCTACGAAGGTATAAGGTATGTATCCCATGGGTTATTTGCTAAAACTCATATGAAGAATAAATTCTTATGAGAGTAAAGCATTCACCCGACTAATTTGGATCGAAGCTCGTGTCTAGAGCTTATGTATGCTAATGCAAGTGATGTGTGTGAGGAGGAATGTACCTACCATTGACTCAAAAGGAAACAAAACAAGGAAAAAACTTGATAAAACCTTGACGAATCTGAAAACAGAGATTAAATTGTTAGTATGACAGATAAAAATGAAGCGATTAAAAACTTCAATAAATGAATCAGAAGTTAACTAAAGACTCAAACTTATAATTTCAACCACAATGACAATGTGTAAACGACCTACAGCTTGACCCTCTAAAAACGTCCCCAGCAGAGTCGCCAAGCTGTCATAACCATTTTTTTAAAAATAAAACAATTAAATATTATTTTAAAAAACAATTATGACCTTTATTTGGAAAAATTGAGGATTTGAAATTAAATTAAAAAGAGTCGCCATCGACCTTTGGGTTAGGTAGGTTGAATACCTAAAAACGTCTTTTAAAACAATTTTAAGAAAAATCATTTTTAGGACGAAAACTGGTTTGCGTTTACCAAAGATTCGATTTAAACGGGTTCGGGAGTCGATTACGCGTGGGGAAGGATTAGCAACCCCACAACACCCAAAATCGGTACTGTGTCGCTTACATGTTGTCGTAAATGGTGGAAATAATGAATTCACATCGACAATTAAAATATGATTAATTTATCGAAATTAATTAATTTGCTTCGAAATAATTAATTAGAGAAAATTCTTTAACTTGAAAAGAAACTTCGAGATTAGCAATCCTCCGTCGTGAAAGCTATCTCGTCTATTTCTTATTCGTAAAAAATATTCCCTCATCGATAAAAAAACAAATAGAATATAAACAAAATATAAACAGTTTATATGAAATAAAACAAATTGATATTTACAACAATACTCATTGCATCATTTGAATCATAATATAAACAAATTAATTAGTAAAATAGAAATTGATTTGTCTCAAATTTTCCTTTCATTCGAATGGTGTATTGAATCGCACCTCCTCCGTAAGGGGTACTTTTCACACCCATTCTATAACAAATGTTCTTAAAAATAATCAAAGGGCACCAACTAAAATTTAATTAATAAATAAACATATCGTAATAAACAACATATACATGTATAAATATGCAAAGTAAAATTAACATAATACACATACATTAGGGACTAAAATGAAAACTAACAAATATTACAAACTGAAATAAAATGAGCAAAAAGGTAAGTACTTGAAATTATAAAGACCAAAATAGCAAAAATATAAAATCAACGATCCAAAATAGTATAAACAAGACTTAAGGGACAAAAATGGTAAAAACATAAACTTAAATGGTTAAAACAATAAAAACAGAAATTTAAGAGTCAAAATAAAAAACTTTAGGGGCTAAAATATATAAAATAGAAACTTCAGGGCTAAAAGAGCAAAACAGAACATTAAAGGACTGAATTAGCATAAACATGAATTTAGGACTAAAATGAAACAAATAGAAACTTAGGAACTACAACAGTAATTACAAATATATCAGAGCCCAAAATTACAAGCATTAAACAATACATGTACTAAAAATGGAAATAACCCGTAAATAACATATATGACTAAAATAAAATAAAACAGGAACATGGAGGGCTGAAACATAATTAAACCGAATGTCAACAATGACTGAAATGAACTATTTACAAATTCCATGACAAAAATTAAATAACAAAGAAAATTCAAAACACATAACATCCATGACTAAATTAAATTATTTAAAAACATTGAGGTCAAAGTCAAATATTTACATTAATGGCATAATAGGCAACAACAAGACTAAAATATAAGTACATGAACATGAGCGCTCAAATCAAAATGAAATAAACTTCATTTAATGGCTTAAACGAAATGTTACAAAAGAAAGGGGGACCTAAACTATGATTTACCCCTTTTAGCAAAACACGCAGACCCTTCCCTGGCAAAACGACGACGTTGAGCAATGTGGTTATAAATCATATTTAGGGTTATGAAACCCTAAATCCCTCATTATATTCCTCTCTCAGCCGCTCAAACTCTCTTCTTCTCCCTTTCTCTCATCTCCTGCCTCCTCGTCGCCGAAGAACAGAGCACCCAGGGGCTCCCTGGCCACCGTATAACGGTGGCCATAGGGAGCAGACAAACCCCCAAAGACCCCAGTTCTCCTTACCCTATGTTACCCATGGTTCACTCGAGCCTAATAAGGCTCGAAGAGCCCTACAACCACCTCCCTGGGTCACGAAACAACCCCAACTGAGACCCACCGATTAGTGACTCCGACGAAGACCCAAGAAAGGTAAAATCTCCACCTCTCACCTCTATATTTTCTTTGTTTTGTTCAAATGCTTCATATGGTATTTCTTCTTTCCTATTTTATCTGGAAAACCGAATGGTCCCCTGATATTTCCCTCTCTGTCTTTTTATCTTTGCATGTATCATTGGTTATATCTTCTCTGCTGATTTTGTGATGGATTGACTGATAGATAGACTCTTCTGTTTCCTCGAGATTTCTTGTGTACTTGCATGATTTTATTTGATTTTTTAATCGGGTTTTCTTTTTGATTTGTATGACTGATGTGGTCTCGGTCACTGTTGGTGATAACGTCGACAGAGACGGTCGGAAGGGAGGCTCGTCTTGGTGGCTCGGGAACTCGGCGAAGGCTCGGTGATCGGCTCACGGCTAGGAAGCTGAGGAGTTGAAGCGGCGGCGGCTACTGGATGATATGTTTAGGGTTGAAACCCTAATATGGGTTGCTTGTGGGTCGTTGATCTTCCTCCAGATCTAACGGCTGGTGTTAAAGACGGTTAGGGAGAATAGGGTGAAACCCTAGCTGAGTTGGATCCTTTGTTTGGGCCTGTCTGAGTGGGTTGGGTAGACTAGGTCTTGGGCTTGTAATCTGGGCTGCCCATTAAGCCTAAAAAAAATAATGTAAATGCATATTAAATAATAATAATAATAATAATAAAATATAAAACTAAATAAATAAAAAAAGACTAGGAAAAAAACGGGTGTCTACAAAACAAATTTACAATTAACCCAAATGTTATCCTAAAAATTAATAGCGTAATTTTTCAGATTGGGATTTATTTTAATGGAACATAACCAAAATGAAGAAAGGCACATGGATAGCAGTTTTGGCGAGCTTGGCGACGTTAGCGCAGTCCAGTCCAAATTACCCAAGAAACTAAAAATGAGGAAGCAAATTACAAGTGAAGATGGCGGTGTTTCCGGGTAAGTGACTCGTATAAGTTTACTCTACTTCTACTGGTATTCTGCGGGAACACTAAATTTTGAATCACTTGGCTTGGCATGTATGAAGAATATGTCGAATTTTGGTAGCCGCTTACAAAAGGGAGCATACTGGGCATCAAGGGCTCGAATTTTCGCCCGCTTTTCCTCCTCACACAGCCTAATATGCCTTCGACTCCATTCGAGCATCCTGCGAAGAAGCCCAAGCCTGCTTGATCTGCATTGCCATTTGATTCAACCGGGCCTCGAAGGTACTCTTTATATCGACATCCCTCGCAGACTCCATCATCGTGGTACGCTTCTCGTCGTTCTAGATTCCTCCCATGCGCCTTTCTTCATTTTGGGTATGTTCCATTAAAATAAATAAATATTTGAAAAATTATGCTATTAATTTTTAGGACAATGTTTGGGTTGATTGTAATTTTTTTTTTATTGAGAAGCTATGGAGAAGAAAAGTGAAGAGAAACAAAGACTAAGAAGATGGGTCGAGGAAGAAGATGGGCTTGAGTTGAAGTTGTGGCGGTCAACTATTCATGTCGACATATAATGGTCCAGTTATGTTTTTCTGTGACACATACAAACGGCCGTTAACGTCAAGTGATTATTTTATAATAAACGATAATGTTAGTGATCGATTCATGACTTTTTAAACATCAGTGGTGAAAACGAACACTACCCAAACATAAGTGACCATTGACGTAGTTTACCCTTTTATTTATATATCCTAATGGAATTTTTTTACAAAAATAATAACTTGTGCTGTTTTATAACAACCAAGAGAGGAAGTGATCTTTTTTGAATTAAGGATATGATCTTTATGAAATCATTAAAATTAATCAAGAAAAAGGCTAAACTTTTTTTTAGTATTAGTGAAAATCATATTTTTTTTTAAAAATTCATGTCATTAATTGTATAAAGATAAAAGAGTAAACTTTATGTAAATTTAGAAATTAGTATAAATACTCGATTATAAATCACGAAAAGTATTATCTTAAAAGATAATATCGAGATAGGCACTAACATCACATACTTGTATCGCAAAAGAGCATCAACCAAAGTAAAAAATTCTTACTTTATAGAGAAATTTAAAAACTCTGGCATATCTCATGTTGGATGGGGCTGGTTTACCTTTCTCTGAAGGCAAACGTAATCATTTTTAGGCCACTAGCTTAGGCGACTCTTATGTCTAAAACAACAGTAAAGCCCAAATCCATGTGCCAAGCTTCATATTCTCTTTGGTGTTCATGCTAGATCCAAAGTTGAAAGCTTTGGTTTGTAGGATGTGTGTGGAAAAAGAAAACATAAAATTGTCTTGTTTAGTTACAACGGCATATCTAAAAAATATGTATGTACTTGGTTGGAGACTGAAGGTTTGTGGTAGATGGTTCTACCCAAAAGAGATCTTCACCTGGGATTCAAAATTGATTGCACAAATTTTTGGTGTTATCTTCAAGTGCTGCACTCTCTTCCAGTATTGAAGTACGAGAAATACTACTGGTTCCTATCAGTGTAGCCTGTGTAGGTGGTTTGCTTTTCTCAAATTCCACCGCGGCTCGAGTGTCAGCAGGCTCACCGTCCCGTCTCCATCCCCATAAACCACCTCTGGATGCTCATCCAACCCTGCTTTCTCGTAGAACAAAGTCTCTGTGGTCTTCACTATTGTGGTGACACCATCATTGTGAGCTGGTAGTGCTTCTGTCAAGGGCAGGATTCGTGATTTATAAGGAATCACCCCTTCTAGAAATCCTATGTCATTCAAAAAATTGGGGGATATCATGAGCTGGATAAGCCTTGATTGGAGTGATCACAAGAGCATTTTGTAAGGCCAGCCAAAAAGCTTGGTAGCCATACAGAGATTACTTTCGGAGCTAATTTGCTCTCCCCTTACCACCAATGGATTAATTAGAGACGCTGCGAAACAAAAAGCCAATATTTCTTGAACCGTGCCACCCCAAAGTGCTCAAAGTGCAACAAGTGTTTGATAAATCGTTGAGAAGCTGGAGTACATAAAGGCTTCCCAAACGATGGGAAAGGAGACCATTGGAAGTCGTATGTAGCTCCAAACAGGGTTTCCCCACTCACATGACCAATCTCCTCCAGGGACTCTACCAATGGTGACATGTATGTCAGATGCCTGCAAAAATAGTCGACTATTTACAGTGATTACATCCAGTCGTATCATTAAGATAAGGTGTAATTGATCAAATTTTCGAATACTTTTTCAAAAAATGCAGTTTGATAATTAAAATTAAATATAATATAATTAATTATGTAGTTTATTCTAAAATATGATTAGGGTAAACCTACACAAATGGGCACTAAAGTTTGGATAAGGTTTCGTTTTTTCCACTGAATTTTTAAAAGTAATAAATCGGTCACTCACCATTAACAATAATTAATTTGGGTGCTAACGTGGCACGTTAATAAATTGACCTACACTATTTTTTCCACGCAAGATGGGAATTTTAACCGAATTTGACTATTTAGCTTCCCTTACCATCTCCATCGTCCTAAATTCATTACCTAGAGACTGTAGTAAAAACAGAAAGAGATGAAAGACATAATTTTCATTTAAGTAAAAATCTGCTTAAATACATCACAAATAACTAATAAGCTGAAACTTCTACCCATGTTTCCATGTACTGCCACTAACATAAAACATGACAACTACTTAGCTAAAAAACAACAACTAAACTTGATTAAGTAAAATTCATAACAAACTCCTAAAAACTAGGATAAGTTGCATCCACCAAAGACATTTCTAACACTCCTCCTTGAATCAGTAACTGCAAACTCCTAAAGCTTTTCTCAATGATTCAAACCTGCTCCTTGGAAGAGCCTTAGTAAATATATCAACCAGTTGGTCATTTGTGCTGCAATAGAGCAAAGAAACTTCACCATTCTTCTAGACTTCTTTAAGAAAATAAAGTTTAATGTTAAAGTGTTTGGTCTTTCCATGAAAGACTGGATTATTGGAGATTGCAATGGCATCTTGGTTATCCACAAACACTTCTTTGCTCCTTCTTTGTTCCAAGTATAAATCATTCAAAATCTTCCTCAACCATAAGGCTTGATTTACAACCAGTAAATATATCAGTCAGTTGGTCATTTGTGCTGCAGTAGAGCAAAGAAACTTCACCATTCTTATGGACTTCTCTAAGAAAATAAAGTTTAATGTTAAAGTGTTTGGTCTTTCCATGAAAGACTGGATTATTGGAGATTGCAATAGTAGCTTGGTTATCCACAAACACTTCTGTGTTCCTCCTTTGTTCCAAGTATAAATCATTCAAAATCTTCCTCAACCATAAGGCTTGATTTACAACTACTGTAGCAGCTATAAACTCCGCTTCAACAGTGGATTGAGCCACTATATCTTGCTTCTTTGAACTCCAAGAGAACATTCCTGAACCAATCGTGAAACAATATCCTGAAGTGCTTTTCATGTCATCTAAGGATCCTCCCCGATCACTATAAGAGAATCCATGAAAATTGAATTCTTGACCATGTTTGAACAGGACACCATAGTCAATAGTTCCTTTGACATATCTCAGCAGTCGTTTAGCAGCAATAAAATATTCTTCACTAGCAGCTTGGGAGAATCTGGCGAGGACACTTACAACATGCAAAATGTCAGGTCTTGTTGTTGTGAGATACATTAGATAGCCTATAAGACTCCGATAGACATCCTCTTCAACCTTTTTTGCACCATATTCTTTTCAAAGTCTCTTTTTTTTATTCATTGAAGTACTTACTGACTTGCAATTCTCTATGTAAAACTTCTTCAAGATCTCTTTAGCATACTTTCTTTGACAAATAAAGACTCCTTGATGATCTTGTCTTACCTCCATCCCAAGAAAATATGCCATGATCCCCAAGTCTGTCATTTCAAATACTTTCATCATTTATTCCTTAAAGTTTCGAACCAACACATCATTATTTCCAGTCACTAATATATCATCTACATAAATAGAAACGATTAAAATATCAACAGTTGAATGCTTGACATATAGTGTTGGCTCACTTGGACTTTTTTCGAAACCAAGACTAAGGAGATGCTCATCGATTCTAGCGTATCATGCCCGTGGAGCCTATTTTAAGCCGTACAAGGCCTTTTTAAGCAAGTACACCTTATTCTCCTCTCCATCCACCACAAAACCTTCAGGCTGTTCAACGTAAATTTCCTCATGCAAATAGCCATTAAGAAAGACAGATTTCACATCTAGTTAAAATACCTTCCATCTCTTTTGTGCAACCAATGCAAGAAGCAATCTGACTATATCAAGTCGAGCAACATAAGCAAAAGTCTCTGAAAAATCTACCCCAAACACTTGAGCAAATCCTTTCACTACAAGTCTGGCTTTGTTCTTGCTAATAGAACCATCTGTATTTAACTTGGTTCTAAACACCCACTTTACTCCGGTGACCTTCTTGTGACAAGGCCAAGGAACCAACTCCCATGTTTGATTCCCTTCAATCATACGGATCTCCTCTTGCATTGCTGATATCCATCTTGGATCATCTTTAGCTATATAAAAATCTGTCGGTTCTAAAACACCAACATTACACCTTTCATAGATGTCAAAAAGTAATTTAGTTCCCCTAACTGGAGGATCATCAATATTCTCATCCTCAAATGATTCAATATTAGGAACTAGATTCACTTCTTCATCTTTCTAATTCCACTTTTGATCTTCAACAAAATGAACATATCGACTTATTAGAATATTACCAATTTTGGGCTAATAGTCTCTATAAGCCTTTGAAGCTATGATATAACCAATACAAATTCCAGAATTTGCCTTTTTATCCAATTTATCTCGTTTCACAGTAGGTATATAAGTGAAAAAACACAACCAAAAACTTTAAGATTCTGGATAAAAGGTTTATAACCATACCATGCTTTAAATGGAGTTTTCCCTTGCACTGCCTTCATGGGAAGCCTATTCAACAGGAACACAGCTGTATTCGCAACTTCTACCCAAAACTTCTTCGGTAACCCTTTCTCATGTAGCATACACCGTACCATCTCCATTACAGTTTTGTTTTTCATCTCACTCACTCCATTTTGCTTCGGAGTATACGGAGCAGTGAGTTGGTGCTCAATTCCAGCATCTTCGCAAAACATATTGAACTGTTCTGAGGTGTATTCCTTGCCATTATCAGATCTTATGACCTGAATTTTACAGCCACTTTGGTTCTCGACCCAAGCTTTAAATTTCCAAAAAACTCCTGCCACTTCAGACTTGAATTTCAAGAAATAAATCCAACACATTCTACTAAAATCATCAATAAAGAGAATATAATATTTACTTCCCTTTAAAGATAATTCAGGTATAGCCCCTCCAATATCCGTATGTATTTGTTGTAGCTTTGTTCTAGCCCTGCTTGTTGAATTCGAAAACGGGAGTATAGTTTGCTTTCCAAATCTGCATGCTTTACAACTTATTAAGTAATCATCCAGAGGAGGAATTCCTCTTGCAAGATTCTTTCTCCTCATATACAATAGAGCAGCGTGGTTGAAATGTCCCATCCTCTTATGCCAAAGCTCAGTTTTAGTAACCGAACTCATCATAGCAGCCTACTCTATCTCCATCATATTTAAAGAGAAGTTTTTTTCCCTTCATATTGACCTTGAACATGTCAGACCCACTTGAATCTTTTATCGAACACATCCTGTCTTCAAACACAACTTTGTAGCCTTTTTCAAGTAGCTGACCCACACTTAACAGGTTCTAATTAATTTCAGGAACATAAGAAACATATTGAATTAACTTAGTACCAAGACTACTTTCAATGGCAATAGTACATTTACCTTTGACAACAAAGAAATCTCAATTTCCAATTCTGCTTTTGACACAACCGCCTTATTAAGCTCTTTGAAAAGCTCAATATCATGTGTCATATGATTGGTGCAACCACTATCAATCAGCCAACTTTCATTTGCAATACTAGTTGCAAAACAAGAAGCAAAAAATAGTTAATCCTCTTTTTGCTCAACAACCTGAGCCTCACTTTGCCGATATTGCTCTTTGTACTTGCATATCTTTGCAATGTGTCCCAAGAGTTTACACTTGTTGTATCTAACATCTGGCCTCCTCCAATATTTGTGAGGTGGGTGACCCTTCTTTCCACAGTGTTGACATGATGGATAGTCTTGCTTATCACTTCTTTCTCACTTGCTGTAAGCTCTGATACCAATCTATAGTAAAAACAAAAAGAGATGAAAGACATTAAAACATAAAACATGCTCAAATACATCACAAATAACTAATAAGCTGAAGCTTCTACCCATGTTTCCATGTACTGCCACTAACATAAAACATGGCAACTACTTAGCTAAAAAAATAACAACTAAACTTGATTAAGTATAATGCATAACAAACTCCTAAAAACTAGGATAAGTTGCAGCCACTAGAGACGTTTCCAACAGAGACAATCAATACCTACTAAATTCTCCATCGCCCCATTCATTTTGAACATCGTATAAAAGATCCCAGATTCTGCTCAATATATAAATCTCAAGAAGCTTCATCCTCCCATCACAAAATCAAAAACAAATTAACCTTTTTCCTTTGGATTCATTCGCTCTGATATATTAGCACGTGGAAATGATTTTCAGTAGGACGAAGAGAAAACCCAGAAATAGAGATAAAAAAGTGCATCATAAGGAACTTGAGATCCCAGAGCATTTCATTTGCCAAATAACTCTTGATCTTATGAAGGATCAGGTGACAATAACTTTTGGGATGATTTACGATCGAGAAATGACTTGAAGATGGGCATTTCACCTGCCCTATTTTGAAGTCTTTACAAGTTTCGATCAGATACCCCATTAATTTTCTCAGGAAAATGATCCAAGAGTGGTGCACCGAGAATCCCTATAAACTCAATCGAGGTCTTTGAGGTTTTATTTTTTAGTATCGATTCAAAGAGATGATTGAACTGATATGACTATCTGAATTACGTTCATAAAATCAAAAAATGAGGTCTCGAAAGCCAACAAAAAAGGTTATGCATTATCGCAAATGAAGCTGTCGATGTCCTCGTCGATGCGTTCAACGCATTCACAAACGACTAATTAGATAATAATGCCAATGTATTGGAGGAATATTGTATGTAATGAACTGGATGTTTCCACTTGCTCGAGAGGCTCAATTGTTCCTTAGATCAAAACCTTCTTTGCGTTGCATGGTCTGGTTTTTGAAACGAAACGACGTTTTAGCGAAGCAGAAATCCAATAACATCATTAAAGAGTTTATTTCGTGACCAGCTATACAAAGAACACTTGGTCGCTATTGATGGAGGCAGTGGAATCATGTTCAAGTTCATTAAAGACCCAATTTCTCCTTCGGTCACGAAAGCTTCTCTAATGGTGATTTACCACACGATTTCATCATCAAACGAGAAAACAAAGGTTGGATTTATCAAAATGGGTCTCGTTTCTTTACTGGTTGAATCCATAATCGAATTCGAAAAGAGCTATTGTGAGAGGGCTTTAGGTGTTATGGGCAAATTCTGCAAGACCAAACAGTGGATGGAATTTGCTTACGACGACGCTCCGATAATATCATTTCTCATCAAGAAGATATTGTGTGTTTCAGAACTAGCAATCAAGTACTCTGTTTCGGCCATATGAAAGCTAAGCAATTATGAAGAAGAAGATATTGTGTGTTTCAGAACTAGCAACCAAGTACTCTGTTTTGGCCATATGAAAGCTAAGCAAATATGAAGAAAAAGCGTTGATGGAAGCTCTTCAAGTTGGTGCGTTTCAAAATCTTTTGTTGATACAAGTTGGGTGCAACATTGAAATCAAAGAGAAAGCAACTGAGCTTTTGAAGTTGTTGAATCCTTACAGAGCTGGATTAGAGTGTATTGATTCTTTGGATTTCAAGAACATCAAAAGATCTTTTTGAATTTTTCTTCTTATTTATTGCTAGAAATTATTTATTCTTTGAAACCTAATTTTCTTAAAGCGATGGAGGTTTCCAATGAATGGCAGAGATTATCTCTGGGTAATGAACCTAGGACGATAGAGATGGCGGGGAAAGCTAAATAGTCAAACCCGATCAAAATTTTTATCTTGTGTGGCAAAAACTGTGCAGGTCAGTTGGTTAACATGGCAAGTAAACATTTTGTTACCAACGTTAACAGTGAGTGATCGATTTGTTATAAATAGATAATGTTAATGATTGATTTATTACTTTTAAAATTTTAGTGGAAAAAAAAAATTTACTCAAATTTCAATGACCATTTGTGTAGTTTATAATCCATCATACTATTTCGAATCTAAAAGCATAAATACAACATTAAATGATTTTTAATATGCAACATTAAATTATTTTTAAATTATGATGATTCTTCTACGCTTGATGGGTAGCGATGAGCACAACTAACGATGAGCACTATTAATTTAATTTCAAAAGATTTAAATTCGAAAAGACTTAACGTATAATTATAAATTATTTAAAAATTTAAAGATAAATATTTAAAATAAAGGGTAAATTATACCAATGATCACCCAACTATTGTCCCTTTTCTTTTTGACCAATATTTTTTGAAATTTTGTCAATCAGATCACTCGACTATTTAAATACATTTAATTAAGCCACTTCCAGTTAATATTTAACGGAGAAACTGATGTGACAGTTAAAATATTTGGTATAATTACACATTTGGTTACTATTACTTATATATTCTATCAATTTGGTCCTAATTTTAATAAATTAATATAAACTTAACCTTTAAATCAAATTGTGACATATACAATGACCCAAAATTCAACTTTTTATTTTAATTTTAAAAGCTACAACATATTTTATCTTTATAACAAGACAAAATTTATAACGTGAAATTTATGATATTAAACCTTTTTCTAAAAAATGAATACTCAAGCAATAATTTATGATATTAAATTTAAAGCAAACTAAATTTATCGCCCTTTTAATATAGGTCAATCTCTTGTGCAAAACTTTCCATGCTAAGTCCATCGAGAATCTTATCAGTATAAAATTTTATGATATGAGATAAATTTTTAAAATTTTAAAGGAATACTGTGTCAAACGTGAAAGAGATATATGTCACCTTTTTCTATTAGAAATTTACAGGATAAAAATTTCTTAGTTTTATAGGTTAGACTATATCACATTTTTTAGTAGAATATCATTTACAAATAGTAGTAGGATAAAAATTTTGTTCAGCGAACTTTATATGCATGAGCTAGTCAACTATATTTTCTTTAAAACCAAAAGAGGTTACGGTGCCATTGACAAGATGCTTCTTAGAACCATAAATGAAATTTCTAGTAAAAATTTTGTTTTGTTATAAATATAGAATATGTCGTAACTTTTAAAATCATTTAAAAATTAAAGATTCGAGGGTTAAGTTTATTTTAATTTATTAAAATTAGGACCAAATTGATAGAATATATAAGTAACAGTGACCAAATGTGTTATTATACCAAATATTTTAACTGTCACATCAGCTTCTCCGATAAATATTAACGACAAGTGGCTTAATTGAATGCATTTAAATAGTTGAGTGACTTGATTGACAAAATTTCAAAAAATAACGGTCAAAATGAAAAGTGGTAATAGTTAGGTGGTTAGTGGTATATTTTACCATTTATTTTAAATAATTTATCTTTAAATTTTTTACTAATTTATAATTATACGTTGAACCCTTTAGAATTTTAATTTTTATAACTTAAATTAATGTTGTTTGTCATTAGTAGTGCTCCTCGCTGCTCGTCGAGCGGTGTAGAAATTTCCATTAAATTAATAGAATGATTCTCATATTTTTTTTTTTAAAAAAAATGTTGTAAATGATTTTCAAAATGTGACGGACTTGCTCAACTTTCTTTAAAAAATAATCGCTTTAGTGCGAATGGTTAAAAGGTACGTTCGTAAACAATAAATTTAAAATTTCTTTTTATTTTTATTTTACGACTTAGCTACAAATACTACCAGACACATATAATACGCAAGTATTCTTTTCCTTTTGGTTTTTTTCCTATGTCAATATTTTGGATTTTTAATTCGAACCGTATACAAGAGAAAATATAAATATTATAAAACCCCACCACTTCAACCTAACTCGTTTCCGAACATTTATTTATTTTTTTAAACTTTTCAATTATTTTTATAAAACCCCCCATTTCTTTAATCACTTTTCATTCACCAAATTTCGACCTGAAAAGAAAGTTGCAGAATGAGAAGCAAAGGGCATAACCATAACAAGTTCATGCGGTTCATTACCGTTCCTTTGAAAGCGTTTGGAAAAGCCAGGGATCTATACGTTAGAAGTTTGACAAGCTGTGCTTCAAGTGTCAGCTATGGGCATGTCTCGGGTGGCTGTTCCGGGCAATACCCGAGGAGCTTTAGTATGAGCTCGGCAGCCTCCATCGACAACGATGATCTTAAAGAGCTTATTAGGGCTGCGTCAGTTAGGAGCATGGGTCATAGGAACGAAGTGGAGATGCTTTTTCAACAACAACAATCGAGGGTGCAGATGGGGTTGCCAAAGAGCTCCAGTGTTGCGATGGGAAGAATTGATGAGGAAAACCCTTGTGAATTTAAAGAAAACGAAGCTGTTGTGGATGAGAAGCGAGATTTGTTGTATACGAGAAGCAAAAGCTATGGTGTCACGGAAGCAAGTACTTTCGATTCCTATTGATTATGTAATTGCATTTGAGGGGGAGTAAAGAGAACCCTTCCTGTTCTCTCTTTGTTATTCTTCTAGTTCTGAGCTGTGTTTCCAGAATATGATAGATTTGGGATAACACCAGTATAATTTGACCTCATCTGTAGAAAGTCTAAAGTGGCAATGATGGCCTAAAAGATAATAAATCAAAGGCAAGGAATTGAAGGAAATGATATCTATTACATGTGTACATGCAGGGCATTTTAGAATGAAAAGAAATTGTGTTTTACTTGTCATCACTTTGTTGAAAACAAAATCCTTAATTGTAGTGGAGTTATATTATATATATATATGTTAATGCTTATATATTTGATAGTTGTCTATCATCATCTTCTGTAGCATCAGGAAAGGATATATACATATTTGATCTGTGGTTTGGTAGTAGGAAATAGGAATTGTCACACCAAGAAACACCCAATCTCACAACATCCACTCTGCAATCAATACACAACTAAGAACTGAAAAAAAAAGACTATAACAAGGCTAAAATTAACCCAGTAACTGGAAACTCTCTTTTCCAAAGCGTCGTTTTATTTATACACAGCCATTTTTGGAAGCAAAACACAACTCAGAGACAACTTGCCAGGAACTGGACTCGACGACCTTCAAGAGAAGACTTATATGATTAAGAGCAACGTTCTAAGTAATATATCAACAACACAGTAAAATTTCAAGTTATTCAATTATCTTTGATGATATGATTATTAAAACATAATATTATTTAATACCTTATGATTCATTTAGCCGACATGTTTGATTTGCTTGTTTAACCGATACAATATCAATTATACTTAAAACAAGTATTTTAATATTTTTTTAATTAAATCAATATAGGGGATAACATTTATGAACCACCGAACCGGTAATGAGCCGAATGAAAAGTCTAGAAGCTTTAAAGCAAAACAGTAATCGCCATTACCTACAGAAACTCAAACTGACCAAGCAGGCGACACAGATACAGGGCCGAACATCGAACACTTCCCAACAGTGGCATCACCGTCCCACCACATCATTAATTTCAACAACCTTCACTTATTCAGTGTTTTGTCTGATCATCCATCGTTCCCCAAATTTCACGAGCAACTCATAAGTCATTTACTTCACTCTCTCGCTAAGAAGGGTACCCAATTCGATGGAAATGGAGAAAGGGAAAGGAACCAACGTGTCAGATATTCAGGGTGAAGATGACCTCGACGAGGAACCCGGGGAAGAAATTGAATCAGCTCCGCCTCTCAAGGTGGGCGAGGAGAGAGAATTGGGTAATACTGGTATCAAGAAAAAGCTCCTCAAAAATGGTATCCATTGGGAAACGCCTGAGTTTGGCGACGAAGTCACTGGTAATTTCATTATGTTTATTTATTGACTTCATTCCCCCCCTCCAAAAAAGTTTTTTTTGGAATTATTGATTTTTTTAGTAAAGGCTGATGGAGACTATGCAGTTCATTTTGTGGGTACTTTGCTTGACGGGACAAAGTTTTCTTCCACAAGGGATAATGGTGAACCAGTGACTTTTAAACTTGGTGAAGGTGAGTGTTGGGTGGTTTAATCTTGATGGAGCTGCTTGATTAACTGTTTTATTTACCTCAATTTATGTTTTAATGGGTTTGATAGGTCAAGTGGCCAGTGGTTTGGATCATGGAATTACAACTATGAAGAAGGGGGAACGTGTATTGTTCACGTTGCCTCCGGGTCTTGGTTATGGATCTGAAGGTCGTGATGGCGTCCCACCTGATTCTATTATTCAATTTGATGTAGAACTTCTTTCTTGGATAACAGTGGTGGATATATGCAAAGATGGTGGTATTACTAAGAAGATTATGGAGAAGGGAGAGAGGAATGAACGGCCTAGTGATTTGGATGAAGTTCTGGGTATATTGAACTCTTAAATAGTGCACTTTTTCTGTTACTTGCTTTGGCTTTAAAGTGGTCAATTGGAGGTTTACAGTGTTAGCTTTTTATATTTCCTTCCTTTTCTTTATGCAGTCAAGTATCAAGTCGCGCTTGTTGATGGGACTATTGTTGCAAAAACTCCCGAAGAAGGAAATGAGTTCTATGTGAAGGACGGTAATTTTAGTTGAATCCCGGACTTTTATGGCAGTTGGAAGAGATATTGTACTTCTTATAAATGGAAGTTTTCAACATGCTTTCTGCTCTTGCAGGTCATCTTTGTTCTGCATTGACAAAAGCAATCGTAACAATGAAAAGGGGAGAGAAGGTTAAACTAATCGTTCAACCTAAGTGTATGCCGTCATCTGATAATTGGTCTACTTCAATTCTAGTCTTGATCGACTTTTATTCCTTGAGACAAATACTTCCAAGTTTTATAATGTATTGAGCACAATGCAGATGCTTTTGGAGAGAAGGGGAAGGATGCCACTGATGGGTTCCCAAGTATCACACCAAATTCAGTTTTGAACATTGAATTGGAATTGGTGTCTTTCAAGCCTGTTATTGATGTTACTGGTGATTGTAAGGTATTCAAAAAGATTTTGAGGGAGGGAGAGGGTGCTCTTGTTGCAAATGAAGGTGCTGCAGTGACTAGTAAGTACAGTGACCCATTACAATATCTTATCAGTGTTCATCCAAATCAAACTAGATTCATATGTAGTGATATTGTTCCCATTTCCACCTAGACTTGGTAAGGGATCAACACTGAATTGTATCTTAAAGGTATATGATATGTGATGATAAATTGAATTATCTGAAAGGTTTATGGTGGGTAAGCTTTAAGTGTATGTCTTTGCTTGCTCTTTCAGCAAGAAATGAAATTGGACACAATTTTTTTTTATAAACTTGTTTAGGAAATGTTGGGATAATTGATTGTTTCATTGAGGCGACTCGATCATTATATTATATCACAAGGCCATGGCCTTGCATAATTTCTATGCTCTAAATATTTCTTGACTGGTGCTCCTTTATGTACTTTCTTCTTGAATTACAGTTAGCTATACCGCTAGGTTAGAAGATGGTACTGTATTTGAGAAAAAGGGAATTGATGGAGAGCAGCCGTTGGAATTTATAACAGATGAAGGTTAGTGGAAACTAATTAAATTTTTTCTAGATTGTCAATAATAAACTTTGGACCATATCTAACTATTTATCAATTTAAAAAATAGAACAAGTGATTCCGGGTTTGGACCGAGCAGCAGCAACAATGAAGAAGGGGGAAAAAGCATTGTTGACAATTAGTCCAGAGTATGGTTTTGGTAGTGTTGTTGCAGAGCGGGAACTTGCTGTAGTCTCACCTTCTTCAAACCTAATCTATGAAGTTGAAATGTTGGATTTTGTTAAGGTGAATAATGTAGCCCTGTAGATTTGTTAAACAAGATAGCTCCTTTTGTTCCTTAGGGTGTGTTTGGTTTGGGGAATGTGAGATTCCCATGGGGATGGAATCCACATTTCCCGTTTGGTTGGCCGGGAATGTCATTCCCGGTAATCTTACATTACCAATAGTGGATTTTTTTGGGGTATATTACCGGGAATGTCATTACCTCCTTTTCCTTAAGTATTGTTGGATTACCGACGTTTTGGATTATAATGCCCTTAAAATTATTTTTTTCTTTCAAAAATATCCTTATTCTGTCATTGAATAATAAAAATTTTACGAATGTTAAATTACAAATTTATCCTTAAACTATTTTAGATTTATAAAAAAAAGTCTATAATTACAATTTTATATGAAGTTCAGGGGTTAAAATAAAAGTTTACCCTTTCATTAAACCTTTTTATATTTTCAATTTTATAAAAAAATAAATATATAAATTTTATGAATTTAAATATCTTAAAGAAAATATATAAATATTTTTCAACTTGTTAAAAAAATATATATATAATAAGGACAATTTGGTCAAATATACATTTCAATAATCTTTTATTCCTTTAACAAAATACGGTAATCTTATATTCCTGCTAAACCAACCAAACACAAAATACAACATTCTCAGTAATCCTATTTCCTAGTAATCTTTTATTCCCACTGGTAATCTTATATTCCGTGAACCAAGCCGCCCTTAGTACTTTGTAGCAAATATCTCTATAGTCACTTATATCTAGTTTTGGAATGTGGCGTCCAAATTCTCCGTAAATCTTTATCTACTGTCCTTGTATATTGGGTTTCTTATCTCATCCCCAGCCCACTGTGTCGTTCTGGTGCTGAGGTTAGAAATGTTTATTTACTGAGTTTTGCATCTGCATAATGAATTTAATAGGAAAAAGCCCCATGGGAACTTAATAGCAAAGAGAAAATTGAGTCTGCTGGGAAAAAGAAAGAAGAAGGGAATGTACTATTCAAAAATGGGAACTACCAACGAGCGGGAAAAAAGTATGATAAGGTAATCTCAAGCATTGTTTTTGTCTGATTGAAATACAAAGTCTTCATGGTTCAAATAATTATTTCCTGCTATCTATCCCGTATGCTTTTAGGCTGTGGACTATGTCAGTGAAGATGGACTCTTTCGGGATGATGAGCAAAAGTTAATGAAAGAATTGAGGATTTCTTGCTGGTTGAATGGTGCAGCATGTAGCCTCAAACTAAGTGATTTCCAGGGGGCAATCCAGTTATGTTCCAAGGTGAGTCGCCTGGCTCCCAACACCAAACTGATAGAATTGAAATGGTTGATCATTCCCCTAGTTAAAATGGTAATAAATGTCTTGGAAACTGGTATCCAGAGCATGAACGAGTAATTTACAGAAATCAACCTCCTTTACGGACAACCTCTTTTGCCATTAAAATCGGGAATCTACTTCTGCATCTCTTATATTATATATTTACTTTGGGCTTTTTATTGTTCGACATATGTGATAGTGAAAGAGCCTCTCCACGAGGGTGTATCTCATATTATCGCTGGCTTTCTGAATGCGTATACACATTTAGAGTCCCACGTAAAGATTTGCACCTGGTCGATTAGCTGGAAAAGAAGTCTTATTTTATTCTGAAGTATGATCTACCTATAGGTCCTAGATTTCGAGTCCCACAATGTGAAAGCTCTATATAGGCGGGCACAAGCCTACATGGAAACTTCAGATTTACTTTCAGCTGAATTTGACATCAAGAAAGCTCTTGAGGCCGACCCCCAAAACAGGTAAATATAGAACTTATGCAATCCAAATTCCGATAGGCAAGTTTCATTGTAATTGGCAAGTTGCCATAATCATGACTGTTACATGTGCCAGGGAGGTGAAACTACTTCAGAAGACACTGAGACAACTCCAAGTTGAAAGCAACAAGAGGGATGCTAAACTCTTTACCAACATGTTTGCACGGGCGTCCAAGGACTCATCTGTGCCCATAAAGGTGAGAGTTGTTCAACAATGTTTTTATATGTGGTGAATGATCAAACAATCATCCCTAGGAAAAGAATTCTGCATCAACTCCTTAACTTGTATCTGTGATGAACTGCATGTTGGACAATGTTTCTCAACGAACGTCGAGATGAGTCTATTTGAATATTTTTATGGCAGAAATTGAAGGTTGAGAAACCAGAGAATGAGAATAGTGAAGAGGCTGGAGCAGCAACAGTGGAAAAGGAATGCGTGCGGGAGCCTTCAACACCTTCTGAAGATAGAATGGCTGTTGATCAGAGTTGAGAAAATGGATAATTTTAGAATGTTCATAAAATCATAGTTTTAAGAAGTTTTTGAATGTTTTTTTAAAGATAGTTTGCATCCAAAAATTGGTACCTTTAAAAAATAGTATGTTGTCTCGTTTTTTTTAAGAAAAATGAATGGTTGTAAAACAAAAGGTTAGTGTTAGAATAACATGACTAAATTAAAAGAAATTGGAAATTAATTAGTAAAGAAATCATTCAAAATTGTTAAACTGAACAACATGCGACAATATGAGGTCTAGACTTGTAATTTACACAAATAAAACATAGAAGTAATAAAATCCGGTACGAGTTGGATCGCATGTGGGTGAAGATGCAGATTTCGCTTTCTTGAGAAAAAACTTTGGCTCGGGCTGTTGATCATCATCTTCGTCGAGCTTCGTCTTACACATTACATCATGGTCGGTCATTCTTGATGATGATCGAAAAATTTCAAAATTTCGTTTCAAATTATTATTAACCTTATTGGACTAAAATATAGCATTTTATTTCCCTGAAACAAAACAAAAAACGTAAAACTACATAATTAAATTTTCAGACTTTTGAACTTTTGATTAAGTTGGTCCTTGTCGTCGTCGTTTTCTTTTGGATCGATAAACAAAGTTTTGAATGTTGGGAACATGCTATGTACTTTGGCTGCGTCGTAACCTCAAGATTCCATTAAAGAACGTGGATTTAATTGCAAGAATGTTTGAGGAAGTTATCCGATCCCTGGATGGAGCTAAAAGCATTTTTTTTTGGAATTGTGCAGCTCCAGGTTGGGTGAAGGTTAATAGAGACAATGCGGTCAAGGGGTCAGACGGCTATGCTTTTGTCGTCGGTTTTGTGTGACCACTTGGTCTTGCATAGGGATAGGGATAGGACCCAACCAGATCTAATAAGTTCAGATTTAAAAAAAAATCGAGTTCGATTTGGTTCAGGAAAAAGGTGAAATTATTCGACACGAAAAAAATTATAATTTTACATTATATATTTAAAAATAATTACAATAATACACCTCTATATATTATTTTCTTTCAATAAAATCCCTATTTTTATATATCAAAAATAATATTTCGGGTTAGATAGAGTTAGGATTTTATATAAAAAATGAGTTGGGTTCGGATTGGACGGAAGGTGTACATTTTTCAGGTCGGGTTTGGGTCGTGTGGAGTATTTATAATTTTCGGGTCGAGTTGGGTGGACAGAAAATCTGATCCAACCCGACCCATGCCCATCTCTAATACTCTTGCAAGGAGTTGGATGGCTGTGCGTTTGTCGTAGGCATTTTGCGTGCACTGTAATCAATGGTTGAATTGTTTCGCTCGCAACATTGGTCAATGTCCGGTGCACGAAGGGGTGTGGGGGTTACATGATGGATTAGAACCACGGAAGCTGGGATTCAGAATGATAGGAAGTGTGCTTTTCAATTACATTTTTGGGAGCGAAAGCAGTAATTATTCCTATACAGTCCTTAGCTGGCTGTTCAACAATCCACCGGTTTGCATGTTAGTTCCCCACAATATGAGATTCCAGTTCTCTTCATGATGACCCGCTTGTTTTGTATGCCAACTCATGGTTCATTAAGCTGGTTCCTGCGCTAACAGAAAAAAGAAACAAAAAAAAAGTAGTTGGGTGATGAATATGCTTATATTTTGACCTATTCATGAGTTCAGAAATCAAAAGTAAATTCATTTCTATGAAGGCATTCGGCATCAATTATAAGTTAAGACAGTCATATTTATAGGATATGATATTCATTTCCTGTATTAGCGAATAACTTTTTTTAAAAAAAAGCCTAAATGTAACAACCGCTTCTGAGGTATACAAGACAACGCATTTTCCCTTCCTAAAGCCCTTGACGTATGAACTCATCTGTCATCATATATATAGAAGCCACCAAATCATCACCTTCGTCACAATGGCTTGGTTTTCAAGAGGCACCGGTGAAAGAAACAAAAAATCCCAAGAACTTGAGCAAGTTATCCTCCATTTGCATCTCTGAAGGGGAGAAACCTCTCAGCTATGCCCCATATCCGCTCAAAACATACTAAAATGATTAAAGATTCTACAAAGCAAATTATCACTTGTCTCTCATTTCCTTTTTTGGAAGTGCCTCGAATCTTCTGAATCTGAGATTGAACCTTATACCTACAACAAATCAAAGCAAACAAATATTTTATGGTGACAGCATTCTTCTAATAGCGATCTGAAATATAATGCAATAGATAATGCTTTTCACATATGTAAGAGGGACGGTGATTGCTCATTAGGTCAAAAGATATATTCCCAAAGGAAGGGTAAGCATTACCATGGGAATTTCTTGAAAAGAACTTTAGCACCTCGTCAATAATTATAACCTGCAGCAGATATTAGAAAATGGTAGAAATAAGTACAACGAATCATCTCAATGAAAACCATACCATAACCACCAATAGTTAATGGCCGAAGTGACGAGTGTACCATGAAAAAATGGTACAACATAAAGCAATGTCATATCACCATGCAGTTTCCCGTTTTAGAAGTTTATGCTACTTGGAACTTACAGGGAAAGAAAGAAAAAGGATAACAGTCCACTCATTCCAAGACAACGGAGTAACCTATAAATATGCCATTAAATTAGTTTCCACAAATAAGAAAAAGGAAAATAGAAACAAATTCAATAACAAGGTGAATAGCGCACAGAGGAAACAACTTACAGAGAATAGCGTAGATAGTGGGGAAATATACAGAATTAGCATGTGAAGGAGCATTGTTAAGATTATTGAAGCAACTAGCCACAAATTACTCCAAGGAGGAATAACCCTAAAATTAGAAAAGTTGGGAAAAGATTAGTGCAGAGCCTTTCCTCATCCCCCCAAACCCACCCCCACAAACGAAAAAAGAAGAGTTTCTGGTCAAATACTAGCAAAAGAAACACTACACTTACAAAAGTGATTGGTTTTCACTGAGGTTATTCAACGCATTAAACATCTCAACAACAACAAGCACAGTCATGGACACAGTTGATGGATGACGATCGTCAAAAATACTACACGGATAAGTTGTCTCCCTTGTTGGGCACATATCAAAATTCATCTGCAATAAATTAACTTATCAAGTCTTCAGAAAAAAATATGTAAGACATAATAGAAGAGTGATTATATAAGCCTATGATCATAAATCTAAAAGCTAAAAGTGTAGACTGTAGACTAAGTTGTTTTTCTCCGCACATTGAATTCTTCAGATTTTTCATGCTGAAATTTAAGATATATAAATGCAGTTAGGGATCGCGTTGAAAATAAAAACATCAGAAAATCCCACAAAGAGCAAATTACTTTTAACCATGAAAGTTCGCACATCAAAACAAATTTTCAATACATTTATTCATTAAATTTGTCATTAAATGTCATATATATATCCTACACAGTTCATAATAAAAAATAGAGATAAATCAAAACATCACAACAAGGCCAATAACAATAAAAGAAACAGCTACCTTTTCAATATATGCCCCAAACACATTCTCAAGGAAACAAATTCATTAACATCAAAACTCCAATCAGAAGAGATGCCCATTCCAAGGGCAATAATTTTTCACATTAGTAACATAAAAGAAAACAGAAACTTACCAATTCACTATATGGTAGTTTAGGACCAGTTTCTGAGTAAACGAACCACCATATGAACCCCGCAACAGTTGCAAGGCCAACATAAGCTACATCAACCAGGGGGAAATCCTTAATAGTGAATATTTTACAAAATATATTCTCAATTGAGTCGATCTCAAATGATGTAAGAAACTTATAGCACTAAGAATTTAAATCTTAAAAGATGTGTGTAGGAAGCAAAGAAAAATGATATTGCAAATTGAAATTCAGAAGACACCCCGAAGAGAAATAAAGCATTCCAGATTATTAGAGTAGAAAAATTAGAGCAGCATTTATATGCACCTCCAACTACCAAATATCGAAAGAAAAGCCAGCCACTGACCACTGCTTCATTAACCTGCAAACCCAAGTTAAGTAAAGTGATTGACCTGAATTGAAACAAAAAATTAGTTATCTACGAATGTATCATTTAAGAGAAGAAACATAAACACATAAAACAATTTGGCTCTTCTTTCCATGTTTTATTTTAAACAAAATCTTGATTGGTTCTGTTTAACCTTTCTCCAAATAAAGCATCATGCTACTGGAAAATAATGAAAATCATAAAAGCAGTACTTTGCGAGGTTTAGCCTTCATCACATCAGAATCCTGCTTATTAAATCCAATCGCAGTGGCAGGCAATCCATCAGTAACCAAGTTGACCCATAGCAGCTGGACCTGGACAACGTTTTTTTTTCAAAAAAAATAAATAAATCAAGAGTATTATCTATTTAAACTACCAGAATAAGATAATGACAATCTTAGAAAGGCTATCAAAATAATTGCAATTTTGTGTTTTGATAGAAAATGTAATTCCTTGTTATATAGACCATCAAGAAAATAATGAAAATATCATTGTATATTACACAAAAAAATGGCCAGATCAGGATAAATTCTGTTTTTTTATAGAAGTTGGAGGTCTCATTAAAAACTCCCTTCGTATTCTTCCACATACTTAGAAGTATGTTGAAGAACATTGGAAGGAAGAAAAGAGTGCCTCATATTTTATTAAACATAATGCCAAGTACATATGGTAACACCGAACCCTCATACGGGAATAAAAGCCATTACAAAAACCATATCACCTAAAAATCTTTCAGCTTCGAACAAAAAGCCCCTAAGACAATAATCCTATTTCTCAAATACACCTGAAGGATAAATTCTGTTGTAATGCTAAGATGTAAAGATCTCATCATTGTCATTGTTTTAACCAATGAAAATGACGGTGTTCTAAACTAAACATAGTTCCTTTTTTTTCTCCCCTCATTTAAAGATATATGATGTGGTTGGGTATGGGATGTTAAGATGAGAAGAAATCTTGATGATTGGGAGTTAGAACAATGGTTAGAGCTTAATTCCTTGCTTAGTAATTTTTCAGCTGGATTGGTTAATGATGATTGCTGTGTTTGGTCCGGGAATGGGAAAGGGGCTTATTCTGTGAGGTCTTGTATGAAGTTGCTGTATGATCAGTCCGAATCTACCCCTTTTTGGATGAAGAAATTTTGGGTTGGAGTTGCTCCTCCGAAAGTGGAATCATTTGTGTGGCAAGGCGTTCATAAGAAGCTGGCAGTGAAATCCGAGCACCTGAAACTTGGGGTTTCTAATTTAGACACTCTTTGTCCTCTTTGTGGCGTGGAGTCGGAGACAGTGTCCCATCTTTTTGTGAACTGCAGAATTGTATGGGATTTATGGAGTCTTTTCCTGCGTTGTTGGAATGTGTCCAGTATTCTTCCGAGCAATCCTGCAGACCTCTTAGTGTCGTGGATGGAGTTAATGCCTCATTCGGAAATATGAACGTTTGTGCCAGGGGCTTTATTGTGGTCGGTGTGGAAACTAAGGAATATTGTAATTTTTGAAAAGGGGGAGGTAGATCCATGTCACCTATTTTTCATCACAAGATTCAGGTTGACTGGTTGGTATGTTGCAAAGTACCCAAAGGTGAATGTTCCATTTGATTGTCATGTGGGAGATCCATCCTTGGCTGATTTCTGGCAGAGCAGCATGAACGTGTGTCCAGCACCGATTGTTTGGTCGCCTCCTCCGAAAGAATTTTTTTTAAAGTAAATGCTGATGGTGCGATGAACAAAGACTGGTCTAGTGGCAGTATTGGAGGTCTTCTTCGAAACTCGGAAGGATTGGTCCTGAGTTCATTCTTGAAGCAGGTTGGGTCTGGTCCCCCTATTATGGCAGAATTGCTGGCAGTGAAGGCGGGGCTAGATTTATTTTTTTGATTTGGATTGGTGCAATAAGGGAAGATTGATAGTGGAAAGTGACTGTGCCAATGCTCTGGAATGGTTAAAAAACCGTGGTGCTTGTCCTGGTCTTTTTGCTGATTTAGCAAAGGAAATTGCTGCTATCGTCTTAGATCAGAGTGTTCTGCTAAAACATATTCAGAGATCTGCCAACTGGGAGGCGGATGAATTAGCGAAGTAAGGGATGGACTAATTGGTTTTGTTGAATGCTTGTTTTAGGTTGCGTTGTTTTTTAGGTTTCTTTGTTGTTTTGGCATGGCTTGGACTTTGTATCCGTTGTATTTTCTACTGGAGTTTTAATATTTTTTTTTTGATAGGAATAATAGGCCTCATTAAAAATCTCCCTCTTAGTTAGCTCTTGGAAAGAGTAACTATCGGAAGGAGGAAAATAGTGTCTTAGTTTATTGAATAGAGAAACTATTACAATAAATTATACCAATACAATTAGGGCATCAAAATAAAACTATAATCTTAAAACACCCTATAAAAATACCCTTACAATCAACCAATCCCATCCTTAGCTAATTTATCTGCTTCCCAATTACATCCCCTAGGAATCTATCGAATAATAATCGCCCTCTCATGAACTAAGGACACAATATCCTCAACAAGTGAACTGAAGAAACTAGGAACATAATTAGGCAGCAGAATCCAGTCTACAGCAGATTTACAGTCACTTTCTAGGATCAATCTTCCCTTTGCCGCCCAATCTGATGATAGGAAAATGTCTAGGCCTTTCTTAATAGCTTTTAGTTCAGCCAACGGAGGAGGGCCTGGACCAATACTAACAGAGAAGGTCGATAGGATAATGCTATTACAATCTCTCAAAATACCTCCAATTCCTCCCTTCATCCTATCAGACTTGACAGCCCCATCAACATTAAATTTGTAAAAATCTATAGGGGGAGGCTGCCAACTTTGTTTCGAACTCCTATGAGTATTATGGTAACCAAACTTGTCTACTAGAGAGGGGTCCCCTACCAACAAATCAACTTGAATTTGGATATTAGGAAACTTTGCTAGAAACCATCTAGCCAACCTAAATCTTATTAGGAAAAAGAGAGAGGTTATATCAAGGCTAGAATTTTCAAACACTACTGAATTCCTTGCTTTCCAAATAGACCAAAGAACTACTCCCGGAATGAATTTCCAAATGTTCGATTTTCTGTTTAGATCAGACCATGAACTTAGCAAAACTTGTGGATCATTAGGCAAAGCTGTATAGATGTCCCAAATCTTCAACATTCTGTTCTAAATATCCCCTGCAACTGAGCATGAGAAAAAAAGATGCTGGACTGTTTCTTCATTATTTTTACATAGTGGACATAGTGCGTCTTCCATAGGAACCCCCCTTTTCTTCAGCTCAATTCTGACTGCCAATTTCTTGTGTATGATTTGCCAAAGGAATATTTCTACTCTAGGGGGAGCAAAACCTGACCAAACCCATCTTTTCCAAGAAAAACCACCTCCTTGACTATTTGATAGAGCCATCCTGCAGGATTTCACCGAGAACAGACCATCCCCTTCCCAGACCAAGAAAGAAAATCCTCCATTGAGTCAGATAAATTAAAACAATTTAATGCTGCCATTAGTTCAATCCATTGATCCAATTCCCAATCACATAAGCTTCTTCTTGTTTGAACATTCCACACCCATCCATTTACATCAAAGCAACCAAAATCAGCCACCTTACCCCTTTTATTGTTTGATAATGCAAATATCCTGGGAAATTGAATCTTCAAGGGTAGGTTATTGACCCAAACATCATTCCAAAATGAAATCGATTTGCCACTTCCCAATTGAGTCTTAGTATTCGACCTCAAACATCCTCCAATATCATCATCCTTCATATAATTATTCACAATTCCTTTCCAAATCCAGGAATCTTGAGTCGAAACAACGTTGCTAATTGACAGAGATAAAGTACTAGCATTGTGTTTGCTGCATATCATCTTTTTCCAAAGTGAATCTTTCTCATTTGCAAATTTCCACACCCATTTACCCAACAAAGCCCTATTTATGATATTCAAATTCAAAATTCCCAAGCCACCGTCTTCCAAAGGTTTACAAACTGCCTGCCAACTAACCCAGTGCTTTCGATTTTTACTTGAGCTTTCCCCCCACAAGTTTGAGGCACTCTTTTCCTCCTTCCAATGTTCATTGAGATACTTTCCTGTATTTCAATGGATATGAAGGGGGTTTTTAATGAGGCCTCCCTTTCTTATAAAAAAAAAAAGATATATGATGCCAAATTGCAAGTATTTTCTTAAATCAACATACTCACCGGAGCAAGGGTATCAGGTATTCCTAGCACAGCCGCCACAAAAATACAAACTACTTCAATATTTGAAGAAATCATGTATCTGATGAATTGCTTTGTATTGTAGTATCCTTCAGCAACAGCCTGTCCGAATTGAAAAGACAACAATTTTTACATCCTCAATGTGATGAATGCATGTACTTTAAAACAGAAAGAAAAAAAAACAAATACAAATATGTCATGAAGAAAATGGAACAAATTGTAACATACCGCTACAATGGTAGCAAAATTGTCATCAGCTAAAACCATATCTGAAGCACTCTGTAATTGAAAGGATAAAGATAATAAGAACGAAGCAAGTCAAAGAGAGCAACTGTTCTCAAATTGAACATCTATCAAGTAAAATGGGAATCACTCAATATTAGCAACATCAGAATGATTGTAGATGAAAAAACAGTAATGTAGAAATAAGGTATCATTGTGCAATTAGAATGTGCATATTTCTTGTTTTTATGTTGATTATAAAAAAAAATAGTGATTTTAGACATTCTACCACTCATAAAAATAAAAATAAAAAAGAAAATGAACCTGAGAGAGGCAAATTATGCATACCTTTGCAACAGCTGTTCCAGATCCCATGGCAATTCCGATATCTGCTTTCTTAAGTGCAGGTGCATCATTTACACCATCACCAGTCATTGCGACCTAATAAAAGTTGTTACTGTCAAAAATCATTGGAGAAATAAACAGGCAATTGGAACAAATAATAGAGGAAAAAGCAATAAAACATGCTCACACAGATACACATATCACGTCTACAAGAACAGGTAAACTGTTAATCCAACAACAGTTACATTCTTAGAATATATACCTTTCAATTAAGGATGAAGTCAAAACACTTTTAAGAAATCAGCTTCTCCTGTGCCATAGCTGACACCAAATACACACGTTCTGCTATACCTAGTTAATTACTTCTTCGGACACAAATGAGATGAACAATAAGTGCTTTTGTAGTTCTAATTTCTATTATATGTTTTTACTTTTGTAAGTTCTACTTTCTTACCACCAATGTTCAACCACAAACTAGTGTTCTGGCCCATGGTACTGAAAATAAAACAGCTTTTGAGGATTTGGATATGAAAAGAGATTTAATTTTCATTTCATTTTGCCCTCAAATTTATTGACAAAGTCATTACTTACATTTCAACATAGACAATGAACCCGAAGGAGGATCCACAGATTGAAGATAAAATGAAGTATGAGTATAGTAAAACAACAACCAATGTTGTACAATTTTATTACTAAGGTTTGCTTGAATTTACTCCCTGGATACTCTACAACCATCATCGTTAACGACTATTGCTCAGATAATAATAAAAACTCTATAACCATTTGACCTCCTCCTATGGCAGTTAATAAACTGAATAAAATAACAGCAATGTCAATAGCGATCTGACATAAAAGATACTACAATTTATAACGAGGAAACTTTATATATGAAACCTACTACTTCATTCTTGTTTTGTAAGGCCTCAACTAGCATCCTTTTATGAGAAGGCTCAACCCTGTAAATTTAGAGAAATGCATATCAACAGAATGAATATATACACAGGAAAAATATAACTAAAACATTATGAGCAGAGAGGATAACAGGACCAGATAATCACAATTCACAACATCTAACAAGATACACTACATAAACCAGACCTTTAATATCTGGACAAGAGTGCCATACGATGCAATGCCACTGTCTGCTGCATTCCTGGAAGCTCTTCAAACTCAGCAGCAGAGTATGAACGCCCAACAAAATCTGCTAAGTGATCAAAAGCACCTATCTTCCGACAAACGGATTCCTCTGTGGAACAAGCTCTGTTGCAGGAAGTATTGAGAAACAACCTGCAATAGCCACTTTGAGTGTCAAAATGAATCCAACTAACATTTCAGTTATGTTTATTTGGAAACAGAAACATAATCAGCCATGAAATCATTGTCCAAACACACAAGAAAAACTTAGGCCAAAGAAAAACATACAAGCAAACTATTTATCTGCAATAACTCTTGTAATATAAAAATACCATTTAACAAAAATAAAATAAAACACTGCCCCATCATACCACCACATTAAAACCAATGCGTAAATCATGTGATTATATTATTTTATTTACCATTGCGCAGCACAGTTGCAATATCAGCTTGATAGGCACGTAACTCCTGTAAGAAAAAAAAAAAGTAAAAGAGAAATACAAAATATCATATGAGTAAGGGACCAGTGAATTATCTCCTTTATCATACAAAGGTGGATGATATTAGGTACATGCTTCTTGGTGCGATGGTTATGCCAAAATGATCGATTTATTGGAAAGATGGGGATATATCCCAGGTCAGTTTATCACCTTGCAGCAGTTATACTTTCACTCTCTTTTTGCAGCTCTCCTGAAATGACCATAGGTTTATTGCCCCAGCTTTCGCATACTTAAGGCATCCTTTTTATTATAAAACAAATATACGTGACTGGACCCGATTTGAGATTCCAAGCATACCTCAAGTGCCTTTTCAGCATTTGTTTCCGTAATTACTCCTACAGCAGCATTGGCAGCTAATATCAGGAGGATAACCTGTGAATTAAACAAACAAATATATTATTTTAAGCAATAGATGTAAACCAAGCATGAAAATGGCTCCAGATCATCATTAAAAGATCGATCCAGTTAATAGCAGGCAACAGAGGAGTAAAAAAGCTGGAAATTAATACAAGCACCAATAAATCAGGCCATAAATGTGGAAAACTCGAATCCATATTTCCTTGGACTAGTAAACGAATTCAGAAATCAAACTACAACACTAATGAGAGTTGCCAATCTGTATAGTCAATTTGTATTTTGGTCCAAATGAAATCATGCCATGATCGATAAGCATATAGCCACCTTAGAAAAATATGCTTTAGTCATAGTTGACAGACAGAATGCTCTGATGAGGTAAATGGCCTACAATAAACTACTTGACAATGTCTTGACAAGGACAAACCTTTCTCTGTTCAACAACTTAAAAAAATTACCAAAACACTGGAAAATTATTAAAAGGAATAAATTTAGCAAATCCAAACATGATCATCTTACAGAAGGCTCCAAAAACGCAGTTAAGCCAGTCTCTCCGTTAATCAGAGCCAAAACGAACGAAACAAGTGCTGCAGCAATCAATATCTTAACAAGCAAATCATTAAATTGCTTGAAAACCAATTTCCAAAATGGAGCCCCTGTATTCAGTAATGTGAAATACCAAAAATAAATAAGTAAATAAAACAGCAGACTTCAACACAATCTACACTAAAATATTTCTGAAGCACAAAGGAAATATAGATAGCACCACTAAATATCCACAAATCAACAAGAAATTGAATTTTGAATACTTTGCTTGTTCCTCATCACCAATTGGATATAATAGACATGATTCATAGGATGGGAAAATCCCAAGCCCAGGCAGCCTCTTTCCAACCCTAATTTTACTATAATTAACCGCCCTTATTCTTCACTGAGGAGCAAAAATACTAGAAATATATTATTGGAGCAAAAGCACAAAAAAAGATAGTCCTATTAATAGGCTGAGGCTCAACCTGCAGCAAACAGATTTCTTAGCCACAGGCCCACAGCAAGCCTCATTTTTATCAAACACCAATAGATGAGAAGATTGTCCCGATTTCACAAGAAAGACATATTTTTAAGCTAATTCTAAAAGGTAATAAGCCCACATATATGTCAAACGACTTTCTGCTTTCAATGGAGCATAATATTCTGAAGTTTGAGTTAAATTCAATAAAAAAATCTTGACAGGCCATAAAACCAATGCTAGATGAAGAAAAAGTTGACTGTAATATAAGGAGCTAATTGGAGAAACTGTAATGTTACAGTTTACGTTAATGTTACAGTTTATGTCAATAGGCTTTCTGCTTTCAATGGAATATAATATTCTGAAATTTGAGTTAAATTCAATAAATAAAAATCTAGGCAGCCATAAAACCAATGCTAGATGAAGCAAAAGTTGACTGAAATATAAGGAGCTAATTGAAGTAACTATAATGTTACAGTTTAAGTTAATGCATAGCAACAACTATAACCAACCAAAAGGGACACAGCAGCTAATTAAGAAAAGTAACATGTTATGTTTCAAATATATCTTATAACAACAACCAGATACAAAAACATTATGGTGCAAAAAAGTAAAAGGAGAAAGAAATTTGGAAATAGAACATAAAAAGAGATGGTGTTCTGAATGTACTTACTTTCCTCTTCAGGAAGCACTGGATACGAGAAACCAAGCATGCCAAGAAAGGGGGAAAACAAAAATTACAAGAAGGATAAAAAGATAATGAATACCAAATTTTGTAATACTAAAGAATCAAGATCATGATTAAAATTTTGGAATAAACTACTGCACGTTTAAGGAGGAAGGAAACACTCATCATGAAAAAGCCCGTAATGATGCCTACATTTACATATTGCCAATTTGACATGAAAAACAAATAAAATAATAATTGAAAGAGGCCCTAATAATACCTACATTTACATAGTGCCAATAGACATGAAAAAACAACTAAAAAAATTATTCATAAAATATCTTACCATTTTTACCATAAAGTCTTGCATGTTGTGAAACCTGAAATTGCAAACAAAAAAATCCATTCTTTAGAAGGAAAAAAATTTGGCAATGCTGTTAGTTTTTAATATGATAACTGATAATATAAGTGAACTAAAATTTAACTCCAAGTCCGATCAGGGGGAAAACGTATAAACTTACCTGAAAATCAGTCAGACCTTTCGTCGAGTCTAGTCCAAATAAATCCAAAACCTAACCTCAAAGAAACAAGTTAATTCAAAACGTGATGTTAAGAATTGTTGAATTCTTTGAATGAAAATTTTACAGAAATATGAATGTAAAGTACCTCGGAAACAGATCTAGCATAGGCGTCCTCCATTGAGGATCGGAGATGAAAGCTTTGCCGGTGTTTTTCGCGATTGGGCTCGTCCGTTTTCTTTATTCACCCTAGAAATTTAAAAAGAAAAATGTGTCGCTTCGCTTCGGAGGCTCGAGATTTACGCTTTTCAACTCTCCGTGGAGTAGAATACAAATAAACCTCTCATACTGGCTATTAATTACCATTGGAATTTACTATCCGAATTCGCTGGATCAGTTCGATTCGGCTCCCAAACGTAATTTGGGCATTAGTTACGTCAAGTTGGGTCTGGCCCGTTGGATTTGCAAGTGGTTGATGTTGATTTGGACTTTCCAAGAGGAATCGAATAAGATTTGCTACATATTTTTGTTGTCCTCACAATTGTTGAATCCTTTGAAAGGAAAGGTGAAAATGAAACGATTTAGATGTTCATTGTAAATGAGGAAATTATAATTTTGAAAACATTAAAAACAATTATTTTTTAATTTCAAAATAAATGCACTTTTATATATAATAATATATTTACCGTTAATGAATCATATTAATTATTAACAATCATGTTTAATAAAACTATTATTATCTTTTGTAATATTCTTATTATAAAACACAATAAAATTATCATTAGCATATTTATTATATCATTTTGTTAATTTCATTCGCAAAGTTTAAAGATTCCAATATCAGAGTTAAAATAACTTTATTTACTAAAAATAAATTATTAATTCAATTTTAAAAAACGAAATTAATAAAATTCGATATTTAAATAAAAATGCTTTTGATGCGATGGAAACCTCATTATCCATCCATCGTTGCATTTGCTTCCAATAGAGGCAAGAAAGATGTGGTAATAAAATCAATATTAGAAACTTTATAAATGTTATCCATAATGCTGCATCAAAAGTTCATCTTCCAGCAAGTTCTCTTTAAATAACCTGCAAATCACTGCGCAAAAATAATTTCTTTCTTTTAAAGCAGCACTAATTTCATAAATAAATAAAATTCAACAAGAAAACACCATCACATGTAACTAAATGGACTAAATGTAACTATATACAACTAAATAGATTTTAAAACAACCAATAACCTAATAAAAAGAACCGGACCGGTTAGCGAACCGGTCATGCTATCGGTTCACTGGTTCAATCGATCGAACCGGTCTGACCGGTCGAAAGAACCGGACGACGTCATAATTATTTAAAAAATTAAATAAAAATACCAAAAATATTTAATAAAAAATAATTTTTTTATATCACAAGTCATATTCAAAGCAAGTCATAACATATATAAGTTAAAAACCATAAAATCAAGTGAAACAAAATGATTCAAAATAATTACAACATAATATTTAAGGTAAAACATATTAAATAATAAATATAATTATATAACTATAATTAAAAAATAAATTTGGGGTTAAAAAATCATAACAAAATGATATTGTTTGGTTTAATTTTTTTTTAAAAACAATCTCACATGGCTAAGAAACATAGAAGAGCGTCCCAAAAGTCTAAAGAGTAAAAATATGAGAACAAAACAATCTCACATTGCTAAGAAACATAGAAGCGCATCACAACTAACTTCTATAAATAATAGAGGTAATTTGGCATTCAAAATCATGGAGCCTTTTGGTGAGCATTGAGTGAATTATTCTTTCACTTCAATCAAGCTCGAATTTTAGGCTTCAATCGAGCTTCTAATTTTTTTTTGAGTTCAAGCCTTTTTGAGTTCAAGTTTCAATATTATATTTCGAGTTTGAGTTGAACTTGATAATTTTTAGCTTGTGAGTTTGAGTTGAGTTGAGCTTACTTTTAAAGTTTTCAAGTTCGAGTCGAGCTCAGCAATACTCGAGTTCGACTTGGCTCGTTTAACAAACGACGTTGTTTTGGTTTAATTTTTTTTTTTAAAAAAAAAAACAAAAATCCCGGTTTTTCTCGATTTTTTCCGGTTTTTAGCCGGTCCGGTTCGAACGGTTCAGCGGTTCTGGCCGGTTCACTAATAGCGGTTCAACCGGTTTAGATTGAACCGAACTAAACAACGATTTAGATTAAACCGAACTAAACAACGATTCTCGATTAAACCGATCAATCCGGTCCGATTTTCAAAACAGAGCAATCAACGAGTCTAGGAGTTATCCTAATCATCTGGAAATATGACTTGTGCCCATCCATGGCTATTGATTTCTCATTTGACAAATAACGTTGTCGTGTCAGGCTTTACTTATTTTTATTTTCACATTATGATGTAACCTTTAAAAAGCCATGTAATGTAACGTCCTAATTTAGTTTAAGATTAATAGACTATGACATCACACGAATCATCGGAATGACTCTCCCAAAAATTCTATTTTAAAACAACATATTATTTCACACAAATTCATATATTGTCATAAACAACAAAATAAATATATAGTACTTGTTTACAAATACGAAAGCTCCCAAATTAACTTGAATTTAAATTTACAAAATGTTCCACGTATCGTTTTGACTCGACGTACAAGGGTTCATTTATAATACATACCCACTAAATAATAAGCAGAGACGTATTCAAAAGTTGGTGTTTGGCTGCTATAAAGTCTAGGCGATGACTCCTCCCATAAGCTTCTTCCACTAACCTGCACACGGAAACAAATTCTGAATGCTGAGCTCACAAGCTCAATGTCGCACTAATAACCAAATTATATTATATGCATACTCTAATTTACATGCTTATAACATAAATGTTAGCATACAACTATGCTAAAGAAATCATACATACAAAGGTGGGCGTCATGGCTCGGCTAAGGGGCTACATCTCGGAGCTCACACACCCCTCTATCCTCCTTAGGATGGAATATGAAATTCTACATCATAATTGCACACCCGACTAACTTGCTCAGTTGAACCTTGGGGCATCTACGCCCAGTTAGCAAAGAAGCGCCTAAAGCACTATCTTAAAGTTGGCCAAAACTTAATATACAATTGTGTCCCTATTCTAGAGTGATTCGGATGTCCGTCTTGTTTCCCGAACATCACATAAGGCAAATATTATTGTTCCTTAAGTTATATGGTTTCTAAATGAAATTCATAATATTAATTATGTTCTCACTTGATGTCTTATTTGAGGATTTAAAAATGGTTTTAGTACCTCAATAATGCTTCTAAAATTTCTATAATTATTTAATTTGAAAACTAAGTTTGTATCGATATCGAATCCATTAGTATCGATATTGACCCAGGAGTATCGATACTTCTCCAAAAGTATCGATACTAACGGCTTAGAAATCAATTATAAGGAATGGGTAGTATCGATACCCCTATGGGGAGTATTGATACTTAGCCCTTGGTGTCGATACTCTAATGAGTATCGACACCAAAATTGGCCTCTGGAAAATCGGTTTCGAAGCCCCTCATTCATGTATCAAGACCGAACCTATAGTATCGATACTCTATGCATGAGTATCGATATTGTTGCATAAAATTCCTTGATTTTTTTGCCTTGCATAAGAACACTATTGATATTATTCATCCAATATCAATATTGATGCTAAAAAATGTCCTAATTAGGCATATTAAATCATTTCTAAACCATCATAAAGGCCCTAAGGAGGTCCCTAATTGTTATTAATATCTTATTTGAGTTTATTTCAGTCATAAGGAGTCATTATAACACTTATAAACAAACAAATCCGTGATTTGCCATAAACATGCTTATAACCTCCAAAAACTAATGCAAGCTACATCAATGCAGAAAAAGGGCTTACAATTAGTTTAGGAATGTTATATAGACGTTACCTTAAGGTCTTGGTAGTTGAAAAAATGTCCAAAATACCCAAGAGTTAACTTCTCCTTACCCCTTGCTTTGGAACTCTCTCCAATCTCTTTTACCATCATAACATAAAAATGGTGTTACTATGTTATTATGTGACATTTAGAAGTTTAAAAAAACTTTTTAAGCTTCCCCTTACCCCAAAACAAATTAGAATCCTATAAGTCCTTCAACTCCTTCTAAACCCATTTTTGCTTCAAAGCTTAAAGCTTAACATATAGAACTTGAAATGAAGCTCTTGAAAAGTAGAATAGCTTCCTTACCTTAGATAAACCTTACTAAGTGGTGAAACCCTTAAAGTTTTAATCTTTTATTCACTTGAAAGATAGGGAAATGAAGAGAGAAAATGAAAAGAAGATGAAGAGTGTTTAATGAGGAAAATGGGGAGTAGTTCACATTGATATCATAGAAAATAAAGGGGGGTTTAGCTCTTGATTTGAAAAATGGGAGATTTACACTCTATGTCATTTTTCTTTTATTTCATATAAAAATCAACCCAAATCTTAACACTTGAGCCCAAGCGAAGCCCGCCCAATTTAATTAGATCCACATTATTCTAATAAATCCTTTAAGCTCCATCTTTAGGTCTCGAGTCAACCTGAACTACTACCCCGGGATTTGGGGTATTACATGTAAAGCATGTAAATCATTGATTGTCCAAGTTTATTTGCACATGGTTTTAACTTGTCATTTTCTTTACATAATTAGAAAGCTAACTTATCACATTGTTAAAGGATTCTTACTAAATTGGCTATTAAATTACATAATGAATTTGAATTATTGTGTAGTTTCCTTCATATCTACTAGATTATACACAACTGGAATACATGTTGGATAATAAATAAATCTATTTTTTGTATTGGAAAAGGTTTTCAGCCTCACATGAAATTACGTTAGCATGGGATACTAAATGATGGCAATGTTTAATACTATATAACAAGCACTATGGCATGATGTTAAGTCAATTGTTATCATACCTAGCATTTTGTGTTAAAAATGCTTATCTTCATAATTTTATCTATTCCTCATTACGTGCGGATCAATTTCTTATTATGTGTGGGTTCCTCCTATTTTTTAGAGTTGTATCTATGAGACATCTCAATTTTTTTACTGGAACAAAACTCTTGAGTTTTCAAGTTATGACGTCTCCTATTTCTACTACTATAGCTTCAGAGACTACCACATGTTAAATTCATGAGGGTGTTGGCCCTCTTTTACTATAAAGCTATTTTATATCGAACTAGTGGTTTTTTGAAGATTTTTCCTTTTTCATATTTCTTATATATGTCTGATCATATTCTAAGACAAATTGAGTACCTTTCTTTCACCGCTTTAGAGGTCGATTAGGTGTTAGCTCAGGGTATATTTGATGTGGATGAGGTTTATGATCTACAATTTACTTGATTGGCAAAGCCATCACCAATAAATTTATATGTGGTGATGTGCTAAGTAGGGGTTTTCGTGTTGTTTAGAGCACAAGAAAGGTGGAAGACATATTGGAACTCCATTAATTTTTTTCATATGAAGTTTAGTTCAAATGAGGCGATGAATCTCGTTGTCAAGAGGAGTCCGTGGACTTTTGAAAGTGATTTTTTCTCGCTTTTACCGTATCATTTTGAGAAAAGGATTGGACGACTATTCATTTGACAAAATGGTTGTTTGGGTTAAAATCTATAACTTACCATTGAAATCCATGAATAAGGCTATGAGAATGACCCAAGGCGATTGCATTGGTCTTTTTGTTAATGTGGTTATGGGAATGAGCAGTGATAATCTTGGAGAATCTATTTGAGTGAGAGTATCGATTGATATCAACCATCCGTTGAGGAGGTGTGTGTTGATTGGGTTTGGTAAAGGTTGTAACATCCCAAAAGTCGGGTCAATGACCAAAATGTAATTTTTGGTAATTTAGTGACCAATCTCAGAAAGATTAAAAGTTTGGGAATTTAATGAAAATATTGGTGTTGGATTTAATAACAAAGTTTGGAAGTAATAAGGGTATTATGGTCATTTCTCAGGAAAGATTTTTTTCCCTTTATAAAAGGGTAATAAGCACGTGGGAAAAGAGAGAATTCCCCAGAGCTTTCTTTCTTTCTTCTTATTCTCCAGCCGTGAGCTTCAAGAGAAAATGTGAGTTTTATGAATTCTTGATTATTTGTGGAATTAAAGGTTGAGTTTTGATCATTAGATAATAACTAAGCTTAAGGAAGCTTAAGTTATCTTAAAAATCAAAACATAAAGGAGTTACGAAAGATTAAAGAAAAAGAGTTTCAAAGTGAATTTCTGAAAAAGAGTTAATAAATGAATGTGGAGATGGAATTTGACTTGTCATAGGTGTGAATAAGAAGTTATAAGTGTTAAATCAAAGTTTGGATAACATGGAAAATTGAGAATGATTCTTAATTTTAAGAATCATTAAGAGATATGAAAGATAAAGATAGCTTATATGGATATAAGTTGGTTTATAAAGTGGTAGTTGAGTTTAATGATATGTTAGGGGCTTAAAATAGAAGAATTGAGTGAAGAGTTGATGATTTTCGGGCTTGAATACAATTTCTGGGAATGATGCATCGGTACTCATTCAATATGTACTGATGCACTCTTAAAAGAAGAACATCGAATGCCCAGAATGCATCGATGCAGTTTGAGTGTGCACCGATGCACTAAGACAAATTTTAAAGGTGCATCGATGCATTAAGGGGATGCATCGATGCATGAGAATTCGAAGCTATTTTGTGTATCGATGCACCTATAGTGCATCGATGCACCCCTAAGGAAAAATGTGAATATGGGTTTATTAAGTTCGTTTAAGTTGATAGTATCAAATTACAAGGTGTAGGTATCTAATAATTGTCTTAAAATGTATAATTATGTAGATTCAGAGCCTAATCAAGTTCCAGAATCATTGATAAGTATGATCGATCAAGGGGAAAGATAAAAGATTGGAATTTACTAGTGAGGCCAGGTGAGTGCATACAAGTTAGTTTATGATGTTTAATGGAAATAAGACTTGCGACAAGTCTACTTCCTATATTAGAAAGCATAAATTGTATGATCATATGCATATGTTTGATTTGGGTATATGTGATATATATTATAGTATGTATTAAATGATTTGGGTGAATACATGTAGTGTGATAAGTTATAGGAATTAATATGATTGATCTATATGATTACTTGGGAATGTGAAATAGGTTATATGATAGGTTACCATACATGTTACCTAGTAAATGTGATCAATAATAATAATCAATATAATAGATTTATATGACTACATGAGAAGGGTAATGAGTTAAATAAGATTATATTATAGAATAATATATTAGTGAAGGGAATTGAATATAAATGATGATGTCAAACTATAATATAAGTGTTATAGAGAAGAAGTATACTTAAAGAGAATTATGGTATAGGAGTTATGTAAAATTTAACTAAACAAATAGATTAAACTGGTATAAATGGAAAATGAGATAAGTTAGGTAGGATTGAAATGAACATAAGATATATATTTATTTGAATTTATTCGGTAATATGAGTATATGACATTACTATACAATTTAGATGAAATACTATACATGAATAAATGTTTTTGAATCAAATGGTTTGTATTATGTTTTGGTTTTAGCTAAATAGTATTTTAAATGCACTGTTTTGATTTCAGTGCTATGAAAATATATTCTATGTGAAATACTATAAGTATATGATCTATGTGATAATGTTCAATGGGAAAATGATAAATTGATATTGTATATGAAGTACTATGCGTATATGTTCTATGTGAATAAATGCTATAGGAAATGCTATGAGTAATTGATTATGTGAATAAATGATAAATTTGAGTAATTTTATTGAAATATTATTGTTATATGAATACAAGAACAGAGATATGTGACATGTGAATTATATGGAAATGATCTATGTGTAAGTGAACTACGTAACTATATGATTATATGAAAATGTGTTAATGAGCTATGTGCAAAAACTATGAGACTACGTGCCTAGGTAATATGAATATGTGAACATGTGAAATGACATAAACGATAATGTCCATGTTATGTGTCATGAGAGCTAGGGGTATAGTTGGCATGCCAAGAGTCGAGGGCTACGCGGTCGTTCGGGACATATATGTATCCTTTGGAACATCTATGAGGTCTTTTGAGACACATACTTGGTCATTGGAATATATATATGGATCTAAAGGAATTTTCTACGTGGTCCTTAGGGACATCTTATATGGCACTTCGGTGTATTTCTACGCGGCACTTAGGTGCAATTCTACGTGGCACTTCGGTGCATTTATATGAGCTGTGGTGACAACATTAGTGCATAACTTCTATAGACTCACATATCTATAGTTCTCACATGTGTACATGAGCTAATAAAGAATATGATATAAAAGAATCTGTATGATATTATGTGCTTTGTTTGTAATCTTTATGTTGAGAAATGATATATGCGATATGATGTTGACGTGTATATAGCTTGGTTAAGAAGAATAGGTACAAAGACATCATACTAAAAGATAAAGAACGAAAATAAGACTATTAAGAGATAATGATAAATGTATTACATACGCTTTATATGCTTTGTGTGTTAGGAAATATATTATCAGAATTATATGATGATATGTGTGTGTGTTTCTTGTGAAACAATATGTATATATATATATGCGTTTATGTTTGGAAGCATTTTATATTCTATCATGATTACATAAATTGTGTATAATAGGAATTAGTTATGATATACTATAATCAGTTTATTTATGCCTCACTAAGTCATCGACTTAGCGTATGAATGTTTCACACGTAGGTTCCAAAAAGCTAGAAGAAAGGTTAAGAGGAGCAAGACAGGTCAGCATCTCCCTTACAAAAATAATTTTAGATCAGAAAATAGAAGATTTAAATGACTTGGTATTTTGAATATAGTTGGCATGTACTAATTGGTTGAGTTAAATATGCTCTGATTGATTCTGGTTATTGTGGTCAATTTATGTAACTAAACCGCTTTTACTTTAATGAAAGTTTTAAATTTGCTTTGAATTTTGTCAAGAGTCAAAGTTTGAAAAGTCAATATGACACCTCAGACTCGTATCTGGGTTGGGTACGGGTTGGGGGTGTTACATTTAATGGTATCAGAGGTAAGGTTTAGTCGATTCTTACTTTAATGAAAGTTTTAAATTTGCTTTGAATTTTGTCAAGAGTCAAAGTTTGAAAAGTCAATATGACACCTCAGACTCGTATCTGGGTTGGGTACGGGTTGGGGGTGTTACATTTAATGGTATCAGAGGTAAGGTTTAGTCGATTCTCGGCGTAAAATGAAGTCCAAGTTTCATAAAATGTGTACATGCCAAGACAGAGTGAAAATTTTCTGATCTGATAGTGTAAGGAGTATGTTGTCTTGCTAATATAATATGATTAGTTTAATATAGTAGAAATCTGATGATGAGAATTTCAAGGAAGCAAGGGGTGAAGCTGATGGTAGTAGCAATTCACCTGCCCTGGTCAGACATGAGGAAGAGTGGACACCTCAGGAAGTGCCTCATAAGATCAAAGACTGATTTCAGAAAGTTGAAATCATATTAAAATAGTGATAGAAATTTTTCACAGGTTTGAATCGGAAAAGTGATATGAAGTATTCTTATTATTTCATGGATACGATAGAATATGGTGAACAAGTGTTACCATAAGAAAGTTAAAAGATCTAAGGATGTGGTTAGAATTTGTAGAGAGATCGAGAATAAGTGCATCAGTGACAAGTATATAAGATATATACATCCAGAGTTTATGAGTTTGAAATAAAGGAATAGTAATTTATATATAAACAAGAATGTGGATAGAATAAGGGTTGCATTTTAGATGGAAAGAGTTAGCGTTGACTAACCAGATTATGTGATGGAAAATATATAGAAATATAAAATTTTAAGATGTTGTCAGGATAAGACAACCAAAGATGAGGAGGATTGGGATACAGTTGCATATTTTGATCATGATAATGTGACATAGTGAAGAAGATGAGGATTCATATATTTGAGTAAAGCTAAGGATTGATAAGAAGAGCTTAAGAATGGGTACATCAGTGATCAATTTATAAATAAAGGAAGTTAGAATGTTGAGTTGGAACAACAAAAATTTCATGAAGTATGAGAATAAATGTGGATTTGATAAGTTAAGTTAAGTCCGGCCCAATTATTTAAAAAAGGCTTGTTAGTAGTAGATGCTTCTGTGAGCTTGGTACAGTATATCCATTTTTTTTATTTTATTCTTCAAGAAAAATGAACTATTCAAACTTTAATCGGTTATGAATACTAGATACCTCGTATGTAGTTTAAAGAAAAAAACTCCAATATCTTGAATAAAAAATTATATAAAATTAGTTTTTTTCTCAAAAATCTACTATTAAATATCTATAAACATAATGATAAAATAAATTCATGTAAATTTATTAATTTATTAATCTTATACATAAAATTTAATTATTTTATTTAAATAAAGTGTATAAATAATAGAAAGACAGAATTTTATAATAAATATAGATGCACAATTTTGAATATATATATATTATGCACCAATTCTGCAACTTCAACTGGAGGAGGGTGATGGAGGAGGATCTCTCTCACTGTGGCCAGGTACGGATGTACATGACTCTATAGGGGAGTTATTGCACACCCATTATTTTGAGAAAATGTTAAATTTAATTTAGTTTGTTAATGAGAACAGAAAAAATAAGAAAATTTGTACACCCAAATTGTTGATCTTCCCTGTTTTTACCATGAATTTGGATTTGAATACTCGTTATGCGTTTGTGTATAGCTTTTCATGTAATTAGAGGGTGATGAAGGAGGATCTCTCTCACTGTGGCCAGGTACGGATGTACATGGCTCTATAGGGGAGTTATTGCACACCCATTATTTTGAGAAAATGTTAAATTTAATTTAGTTTGTTAATGAGAACAGAAAAAATAAGAAAATTTACACACCCAAATTGTTGATCTTCCCTGTTTTTACCATGAAATTGGATTTGAATACTCGTTATGCGTTCGTGTATAGTTTTTCATGTCATTAGAGTATGATTTGCGGTTTTTCAGTGATCTTTCAATAGTTTAATTCTCTTTTATGATTCGTTTGTCGATGCAATCAAATCTGTTTTGTATATTTCTTTGTTTAAGTTTCTTGGTTAAGTTTTCATCTTCACGTGTATGGTCTTTATGTGTTCTTCGTTGCTAGTTTTATTTCAATGATTATAAGAAATTACCCTAATTATATGCTTAATTTACATTTACGATTGTAAATCCTTGTTGTCATTTGGAATATTTTCTATTTTGAATAAAATTAATGACTTCTATAATATATATATATATATATATATATATATATATATATATATTATAATTTTTCAATTTTTATTTATTTAAGTTGAATTATTTAACTTATTCAAGCTGCTATACATTTATATTTAATTTTTCAGTTCAAATTGAATTTAAGAAAAGTTTAAACAACCCAAAAATAAAATTTAAAATAATGTTGCTTTATTCTTTAATGAAATGATTTAACTAATTTGTGATTTGATTTATAATATTTCAATTTTTTATTTAATTTTGAAGGTTAATTTGGCATAGTTTTTGAACAATGACTTTTAAAAGTGTTGTACAAAAGTGCAATTTAAAATTTAACTGTTTGAAATTGTTGTTAAAATGTGAGTTTAAAAATATAAAATGTTCATTATAGATATTATGTTATAAATTAAAAATATATCATTTAAATTATATTTACACTTATAAATGAATCATATCAATTTAAATTATAATAAATCCAAAAAAATATTATTATATATGAATTATATCAATTTAAACTATAATAAAAATAAAAATAATAAAAATAAAAATATAATTATAATAAAAATATATTTTATATAACTCACTATTAATATTTTAATATATAAATCATGAATTTTATTAAACTAGAAGTTATGCTATGTAACATCCCAAACTATGGGTTAGTGACTAAATGGTAAAGTTTCAGAATTTGGTGATTAAAGTAGAAGAATGGATTAGTTCAATGATTTATCTGGAAATAAATCCTAAAAGTTGTTAGTAATTATCAAATGAAGTAGAGGACAAAATGGTCATTTAACTAATAAATAAATTAAAAATAAATATGATAAGGATATATATGTTAGAGGGGATAAGGATGAAGATATATTCTCTTCATCTTCTTCTTCTTCATGTACGAGAGAAGGAAAGAGCCAAGCTTGCAAAGGTAAGATTTCTTGTTAGCTGATTATTTGTTAATTTTAAGAGTGGGTTTTGATCATTAGGTAATACTTAAGCTTATGGAAAGCTTAAGTTGTCCTAAAATCAAAAGATAAAGAAGTTATGAAAGATTAAAGAAAATGAGTTTCTTAAGGAAATTCTGGAAAAGAGTTAGTAAGTGAATTTTCAGAAGGAATTTGACTTGTCATCAATCTAATTAAGGAATATGGAGTGTTAGAATTAGATTTAAAACATGTTAAAAATCTGGTATGATTCTTGAAGTTAATAAAGAGGAGAGGATATTAAGGTTAAAGACGAGATAATTTATTATAAATGAGTTTAACATGTATATGAAAGTTAGGAATATGAAAGGGGATGAATATGAAGCATTTGAGCGAAGAGTGGATGCTTTTCGGGTTCAAAAAGAGGTTCTGGGCAGAGTGCATCGATGCACATTCATAGTGCATCGATGCATCAAGGTTAAAACCCAGAAATTGTTTGATTGTGCACCGATGCATTGGTAATGCATCGATGCACTCTTTTAAAATAAATACATCGAATGCAATTCATGCATCGATGCATAAGTAGTGCATCGATGCATCCCATTAATAGTGAAACATCGAATGCAATCGGTGCATCAATGCATAAGGAGTGCATCGATGCATCCCAGTAATAATACTACATCGAATACCTTTTATGCACCGATGCATCAGTAGTGCATCGATGCATACCTTCATTAAAAGATGAAATTGAATTTTCTCTTGGTCTAAAGAGTGAACCATTGGACTGAAGGTAAGAAGAACTCCTAAAATGTTATTTGATTGGTGATCAATGTTATGATTTGTGTGATTATGATATATAAGTTATATGGAAATATGTGAAATAAGATATGAGTTTATATGAATATGATATGAATAAAGCTATAAGAAATGATTTATGTGAATACATGCATTTGTGATGCGTGTTATATGATATTAGATATATGTTTACACATACACATGGTATGTGACCGAAGAGAAAAGATATATGTTCATAAGAGAAAGGATATGAATAAGTAAATTGAACTGTTATGAATGTTAATGCCCATGTTATGTGATAAGAGAGCTATAGGTATAGTTGGCATGCCAAGGGTCGAGGGTTTACTATGTTTCTTCGGGATATATGGACGTTTACCTATGTTCTTCGGGACATATGGACTGTTTACCTATGTTCTTCGGGACATATGGACTGTTACTATGTTCTTCGGGAACATGGACTGTTTACCTATGTCTTCGGGACATACAGACTGTTTACCTATGTTCTTCGGACATATGGACTATTTACCTAGGTCTTCGGAATCTATGGACTGGTCCTTCGGGACGAATACTGAACTAAGGTTCGGTGCCCCATGAGGGAATTGATACGAGCTGTGGTGCCAACATTGGTGCACAACCTCAATGTACTCACATACCTTAAGTTCTCAATAGTGTACATGGGCTAATAAAGAGATCAAACAAACATATTGAATGTGATATGTATACGATGAGTTATAATGTTATCAAATATGGGATGCATGAACAATGATGTTAGTTTTCTTAGAAGAATGTCAGTATGAGAAGAATATATGTATGTTATTTACCAGTCACGACTTAGTGTGATTGTATGTAGTAGAGAGTAAGATTGGCAATAGTGTATGAACTCTGATATATTTGTAAACGTTTTGAATAAGTTAAATGTTATAAAAGTTTTTAAATTACTCACTATTTTATACGAATAAATGTTTGAAAAGTCAATGTGACACTTCAGATTCGTATCCGGGTCGGATACGGGTTGGGGGTGTTACATGTTATCTGCCATTAGTGCTTGCAAATTAAAGTGAATTTATTAAACTATAAGCTATGGTATCTCTCATTAATTCCATTTCATAATGAGATGGAGTGTTTTATTATTCTAATTCAACCGCAATCACTCATTTAAAATTTAAAATAACATAATTTAAATGATATATTTATTATTTTAATCATTAAAAATAAAAATATGTATTATAAATAAATTCAAAAAATATTATTATATATGAAATATATCAATTTAAACTATAATAAAAAAACATTATTATAATAAAATTATATTTTATAATAACTTATTATTAATATTTTAATATATAAACATGAATTTTATTTACATTTAAATAATTAAAATAAATTATTAAGTAATAAATGTTTTGAGGATGTTAATATTAAATTATAAATAAATTCTAAATATATAATTGAGTGGAGCCCATACATTAGTAAGAGTAAAATTATAATTTTCGTCTAAACTCAAAGTTGAAAACGAAAAATCTAAAAATCTAAAATTATAATTGAGTGGAGCTCATACATTAGTAAGAATAAAATTATAGTTTTTTATTGTTGAATTTTCTTCTACCAGGATTTTTTTTTCTTCAATTTTTACTTCTTTGGCATTGATTTTGCAATCAAAACAGGTTTTTTTAACTAAAAGTGTTTTTTCGAAAATATTACGAAATAAACCCTAATTCTATTTTTATCAATTTCACAATATACTCCTTCATTTTTATAATATATATATAACTTTAATTCATTTTTATAATAAATTTTTAATTTATTTTCTTAATTTTATATTAAATCTAGGCCAATAATCTATTAGTAGTATAATAATATTAGGATCTCATTTTCTTACTTCTCGTCCTCCAAAGAATGATTTTAAAATTCAAATCGAAGCATTTCAAAGTTTAGGAACGATTTTAGTATTTATGGTAGAAGCGGATGAATAGATTTTCAATTTAATAAATCTTAGGAAACCCGAAAATTTTATGCATTTGCCTTAAACAGCAAAAATTTTAGAAATAGAACAAGAGCACGCTAACGTTTTATCAAAATTCCACCCGGACCACCCCTAAGCCCCTCCAATCAGATTCCAACCAGCTAACACGTGGGCGACCGTCAAACTCAACCGACTGATGAAACCCTAAAAGCCTGAAGTGGCACTACGAGAACATAAACAAAACCACCAAACAGTCCTAATAGCCAATAGGTGTAGCCACGCATGGCGGCCAAAGACACGCGTTGTAACCAGGAGGACTACCAGAGGGCGTTTTTGATTGGTGTAAAAGGGGTTCGAGTTTTGAGTGTGGCGATGGCTTGCTTGTAAAATAAAATAAGTTTTGATTTCCCGCTGCGTTGTTCGTATGTAGTAGGTGTAGAGTTTTCGGCTTAAGTATGATTATGTGTTAGCATGCAAGCACCCATTTGGTATTACAAATCCCACGTCTGTATCTTCTTCTAAGTACTTAAAACAAGTACCTGTCATCCATTAATATCCAAGTGTCAATTCTCTCTTGCCTCTTTGTTTCTGTGCTGCCTTGCTCTCATTGGCCCGGTTTCTGCTCTTTAAAACCACCCCATCTCGAGTGCCAATCAATCTTCGGTTCATAGTTCACAATCCGTTTTTTCTCTTTATCTTCTTCTGCCCGACTGTTGACAGTCTAAAATCTTCCACTTCAAAGGAAGAAGGCACCATGTTTAAGACGCTGAATCCTTGTTCCTCCACAGCTAAAACAGCTGAAATCATGTCAAGGTATAGGCCTATCTGCAAACTGTTGGGGAAAACAGGTTATTTCCCACACGAACGTAGTTTTAAAATTGACCTAAAATATCAAGATTAAAATCACCAAAGGTTGCACAACGGATAAACCTGTCAAACTATTGAATATTGAAACACAATGGAAAAGAACCGAATAAAAACAATAAAGGAGAGAACACACCAAATTTACGAGGTTCGACGAGAATATCGTCTACTCCTCGGGCACCACACCGGATGATAACTTCACTATATCGCCAATATTACAACAAATGGAATTCTTTAGAATTCCCAAAGTGGGAGAATGAAGAATACAAGAGGAAGAGAGAACTTGTTTTTTTTTTGGATAATTTCTAATGGAAATACTTAGGCCTATTTATAGTTGAGTTTTAAAAACAATATGTTCAAAGTTTGGCCACCTACCAAAGAATTTTTCAATGTGTACAAGTTAGCCACCAAATATGAAATTCACATGTTCAAAGTTTGGCCACCAACCAAGATGAAATTTCCAATAAGTTGGCCACCAACCAAGATGAAATTTCCAACTTGTCAACTTAATTTCTAGACAAATCTAACAAATCTCCACCTTGTCTTGAAATTACCAAGCCTACTCAACTTCTTCAACTCCCCAAATTTGTAGTGCCTCTAATTGCTCTCACAAGCGCCACACACCCGAAGGTGTTCATACTTTCAGGATGTTAATCAAGTTCAAACAATGATTGAACTTGATTACTATTACCACCTTGGTCATCATATCTGCGGGATTTTCTGATGTCGCAATTTTCTGAAGTAAAATCTTTCATTCTTCAAAGATCTCCCGCACAAAGTGATACCTCGCGTCGATATGCTTAGTCCTTGAATGGTAGACTTGATTTTTTGCTAAGTGAATAGCGCTCTGACTATCACAATAGAGACTAATGTGACTTTGAACAACTCCCAAGTCTTCCATCAACCCGTTAAGCCAAATTGCTTCCTTTACAGCCTCTGAAACTGCCATGTATTCTGTCTCTGTAGTAGACAAGGCCACCGTAGATTGCAATGTAGACTTCCAACTTACTGGGGCTTTAGCAAGAGTAAACAAATACCCAGTAGTTGATCGACGCTTATCCAAATCACCAGCATAATCGGAATCAGCATATCCAACCACACACTGACCAAGTGCTTCATCATGTTCAAAAACTAAACCAACATCCACGGTTTGTTGGAGATACCGTAGAATCCATTTCACAGCTTGACAATGTCCTTCTCCAGGATCATTCATGTACCTGCTCACAACTCTAACTGCTTGTGAAATGTCAGGACGTGTACACACCATTGCATACATCAAGCTCCCAACTGCATTAGCATATGGAACTTTTGCCATATACACTCGTTCTTCGTTAGTTTTAGGAGATAATTGAGAACTAAGTTTCAAATGAGAATCCAATGGGATACTTACATGTTTGGTATTTTCATTCATGCCAAAATATTGTAATACCTTTCTCAGATATTGTTTCTGTGTTAAACAAAGTTTCCCTCTCTGTCTATCTCTGCTTATCTCCATACCAAGAATCTTCTTGGCCTCACCTAGATCTTTCATCTCAAACTCTTAATTCAACTGAGCCTTTAATTTTTCTATCTCTTTTTGACTCTTCCAAGCGATCAACATATCGTCAACGTACAAGAGAAGATAAATGAAAGATCCATCTTTGAGCTTTTGCAAATACACACAATGATCATATTTACTTCTAGTATACTTTTGCCTCCTCATAAAGCTATCAAATCGCTTGTACCACTGCTTCGGAGATTGCTTCAATCCATATAGCGATTTGTTCAACTTACAAACCCATTTCTCACAACCACCATCTTTGTATCCTTCTGGCTAAGTCATATATATCTCATCTTCTAAATCACCGTGCAAGAAAGACGTCTTTACATCATGTTGAGCTAGCTCCAAATTCAACTGTGTTACCAAGGACAACAATATTCTAATGGAGGAATGCTTCACAACAGGGGAAAATACTTCATCGTAGTCGATTCCCTCCTTTTGAGCGTAGCCTTTAGCTACCAACTGTGCCTTGTAGTGAACATCTTTCTTGCTATGAGATCCATCTTTCTTTACAAATACCCACTTGCATCCAATGGCTCTTTTACCTTTCGGTAATTGTGCCAGTTTCCAAGTGTTGTTCTTTTGGAGAGATTGCATTTCTTCATCCATGACACTTTTCCACTTATCACTTTCCAAGATTTGTATTGCTTCTTGGTAAGTGATAGGGATATCATCATCAATAACTGGAAGAGCATAGGCCACCATATCAAAAAATCGAGCAGGTCTACGAATTTCTCTCCTTGGCCTTGTAACTGCAAGTGGTTCTGGTGTCTCCAATGGTTCTTGGGTTTGAACCTCTTCATCTTTTGATTCTTCTATTGGAGTTGAAGAATCAGCTGCATCAACTTCTGGGATCATCGTTTGCTGAAACTCCACCTGTTTTGGAGTATGCTTCACCTGTTGCGAAGTACTACTTGTCTGGATAGCTTCACTTGTTACCTTCTTTACTAGGGCAGATTCATCAAAGGTAACATCTCTGCTACAAATTATCTTCTTGGTGTCTAAACACCTAAGGCGGAATCCCTTCACTCCATGGGTGATTCCTATAAAGAGAGTCTTCTTTGCTCTCGGATCAAGCTTGGATTCCTTCACGTGATAATAAGCAGTGGATCCAAATACATGTAAGGAATCATAATCAGTAGCAGGTTTTCCAGACCATACCTCCAATGATGTTTTTCCTCCTATCGCTGATGACGGCAGACGATTGATGAGATGGCCAGCATATGTCACAGCCTCAACCCAAAATGCCTTGCCTAACCCAACATTAGACAACATACATCGAACTTTCTCCAATAGTGTTCGATTCATACACTCTGCCACCCCATTCTGTTGTGGTGTATGTCTAACAATGAAGTGTCGAACAATACCATACTCATGGTGTAACACCCCAAAATACGGGTTAGTGACTAAATTGTAAAACTTCAGAATTTGGTGATTAAATTAGAATAATTGGATAATTCAATGATTTATCTGGAAAGATTGTTAGTAATTATTAAAAGAATTAAAGGGCAAAATGGTCATTTAGCATGAAAGATATTTTTTCCCAATATTATGAATGAATCACGTTGGGGTGGGGGAAAGAGTTATCTGAAAACTCTTTATTCTTCCTTCATTCTTCTCCCAACCGTGGAAGCTAGGCAAAGGTAAGGGTTTTCTGATTTGTTAGTTATTTGTTAAATTAAAGGTTAGGTTTTGATCATTAGATGATAACTAAGCTTAAGGAAAGCTTAAGTTGTCTTATAATCAAAAGATGAAGAAGTTATAAGAGATTTAAGAAAACGAGTTTTTATATCAAATCATTGAAAAGAGTTGATAAGTTGAATTTGAAGTTAAATTTGACTTGTCATCATGCTAATTAAGGAATATGAAGTGTTAGAATTGTATTTAGAACATATTGAAATTTGAGTATGATTCTTGAATTACATATGAAGGATAAGATTTTGAAGTTATAGATGATTTTCATGGATATAAGTTGGTTTAAGTAATGGTAGTTGAGTTTAATGATATGATAGGGGTTTAAAATAAAAGAATTAAGTGAAGAATTGATGATTTTCGGGGTTAAAATACAATTTCTGGGTAGAGGGAACCGATACCCTATGAATGAGAATCGATTCCCCCCTAAATAAGAAAATGGAATTTTATTCATTAAACCGATTTAAGTTATTAACATCAAGTTTAAAGTTTAGGCTTTTGATAGTTGTTTTGAAATGATATATTTATATAGATATTGAGCCTAAACAAGTTCCGGAATAATCAAAGGATTATAATCGAATCAAAGCAAGGCTAAGGTGAGTGCAATTTTAATTGTACTTATATTATTGAACGAACATTGGCTTGCGATGAGCCAATGATGGAGTTACTATGGTAAGAAGTGACTCCTAAAATGTTATTTGATGTGTGATTCTTATATGTACATGAATACATGATATGCATAAACATAAGAGCATGAAACATAAGATATATGATATGATATACATGATTATATGCATATGTGATATATGCTATGAGATATGACCAATGTGAAATGAAATAAGCTATGTGAATATATGAAATGACATATGAATATGCAATATGTGATATGATATGAAATATATGGTTACACATACATGTGGTATGTGACAGAAGAGAAAGAACAAGTGATGAGAAATATATTCATAATAAATGTCCATAGTATATGATACGAGAGCTATAGGTATAGTTGGCATGCCAAGAGTCGAGGGTATTGTAGTCCTTCGGGACGTAGTAGTCCTACGGGACATATATAGCAGTCCTTCGGGACGAATACTGAACAAATGTTCGGTGCCCCATGAGGGAATTTATACGAGCTGTGGTGACAGCATTAGTGCACAACCTCAATGTACTCACATACCTCTATTCTCAATAATATACATGGGCAACAACAACAACAATTGAAATATAAATTAAAGTTAAAGTGATGCAAAAAGGTAAGTTTCATGTGTGCATGACTTGATTATATATATGTCATATGAAATATATACATGCATATTGAAATATCATGATCAAATGGTAAGAATGCATATTCATGAATCTACTGTTACATATTTATTTATTGCCTCACTAAGTCTATGACTTAGCGTGTAAGTGATTTACACGTAGGTACCAAGAAACGTGAAGAGCAAGAATAGAAGTGGCAAGGACAATATTATTACTATAATATCATATTAGAAGTAATCGATAAAGTATGTATTTTGTTGTGTATAGAGTGTTGGCATGTAATAAGTTGTTAATTATGAGCACTCTGATCGAGTTTGTATTTTGTGGTCTCTTTTATGTAAATTAAAGTAATTTTGTTTTAAACAAAGTTTTAAATTCCCCGGGGTTTTTCTTTAAGTGTCAAGGTTTGAAAAGTCAATGTGACACCTCATACTCGTATTCGGATTGGGTACGGGTTGGGGTGTTACACATGGCAAACGTCAAAGAATGGGTCACTTTTATATTCCCCTCCATTGTCCGTCCTAAGACGTTTGATCTTTCTACCAGTCTGGTTCTCGATCATATTTTTCCATTTCAGGAAAATTTGAAGCACTTCATCTTTAGACTTCATCGGATACACCCAAACTCTTCTGGAAAAGTCATCTACAAAATTTACAAAATAATGGTTTCCTCCCAAAGACGATGTCTTTGAAGGACCCCATACATCTGAGTGAATATAATCTACAATACCTTTTGTATTATGTATAGTGGTGCCAAACTTCACTCTCTTCTACTTTCCTAGAACACAATGCTCGCAAAAGTTCAATTTGTAAGCCTTTGCACCTTTCAACAATCCTTTCTTTGCCAGAATTTACAAGGATATCTCTCCAGCATGTCCCAACCGCATATGCTACAACTGGGTTGCGTCCAAATCATAACCTCCGGAAGCTGCTGCAACTGCTCCAATAATTGTACTACCTTGGTAGTAATACAAATTATTTTTCCTGATGCCCTTCATCATCACAAGTGCGCCATATGTGACTTTTAAAACTCCATCTCTTATAGTGACTACTGAGCCTTTGGATTCCAAGGCTCCCAACGAGATGAGATTTTTCTTCAAACTGGGCACGTATTGGACATCCGTCAGAACTCTGGTTGATCCATCTTGATTCTTCAATCGAATTGAACCTATCCCAACAGTTTTACAGACATTGTCATTGCCCATATAAACAACTCCTGCATTTAGTTCCACTAAATCGGAGAACCACTCCCGATTATGGGACATATGATAGGTGCAACCCGAATCTAATATCCACTCATCGGAATGGAATGTTGTTGATGAAGCAACCAATGATATGTCAGAGTCATGTGCATCATGCTCTGCAACACATATATCTGGAGCAACTTTTCCTTTCATCTTCAGCTTCAGACAATCTTTCTTCCAATGGCCTTTCTCATGACAAAAGGCACATTCATCTTTTCCCAGTCTGGACTTCGACTTTGATCTCCCTCTCCACTTTGGCTTTTGACTTTTCGAGCGACCTCTTGCCACCATGGCCTCCGCTGGTTCGTATTTGCTCTCCTTCTTGGTTTTCTTCCTGAGTTCATAATTATACAAAGCAGTAGTTACATCTTTAAGGGTAACATTATCCTTACCATGAAGTAACGTTGTCTCAAGGTGCTCAAATTCATCTGGAAGAGATGACAACAGCATCAAAGCAAAATCTTCATCTTTGAAGGTTTCATCCATGCCCAATAAGTCTTCCACTAGCTCATTGAATGCAATGATGTGTTCATTCATACTGGTTTCTGGTTGATAATCAAATCTGAACAATCTTTTCTTCATGTGGAGACGATTCTGAGAGCTTTTCTTCAGGAATTTTTCCTCCAAAGCTTTCCACATCTTACTTGCAGAATTCTCGTTCTTGTAGCCAAACTTCTGCTCCCTGGAAAGACAAGATCGAATCATGTTGCACGCCAAACGATTGATTGTTCCCCATTCTTTCTCCTCCATATATTCAGGCTTTTCTTCCTCAATGGCGATGTCTAGACTTTGTTGGAATAAAGCGTCTAACACCTTGCATTGCCACATGCCAAAATGATCGGATCCATCGAACAACTCCACCGAGAAATTTGCATTTGACATCACCCTCCTCACCGGTCCAGATGAAGAGCTTGATGTCTCAACTGATCCGTATTTTGGCATTTTAATTCTAACGAACAATATTCAATATCACGAACTGTATCTTTTCAGCAACGGAACCACCAGGATAACCTCAACCGAAGCTCTGATGCCAATTGTTAGGGAAAACGGGTTATTTCCCACACGAACGTAGTTTTAAAATTGACCTAAAATGTCAAGATTAAAACCACCAAAGGTTGCACAGCGGATAAACCTGTCAAACTATTGAATATTGAAACACAATGGAAAAGAACCGAATAAAAACAATAAAGGAGAGAACACACCAAATTTACGAGGTTCGACGAGAATATCGTCTACTCCTAGGGCACCACACCGGATGATAACTTCACTATATCGCCAATATTACAACAAATGGAATTCTTTAGAATTTCCAAAGTGGGAGAATGAAGAATACAAGAGGAAGAGAGAACTTTTTTTTTTTTATGATTTCTAATGGAAATACTTAGGCCTATTTATAGTTGAGTTTTAAGAACAATATGTTCAAAGTTTGGCCACCTACCAAAGAATTTTCCAATGTGTACAAGTTAGCCACCAAATATGAAATTCACATGTTCAAAGTTTGGCCACCAACCAAGATGAAATTTCCAACTTGTCAACTTAATTTCTAGACAAATCTAACACAAACACCATGAATGAGAGCTCAGGTATGTCTCAAAAAACCAGGCAATCTCCTTATTTGAGGAATTTGTGGCCTCAGCTTCAAGCTAAGCCAACTAGGACTAGAAAGAGAGGTAGAGCCGCTTTATCATCAGCTGCACCACTCAAGAGAACAAGGACCAATATCCTAGAGTTTTATTCGCCAAGTTTTGTAACATCCCGCGATAAAAACCTCTCTTTGCAGGGTTTTCCGTATGGAATTCCTCAGCTTTCTGTTCCTAATTGTGGAACCGTTGGTGGAAGCATGGACAGTTCTTCTACACTGCCAGCAAGTTTGATAACGCTTCCCCTCCTTCCATGTTCTCCCTCGGTTCCCCTTGTCACCAACAAAATGACAGTAATAGATTTGAACACAGTGGCTAAAATTCCAGAAGAGATGGATCTATTGAATCAGCTCCAAAGTCCTCCCACCAGCAGCGTTATAGCACCTCAGCCGGTTCGACTTCAACCAGTGGGCTCCATTATCAGTGTTGGGTGCATCAAAGAGAATAAAAGCCTAACGCAAGCCCCAAAGAAGCCAGAAGAGGTTGAAAAGGAGGTTGAGTCCGAGGCCTGGCCAGCCATAGTTTCTGATTCAAACAACAAAGTTAGACTGGCAAATTCTGCTTACAAACAGATGGTGGGTCAACCAGAATGTCCATGGCTCGACTCCATAGTAACATGTGAAGGAAGAGTCATAGGCAACTCATGCAAAAAGTGGGGAAGTACTACTTCATCTCTCTGATTCGAGTTTGCTAGTTAAATCAAACGGGTTTTCATGCTGGGTGAAGATTGAGTGGGGAAGTGAAGGGAAGAAGAGCTCAGTCAAAGCTCTCTGTGATGTTAGCAGATCAACATGTCAGTCAAAGGACTATCTCTTCTCATGGAGGTTCCATCCATGTCCACAAGGAAGCGCATCTCATTTTAGGCGAGCTTGCCCTCAAATTTTAAGTGTATACAGATGTTTCACTACAAATACCAACTAGCTAGAACCGTATGTACAGTTGAGACCTACATATCAAGTATAAAGTGGAGTACTTTTCTGTCGGTGTCTGTATATATGCCAAGTTTGTACTCCTTGCTTCATCTTTGTTTGTGGCTCTATAATTTAATTCAACAATCACCCCAAAAAAATATGAAAATAATGGCGGAGCATACTACCTTGGCATAAAACAAAGTTGGACCACCAATGTATATTATTTTCCAACCATTATTAAATGAAAAGGTCCTATAGACTTTATCCAACCATAAACCCACAAATATATTTTACTTTTTATTGTTGTAAATACATGTAAACATAAGCTTCTGTCATATGGAGCTCTCTAATTTGCTATGTCATTTATTTATCATCCTTTTACATGCATATGCATTATATACGAGAAGCGAAAGTAGAATAAAAATGTAGCAACAAGATGAAGTCTGGAAATTAAAATCCTCATAGCCTAGGTTACTCCAGAGAGTTTCTTGTCTCTTCAGGATCCGCTGGTGGGCCCTTCCATTTGAAATTGTCTGCATATGACTTGGGCTGGAATGATAAAGGAGAAACCGATTAAATTCTCCCATGAGGATTTAATTTGTTACTAACAAGGATAAATGAGCAAATCAAAGAAAACAGTGGGACAAACCTTTAGAAGAGGGGTATGTCACTTCTTGGCCTGCAGAAAAACCAATGTGAAACCAAGCATTTTGGGGGAAATACAAATAGAAATCAACACTTTAAGATTGAATACAACAAAGAATTGAAACATGCAAGTACGAAATCATAAGTTTAGAATCCATTCTCATGAGAAATTTCTGGATTGCCGACTGTAACCAACTGCCGTTGGAATCGAGAAAGTTCAGTGGAGTTCATAATTGCATAAAAGGAGTCAAAGTAGTGGCTGCGGCGCGTCGAGGCACTTCTGTGTATTGTATGCAGAACAATGCAGCATTTTGGGGGAAATACAAATAGAAATCAACACTTTAAGATGGCATCGCATTGCAGTTGTTTGGCTTTTGATGCGTGAATTGAAGTGAAAAGGTGAAAACTGGGGTGGAAATACCTGGTATTCCCAGCCATATTTCTCAGCAAATGCCTTTGCAGCTTCTTCACTATCAAATTCAAGTCCAGCCTCACCGACATTGGCATACGGATCTCCCGTTGATGTCCAACCCATTAACGGATTATCCCACCTAAACAAAATGTCGACGGAAGGAAATGAAATAATGTCAATGTTTCTATTACCCGTAATATCATATTATCATTCATGAAATGAATGAAGAATTTTCATAGTAATAATAATAATAATTTACAAGTGGCAGAAAATTAATTGCCCATGATCAGGACAGAAAGCAGAAATTTAAAAAAAATGTAAGGTTATAAAATTATAAAATTTTAGGACTCCGAAATTAGATAATCAATAAAAAAATAAATAAAAATTCTAAAATATAACTAAATTAAAATTTTCCATAATAATGAGGAAACAAAATTACAGAAGGAGGTGAATTAATATTTGCAAGACTTTGATTTTCAAACGATATATAGAAATGGAAACAAGATTTACTTATGTGTTGATAGAAAATCGATCTTCCATTTCCCAACTTTCCCTGAGCCCTTCTGTGATGCAGTTCGAGCAGGAGAGTAAATTATAACCTGGTATGCTTAAAGCCGAATAACACACGTTAATAAACGAGTCAGGGAAACCTAAAAACCGCTATAAAGACGCATGCATTCCACAAGATTTGCTTATAAAAAAACTCAAAGAAAGAAAGATGTATACCCGTCGTTTTAGTTGTTGTTCTGGGATTCCGGAGACCATGCCAACCTCACCAGGCTTTGTATCGATTTCCATCAAAGCATCCGAAGAGCAGCAGCGTTTCCATAAAACTTGAGCTGGACGATGAGCTCGAACTACGCTCCGACCGACACGATGCACAAAACAAGCCATTTCCCCCTCTGTTTGGTTTTAGAGTCTCAAAGTCGATTAAAGATGATTACGTAAGAGATTTAACCAGAAGTTTCGCGCTTTCTGCTTTGGGTTCGGGTTATTGGGCTACTCTGTTTGTTGAATGGAGTTTTTTTTTTTGCACAATACCCAAGAGGGTCAATTTTTTAGAGTATTAGGCCGGCCCAGATTTTATTTTGAAAAATACGGCAAATTTTACCGCACGTAGGCTCCGAGTAGTGTATCCCACATGAACCACTAATTTATTATCATTAATATGGCTTATCATCTTGATGTGATGAGTCTATTAAAAATTATTTTTTTATTTGTAGAATAAAATTAAAATCTTTAAATTTCAAAAAATAAATAAATGGAAGTTGTCTCTCGAGGTGACGAATTCCTTCAAATTCGAAATTACTATCCGTTGGTCAATGGGCAAATAAGCAATGGTCACTTGGATAGGAAATTTTTTAAATAAATAAAATTAAAAAATGAATTATTTATATTTTAAAAAATATAAAGTAAATAAATAATTACAAAAAATAAATTTTTACATGGAATTTACAAATAAAATTTATTTATATTTTCTAAGTTCTTTACGATGCCGAGGAGTGGTCGAATGATAATGCCGCAGGGCTCGTCGAGTACGTAGGGGTTGTAGGTCTTGATCCTCGTCGTTGTCATCATCTTACTGAGGAGGTATACTTAACACACTTTGCGATCCACATTCGAAATACGGTGATGGACTTATGGTATTTGACGCCATCATCGCCGTAATTTATTCGACTTGGCTGCTATTTTGTTGACCATATAGGATATAAGCCCACTCACCCGCAACCGCATGTTTTATCGAAGATGCTTGAGTGTATTGCGGTGCATCCCATAAACCTCCAACCTAAGTCGGTCGAGTCTCAGTTGAAGTATGATATGGATGATAAAAATTGAAACTAGTATGAGATGCATAATAATACTCTTCAGCTGCAGATGCTGAAGTGGAAGAAGATGACGATGATTCTTTCTTTTTGGACTTGGTGCATGTGGCCTGATGATGTTCTCATTCTCCTTTATCTACCCGTGTCGTGAGATATTGTTTCCTATTTGCTTCGTAATTTCGGAGATAGGAAGAATGGTCGAAATCTAGGTCCAATTGTGTAATGTCATTACGCGGGGGGACCGATAGTTCATGCTGATTCCATAGCTCGATGTAATAAGCGTGTTTCACATGTCAATTTTCTTTATGTTTCTCACGCGTATCAATTCTATAGATCGCGTCCATATCAACGATTTACGTAAGAATCAGCTGATACGACGCAAATTATCGCATCACTTTATCAGCGTCGTGCCACTTAACAATCGCATAATGCAATAACGACGTCACGACACACCATAAGTGGGACTCCTAAAAAAATCGCACTGGCAATAACTTGTTGATCTCCTCGTCAACATACTAAAACAAAAAAAACTGTAAATATTAAATATCAAAGTTAATATACATAAAGTTAAAAAAAATTGTATGTCATACCACATATCAAATGGCGATGTCGATCCTCATCCGTATATCTCGTGCAATGGCACCCGCCAACTACGTCTCTGATATTTTATGTTGCTATCTAAAATATTTAAAAATAAAAAAATTATAAACAAATAAAAAAATTAAATTTATGAAATTAAAAAAAGGTTAAATAAACGCAGTTAAACAATTACCTTTCAGTCAGTGGAAACTCAATGTGATTGTTGTAATTGGCGTAAAAAATAGGAATCGATACCAAACCCACGACTGTAGCAATATAAGATAGCCTGCTACATCGACTTTTCGGCCCGTCTGAACAATTGCAGCCTTGCAAAGCTCATGGTACATAAAGGTTAAATCGTTGAGCCCCAACTGGTATTACGACAAACAATGAAGTCTTCCAAATATTGCAAATACTAAGTGTGCGTTAAATTACCTGATTTATCCGATAATAATACCCCTCCGATCAGTTGGAAAAGATATGCTCGGGACGTGAAAATAACCTCATTCTCGATATAGTCGACTGTCACATGGAATTTATACCCCAACCACGTTATCACGTGAAAATAACCTCATTCTCGATATAGTCGACGTCGGATGGTGACATCTTTCCCAAAACTTGGTAGACCAATGTCGCGGGGTTGTAAATGTTCTTCCTCACCACGGGGGCTCTATTCACATGAACACCGAGTTGGTGAGCGACGTCTTCTAAATTAATCGTTGCTTCACCACTCGAGAAATAGAATGTGCGTGTCTCGGGCCGCTAGCGTTCAATCAAAGCCTCAATCAACGTTGGGTGCAGCTTGAAGCCACATACATATATGGCCGAAAATAGATCAGATTATTGCAGATATATTAGCATCCGCTGATGCGACGATCTATATGTCATACCCCGCTTACGAATATTTCATTCATCTTTCGGCCAACGTTGGATCGACGAAACATGGACGTTATCCAGATAAAACATATATTATCGGGTTGTTATTTTTCGAGATTTTCAAATAAAGCATTTTTTGGTATTTTTTGGATTTAGGGTTTGGGTAAAAAAACCAAACCATTATTTATTGCCTTAGTCTCAACAGCTATAAACGACTAGTTGTTCAAAATTTTGGCCTGACCATTGACCAACAACTACAAAAATGCTAGTAATTTTGAATTTGAGGTGATGAGTTCCACCTAATTTTTTTTGAAATTTAAATATTTTAATTTTATTATGTAAATAAAAAAATTAATTTTTTAATAGACCCATCACGTCGAGGTGACGAGTCATATTAATAATAATAAAATGATAGCCCACGTGGAGCCCACTATTGGAGGACCATTAAAAATAATATTCGAGGAAACTCGTCATCTACACTGTAACATTTGTCGTATTTCCTAAAATAAAATATGGGCCGGCCTAATACCCTAAAAAATTATCCCGCTTGGGGTATTGGGGAAAAAACCGAGTTCCTTGGTATTTTTGGGCTTAAACCTTAACAAAGAAAAACCCCACAAGGAGCATTGATGGTTTGATAGCAAGAAAAGGTGCTGTTTTTTTTTTTTGGAATTTGGAGTGTGGACAAATTCCAAGCACACCGGCCGAACATTTTTAGTTTTTTCTCTTGCAAATTTGTCTGTTTTGTATCAGCTCATGCCATTTGTTCTTGGTGTGTATCGAGATGAAGTCTTATTTACCCTTTTCTCGTCCTGTTTTGCCAACACCAACACTTTGTTCTTGTCATTGGTTTCTTGGAGTCTAGGAAAGGTTGCAAGTATTTCCGACCTCTCAATTTGCTCTCTCTGCTCTTCTGTCTCTGTATCATTGTAGCCTGCTAGTTTGTCAAGGAAAAGATCAATGTCAGCCAACGAAGTGGATTCAACGCTTCTCAAGCTAGAATCGGCGCGCTCCGATCTAAGAACACTCCTACAATCATCAGCTCAAATGGGAAAAGACCTGGAAAAGATGGAGAAGAAGTTTGATTATATAGATGAAAGTCTCTCAACAGCTGCAAAAAGAGTTGCGCCTTTGCAGTCCCTGGATATGGCTGCCAAGGCTCTTGAGACCAGAATTAATAGAGCGGTCACTCCGGCTCTTGATCTCCTCCATAGTTTCAAGCTCTCTGAAACTTTTCAGCACAAGCTCATTGAACTCTCCGACAAACTATCTATTGAGAAAAACCCAAGGAAGAGGCTTAAAAAGCTGCTCAAATACGTTCAATGTGTTGATCAGCTTAACGAAACTATTAACTTAATCAGTCGAGATGGAGAGCCGGTGATTCAAAAGCTTCAAGAGGTAGTGGAATTCTTGAGCAGAACAAAAGCCGCTGATCGAGATCGAACAGAAAGATTGAAGGAGACTTTAATCACCCTTAGAGCTTTATACGAATCTGAGGTTGATGCTATGAAGTTTGATGGGTTGCTTGACGAGTCTTTACTTAATCTGCAGGATGAATTCGAGATTATGTTACAGCAAATTAGACATCAAAACATAGGGGAGCAACAAGCGGATGAAGAAGCTGATCAACCAGTTCCAGTGGTCCCCGACATTGGCACAGAAATGCAGGTCCAAATCCTTAAGCGAATTGCAGAAACCCTCGCTGCCAATGATTGTTTGGATATATGTATTGATATATTCGTTAAGGTAAGCAAAATATCTTGCTTTTTAGATTTCAACTTCTCTTTTTTTTGGTTATTTTCCCAGGCTAGAACAACAAACTACTAGTTTGTAAACGAAATGCCATGACTATAAAAGGTGCAAACAATATTATGTGATTCAAACAGAGATGTAGAAGCTGACATTTTAGGAGATTTAACAGATTGCTAGAAGGAAGAAACTTGATGAGGTCATTGTATAATTCAACTTCGAGGAACTGAAAGCTTGTGTGCCATATGCATCGAGTTAGACTAGTGAGCCTAGACAGATAGTTCAAACAAGTAGTTTTGTTTTTACATTTTGGATCCTTCAATTTGTCACACTTTTGGTTGATTAACAGATGAGATACAGAAGAGCAGCCAAAGCGCTGATGCGATTAAGCCCGGATTACTTAAGAAAATACACTCCAGAAGAAATTGATGAAATGGAGTGGGAGAGCCTGGAGACAGCAATTTCTCTTTGGATACAGCATTTCGAGCTTGCAGTCAAAACGGTCTTTGTATCAGAAAAAAAACTGTGCAAACAAGTTTTGGGAGGACATTCCGAAGTGCTTATTTGGCTAGAGTGTTTCGTCAAGATCGCGGATAAAATCATGGCAGTATTTTTCCGCTTTGGAGAAGGTGTTGCAAGGAGTAACAGCGAGCCCCAGAAACTGTTCAAACTCTTGGAAATGTTCGACTCGTTAGAAAAGATGAAACCCGAATTTTCTGAGATTTTCGAAGGTGAATCAGGAGCTGATATTTGCATACGTTTTAGGGAACTCGAAAAGTTACTCGTCCATGCTTCAAGCAAAGTATTTTGGGAATTTGGCCTCCAAATCGAAGGCACTTCCGATGGTTTTGCACCACCACAAGATGGTTCAATACCGAAACTTGTGAGATATGCTGTCAATTACCTTAAGTACCTTACCACAGAGACATATAGTGCACCAATGGCTAAAGTTCTACGAGCAGAGCAGATCTGGAAAGCTGGCATCTTATCGAAACCCGACACAGATTGGAATTTACTCAAAGATGCCATCTCTAACATCATGGAAGCTCTTCAGAGACACATCGCGTCCAAGAGTTCGAGTTACAGGGACAAAGTCTTGCCCCACATATTCGTGATGAACACGTATTGGTACATTTACATGAGAAGCAGGAATACAGAACTCGGGAAGCTTTTAGGAGAGCAATACATGAAACGGAAATACAAGAGCGCTGCAGAGGAGTCAGCGTATATGTATCAATGGCAATCATGGGGAACATTAGTAAGGTTGTTGGGGAAGGAAGAATCGGAGGAGCAAGACACCAAAGCTGCAGCGGCTTTTGTGAGAGGTAAACTGGAAGCATTTTTCAAATGCTTTGATGAGATCTCACAAAGGCATGCAGGGGGTTATAGCATCCCTGACGCTGATTTAAGGGCACAATTAAGAGGAGCAACAGTGAAATTGGTGGTTCCTGTTTATAGTGAATTCTTGAAGACACACTCAAAGTTGTTGCCCGGAAAATCTTATGTTACTCCCGAATCTTTGCAAGAATTGGTGGATCATGTTTTCAACGGAACTGATCGGAGCGGCAACAGGAGACTGAAGCGCCGAGATCCCAAGGACAGTGTGCCGGGGAGGAAATCGGCTTCCATGGAGGGAGAGCTTAAGAATTTAAGACGATCTTGATGTATGGAATCAATGAATTTTTAGTACTTGATAGTTTTATTTCCCCCCTTCAAACTGTTGTACGAAAAACTAATTAAAATTGCTTACTTTTTCATAACACAGATTCGTACATATAATTGGATTTTATGGAACATCCTGAAATGATAATTAAACAAAACGTGAAATTGAAAAAAGAAGACAATTTCGGACTTTCCTCATAGTGTTCATTTTTGACATACATAAGTCATGCCTGATTGTATTTCAAAAAAAAAAACTCCTTCCTCATTGACTCCTATTTTGAGAGGCCCAAGCTTATCGAAGCCCAACCTAAAAGGTAATAATATTGCAGTGCACGCAAAATCTTCCAAATCCCAACCGAAGTAGGCATTTTAGCATTTGTTTGTGCCAATGTTTTGTTTCCTTGCCTTAATTGAAGACAAAACAACGGTTTAGTGGATAACTGTTATCGGAATCATTCCCTCATCTCTAAGAATCTACTCAAATCAACCTCTTCCTTGCCAAACTTTCGCCTCAAATAAAACCAACAGATTTATCTCCAGACAAAACAAAGTTTGTTTGTCCCTGAACTAATTATGGCTGATCCCAAAGGCCCAAACGAGTCTTCATTTTCCTTCTCCGACTTCCCTGAAGACGTCCAGCTTTGCATCCTCTCCTTCCTTTCCCTGTCCGAGATCGCCAATTTCGCTTGCACCTCTAAACGGTTCCTTTCGCTATGTCGAAACGACATCAAGCTCTGGTTCACCCTTTGCCAACGCCGGTGGGGCTCCAAGACCCAGATCAATAAATGGGGTGGCGGTAAAATCACCTACAAGCTCCTTTACAAGACCCTAACCCAGTGGGAGAATCTCATCGGCTTCTGGCGCCACTGCGGTCGAGCCGGCCTCTCAAGTCAATGTCCTCGGTTGATTATTTTCGAGTGGGGATCATCGTTTGTTTCCGGTTCTAGGGTTTGTCCTTATAAAAACGGAACGTACCATGTTACGAAAGAACCGTTCTTGTGGATGGGGATATCCCCAGGTGGGCAAATCGTTTACTTTCTCGATCTAGAAGGCCAAGCTGAAAAACCGTCCGGGGATTTCGATAGCTGGTTGGAATTTGTCTGCTTGGACCAAAATTTGGTTCCAGCCAATGTTAATTTCATGGGTAAGGATCATTTTATAGTAGAAGAAAATTTAAACTTTTGGAATAGTTGTAAAAGTAAAGATGTGTTGACAAGGAGTTCAAGCTCAAAGAATTTGATAGAAGATAGTGATGAAGTTATTGAGAGTGGAACTGCCGGAAGCTTACCCGACCGTTTGGTATCGGAAATGTATACTTATTTCGCAAATAGAACGAGCCCCGTTGGGGATAGAGCGTGGAGGAGGCAGAGGAAGAAGGAGAAGGAAAGGCAAGGGATGAGGAAATGGGAGCCTGAGCATTTCCTTAAAGTTGTTGATTGCTCCCCTACTCCAGATAAGCCCTTGCAGGGTCTTTGGAAGGTGTTGTGAAAACTCCTCGTTTTCCAATTTGTGTTTTATGTCTTAGGTTAACAACTTGTGTTTGTATATATATTGTTGTCCACTAATAAAGTAGTAGTAGTCTTTGGAGTTATTGTCTGACTTGGTAGGATGAGTAGCAAAATGGGAATGATTGTAATGCTGCCTTCTAAGGTTTTTTGTGAAGGCTTGCCTTAAGACTTTTGTTAACATTTCATTGAATTCTAGTTTTCAGCTCATGCTGTCATGTTAGTACTGATTGATCCTTGTTTTCTCTGGCTTTCTTTGCGGTCTTTTTTGTGGGATATCATCTGATTCGGTTTGCAATTGCACTTGGTTAATATGATTTACGAATGTATTTGTCTGAAGTGTTTGATAAATGTTTCCCATCATGTCAGGTTGTTCTTTATTTCAGCCCAGATTTGACTCTCATCCAGCTTATAATTGCAGGGAATTTCTGGTGACAAGAACTTGAATTTTTATCTAGTTAAATATGATGAAATTGGGGGCATAATCTGCCAAACGATTGGGGACTTGTCATCATCCTACACACTAGTGTTCTGGACATCAGAACCTATGTTAGAGGAGTCACCTTTTTCTGCAGAAGAAGAACATATCTATGAGAATCGCATGCATCTTCAGCCATTTGCAGCTGAGGATCATAGTCTGCCTGTCATGACAGATATTGAGATGGTTTCTCACATTCTGCATATTAACTCAAGTTGCAACTTAATACTTCCATCCTTGGGATCTGCTGGTCTCCAGCATGGGGAAGGAAGGATTTGGCAATACATAAATGGGACATTCGGGTTTGGATTTCTTCATGATCATTTTGTTATGGACCTGAAACATATCGTCCTAGATGGTCGTCTCCTTGATTCAGTGAATTTGTTGCATTGATTTCTTTTTTCATATACAAATTGCTTTCTAATTTGATGTCGTGCTGCTGGTTATTGCACATTACATTTTGTAATATGTTCACATCTTTGCGCCGTTCGGCCATGGAAATCCCAAGTTCCTTCTATATTCTTTTTCATTCTTTTCTTGAGATCATTTACAATTAATGAGACTATGAATGTAAATCTAAACATCAATAGTTCATATAGTGGCGATTCGGTTTACGCCTCCTCAGATGCACGAATCACAGCTCCTTCGAAGAATTCGTAGACTGATCCACTTTCAATGGAAGGTCAAGATCCCGCACATATGCAGGGATGCTAACGGTGTAGCTGTTGCCTTGGCTCGAATGGGAACAAATGGGAGGCCAGGACTTTCGTTATCACAGTACCCACCTGATGGGATGAACGATCTCCTCAACCTCGACTGGAATGGCTTGAGAGGCTGATCTTACCACTGCTTTCGCAGTGTTTTATCTTGTAACCAAAAAATGAAACATGCATGACAGAAATTATGATTCAACAGCAACTTGTGCTGCATTAACTTTCTTCTTCAGACACTCTCTCCCAATCTTTGTATAAATCATTCTAAATATGCAGCTGTATTTTCATTCCTGCATTAAAAAAGAAAAAAGGAAAAAAATATCATGATCTAGCTGAAAACATTAACCGTAAATTGCAATAAAAGATTCAAAAACTTATCAACCAGTATTAATGATATAAGAGAACTGTAAAAAGAATAATTTATCTTCACCAATGATATGAATTCTGACCTTAATTCTCTAAGTGCACCGCTGGAAGTGAGATGAGACAAGGTCGAACACAAGATTTTATATAAGAGATGAATTTCTAAAATTTTAGGAAGGGATGAATTATATTATTTTAGAGGAAGACGAATACATAATTTTAATAAAAAAATACATAAAAAAATCTAAAATATATAATAATTCTAAATATATGCTGGCAAAATAACTGAGCAATAATATCATCTTTGCATCACATCTGACAATCATGCAAAATAACTGAGCAAAAGTATTATTCTTTTGCATCACATCTGACAACTTCATAGAATTCAGCCCAAATCAAATCAACCATGCAAAAACAAACATTGTTTTATACATGTCGCAATAAGTGCAAGGAACAATACTGCAACTACATGAAAAGTATTAGAGAACAGATTTATGATATCCGTCTATGACTAGTCCAGGTGTATTCATTAGTCTTCCTTTATAAGTGAAATTCCATGAGCATCTTACTGTCAATGACAAAAAAAATTATAAGAAAATAAATTATTACCATAAGAAAAATATGCAATTAAACCCTACAAATCCCATCAATAGAAGCAAGAAAGGCTAAACTTTTGATTTCTATTCAATTCTTGCTAACATACATTCATCTAGCTTACGTGCTTAACTATGGTGCCAGTAGGCCTCAGGTCAGTGAAGGAAAGTAAAAGAACATTACGTTAACAAAAATAAAAACAAAATGTTGCGAAAATTATCAAATCTGATAGATAATATACAATTTTCTCTACAAGATTAAAAGTTCCAAAGTGTCGACACTCCCAAAATTGGTGATTACACAAAGTTTTACACCCATCTAATACATCAGGAAACCAATAATTTTTACAGACACAAATCAAGACAGTTTCCACACATTCAACATATAGGCTTCAAAAGATTTGCCAGAATTCAGAGATAGCAAAAGAAAACGAAGCAACTGAAGGCAAAAAAGAAAGAATTGCCTTATCTTCCCAAATGAAAAAAATGGGTATGCGTAACCAGGCATTGAAGGCTTGGATGAAACTCTTGGCTCCGAAAACCAACCCTACCAATACAATCGTATCTGGCTCTTGTCTTCCTCTGTTCCTGCCCTCGAATAACCTTCAAATAGAAGCTCATTTAAAAAGAAAAAGCCCACTTCAAATTCAATTTCAAATTTACAAACCTCTGTTTCGAAAAGCATACAACTCCTCCCAATCTTTCTTCATTCTCTCAAAATCATCCGAAACTGAATTTCAACACTAAGATTATTCTTAACTCCTTCAAGATTATGCTCAATCTCATCCATTTTCTCCGCTAGATAACCTCTCCAATCTAGAAACTCTTTTCCAATTCCTTAACGTCCACCTATTTCATCCCTTTTCTTCCTACTACTCAAAAACCCAAGGTCACGAATTCGTCTGTACCAGATTGTCTTATTATAAAAATATTTATCCTCTAACATTTGATTTAATTATAAGTCATGTCCTATAATCTTAAGATTTACATAATAATCTATAAAATTATAATTAAATTTATAATGATCTAAAATTTATACAGTGGATAATTAGTAGATGAGTAAGACCTCGAACCCATAACATATCTATTACCCACGATGAGTATAACTTTTTACTTTTATACTTGTCTACTACCCTCTAAATTTATATCCATCGCCTCATCAATTGAAGCAAATATAATACGAAGTCTACGAAATTATACTCATCTGTTATCCCTAAACACGATAACAAACATGTAATTTTAAGTTTTTAATTTTAATATAGATTAAATATATTATAATATATATCCTAATAGAATTTTCAATGACTTGATATTGAATATTTAAATTTAATATATATGATACTTGAATTTTGCATCTTAAAGAATAATATAATAGTTATTCTTTTACCATTTACATAATTTAGTTCATATTTTAAGTTTAAAGAGATCTATGAAACTCCAACAGCTAACGGCCCGGCTCCAGAAAAGACCAAAAAAAAAATTGACGTGGCGGTTCTCTAATTGTTTAATAAAGGGATAAATAAGCAAACGCGACTGCAATCCATAAAATAGCGCGTAACGCTGGTAAAAAAGTTAAAAGGAGAGAGAAAGAGGGGAAAAAACAATGGGGTGTTTCCCTTGCTTCGACGGAGGAAACAAAGAGCGAAAGGAGCAAGAAAGGTTGGCCTCTGCCGAAGCTCGTGCCAGAGCCGCAGAGGCCGCTCAGAAAAGGTAATCTAATCCCCCCTTCTCTTTAATTTCTCAACCCTTTTACAACTCGCTATTCTTTTCTCTCATATTCGGATTAGCATATGAAAAGGTATAGGTTTCCTACATTTTTTTTATTAATTCCCAAACTTTTCGAGGAGGCCATATAAGACTGATCCGTTCGATTTGGAAAACTCTTTGGGTTGTTGAGTTTTGATATAAAGAGAAATCCAGTGCCGAAATTAGGGATTGCAAATTTGTTATGGAAGATTGAAAAATTGGATAATAATATCGATTTGATTTCCTTATCCAAGTTGTTACATGAACTAATAGCTGTGAAGTCCTTTGCTCTTTGTAGCTGTGCAAGATGAATATTCCTCTGATTTGATGGCAAATAGAGGAAAAGGCATGATAAGGGTATTGCGAAGCTTTCTAACAGTTCATTTATTGCATCTTTTTAAAAATTGAAAACATTGATCAAAATTGCAGGCAAGAGCAGTTCGAACAGTCAGCTGCAGGAAGAGCTGCACGGGCACAGTTGCAAGCTGCTGCGAAGCAGTCAACAAATTCCAATAAAGGCGAACCTGTTTTGAAGGTGGTTTCTCAACAAATAGTAATATTCCAATGTAGCTTCAATAACTGGTTTCTCAATTTCACCGTTTTATCGTGGCATGGTCTTTCCTTTAATGATACTTTTGTCCTCCAATCCCATGCCATGCTGCCTTTGGCTCTTGCACTCTGATAAATAATCCAATTTCCTTTGGGAATTAGTGTCCATGCTATTTACAGTTCATCAACAAATATACAAATTTGACACTTTCGTTGATTGGTGATTCTGTTGCAGTGGCAGATGGGTTGAAGTATTTCTTAGCCGAAATTGCTCATGTATATTGGTAAATCTTTCTGCATGGTTATTTATTCAACAATTTTGGTTACAGATTTGCCATCAAGTATTCCTTCGTTTTTCTACATCAGTGGTTTTTTTCTTTCTTATGCACATCATGATTTCCACATGGGTTTTTTATGTCATCACCCTGAATGTCATGCGCCAAAGGGATTCAATCTCTTTCAGCAATTTCCTCCATAACTCTGTTTATGCCACATTGGTAGTCTTATGCACATCACCATCAAGAATTTTAACACACCAGAAATAAAATTTCTGTTCTGTGATCATTTCCATCTTAAACTCATGTTTTTATGCCTAAGGTTTCTTCACACTATAATAGGCATCTGTTCCATCTGATACCACTTCTAGCTTCAGGCAGGAGGATTTTGGGACCATTTCAATTTCATTTAATTTTTCACCTTGTAAACTTCTTGTTTTCTGTCGTGCAGAAATAAAATTTAATGCTACCATAATTTGCAAGTTCGAGTTCCTCTTGTCAATAAGCTAGTGATAAGGTGCACTAACAGTTCAGTCTTTGTTCTCTATTTTCAGTGGTAATGTATGATAAATCCAAGATTGGGTTGAAACTGTAACCTTACGTTTTTTTTTCCTCTGTACAATTTCAACCTGGACTTATCTAATTTATCGATTTCCTGTACAGATTCCCTTCTTCCCTCTCTAATTTTGTGCCCCTGTAGTTTTTAATGTGCCCGGTTTTCTGGATCGTGTGACATGGAAATTCGGTTTCTACGAAATAAAGAGAATTTTGTTATGGAAGAAACCTGAGACTTAAAAAGAATTATGGTGTCTAGGGGCGATCGTTCGATCGAGTCGAGTCAAATAAAAAATTTGAGTTATTCGAGTTGATGAGTCTTATTTTACAACTCGGAGTTGACTTGAAATTTTTTCGAGTCCAGTCGAATTTTCGAGTTTGTGTTTAAATTTAATTATCAATATTTGTAATATTATGATATTATTTAATTTCAATTTAAATAGTTTTTTATGTGATATAATTGAAGAGGGTCTCGACTCGATTCAAACACAATATATGTCTGTTTTTTTCACATGTGATATACATATATTATACATAATTGAGGGATTCAACTCTAATTTAAAAATTCATCCATTAATTATTAAAAAAATTGAGTGAGTTATATTTTACAACTCCATTTGAACTTAAATTTTTTTCAGTACAATTTGAAGGCATTTTGAGTAGAGTTTTTTTTAATCGAGTTTGAATTAATTGATTTTTTGAATCGAGTCAAGTTTTGCTCATATGGTGTCAATAGAAAAATCTGTAGCAAAAAATTAAGAAGTTGCTATACATTTTAATAGAAATTTTATGCCGAATAACAGAATGTAGGACCGACTAAACAACCTTACCTAGCGCTAACTGATCAAAATCCCATCATGTGAAGGCTTCAACAGGAGCTGATAGCTTCAACTCATAGGCTGCTTGAAAGAAGCCTACTGCTAATTGCAACGACCCTTCCATTTTGGCAATCAATCCACGCATCATGATTTGTAGGATCTAATCGAACAGCATTCATTAGGAAGCTTCTTGCAACCGGATGTGATTAAATTGCCCTAGAAATGCTGCTGTTAAAACAATGCTCTGGTTTTATTGGCAGTGAGCGACACCAAGCTGAATGGACTTCAAATAATGAATCTGCAAAATGAACGCCTTGGGTAAACAAAGATGCAGTGATGGATGGATTTGTACCTGTTGTATGCCAACTTTTGGGTGAACAAATTTCTAATGACTGGCTTTTTTAATGAAATTTCTGCATCAGGCCACGAATAAAATTTGGTATCTAGATCTTGGCAGGCAGCCATTTCCGTATTTCTGTCAGCTACATTCTTCAACAACTAAGGTGAAAAAACACTTAACTTTTTTCACCCGTATGTGGGATTTGCATCTGTATCAGGAGTCTTTGAATGAAAGTGTGACTAGACCGCGCTTCTCTTTGTGCTTGAATCGGAGACAGCGAGGTTCGGTAATTTTCAATTGCTTGCTTGGGCTGTTCCTGATCAATCTGACACAGCTTTCAATCTAAGAAGTTCTAATTCATCCATCCTAAAGATCAGGATAATTTGATTGATTCGAACCTGTTGCTACACCGATTTATTACTGATATCACATTGCAATCTTTACCTTCTTTCTTCCACTTGTATATATCATATGTATGTATGTATATGCACACTTCTTTGATTCTTGTCAATTATTACTTTTCTTCTTCATTTTACCGTCTGTTGTACTTCAAAGGAAATAATTACGTTCAATGTCCTTTTTTTTGCATTCTGTTGCTCGAGTTAAAAGCCATTGTTATCCGAGTTATTAGGCCTCCTAATCCATTCTTGGCGTTTAATGGAGGGATCATTTGTTGTCCTAAAATGAAGAAGGCTAGTGTTAATTTCCTACCCACTTGCGCCTGCCTGACGCTATTAGGGGTGTTCAAAATTCGATTTTAATCGAATTAATCGATCGAACTGAATTAGTTCGGTTAATTTGGTCGGCCATCGAATTAGTTCGGTCGGGGAACGGTTAAGGATTTTTTTAGAATTCAGTTAACAGTTAATTCGATTCGAAATCGGTTAATTAACCGAATTAATATTTAAATAATATTTAAGATACTTAGCTGGCCCAATCTATTTAAAACCCAAATCAATATTAATTAATTAAAATAATCTCAAAACTAAATACAAAATATTTGAATCAAATTAATTAGATATTATTTAAATAAATTGTAAATTGTTTTTTTAATTAAAAATATTAAATTCTAAATAATTTCGGTTAATTCGAAAATTAACCGAATTTTATTCGGTTCGGTTAATACTTTCAAAAAAAAGTTTGGTTAGATTAACGGTTAAAGAAAAAAAAAATTCGATTAATTCGAATAAGTGTATTTCGATTCGGTCGACCACCGTTTTAACCGAATGAACATCCCTAGACACTTCTTATTGAACTTTGAAACCCAGATCCAAACCCATGTAAATCGTTAGTCAAATTTTCAATACTTATCTTTAAGGTTCCTGCGTGTTGATAGGGGAATCCACATGTCAATGGAGGCTCAACTGTTACTCTCTTGCAGTCCATCCGTCTTCATCTCTTTTCTTTGTCTGCTTCAAGATTGGTTTGAAATGTGAATAACTTCATTCTTTGTACAACACTCGTTATAGTTTTTGTCTATTATCCTCTCTTTTTCTATTTGATTTTAGAGTAAATTATGCATTTAGTCATACAAGTATATACACGATTTTATTTTGATCACTTAATTATTTTTTAAAATCATATTTAAGATTGCATTTCGATTATGTTTTGATCATCTACTATTAAAAAATAAAACTGTTGACATGATAATTTTTTATTTTTTCCAATGATGTGTAGTATTACCTCATGACGATAAGCTAATAACATCATTAATTTTTTAATTATAAATGATCGAAACAAAAAATATAATATAACTTTAGATATTATCGTAATCGTCCTTCGGGTGGGCCCATAATTGGGCTTCGACTTAAATGAAGCATGTTAGAGCCGCTACCGATCATTGTTTAAAAGAAAAATTAGGTTGATCGGACACCTTAATTTATCATCCTACCTGGTTTGCGTTTTACCAGAAAATATATCAGCTTCAGGAGTCGATTACAGTCAAGGAAAGATTAACGCCCTTGTACTGCCTTTTCGGTACTAATTTAATTTCTCGGTTGTCTTAATTGCAAAAGTCGAAGGTTAAATTGAAATTTAAAGATTTGATTCGAACTACTTACCTTTGATTGATTAAAATTATCCTAAAAATATCATAAAAATATTAGGTTGCGAAATAAAATATATGAATAATTTACAAAAAATAAAAAAGGTAAAAATGTTTAACGATAGTAAAAAAGAAAGAACATGTTAAAACTTAAAAAAAATTAAAGGATTAAATAAAAAAAATGAAATTGCGGGACCAAATTAATACTAAAGATGTGTTGCAAGGAAAAATAAAAAGTTAGAGGGGTTAAATTGCAAAAATATGAATTACAAATATTGACTAAATTGAATTCATTGAAAATTTAGAGGCAAAATTGCAATAGGTGACCAAAATGAATTACATATAAAAAGTCCAGAGACTGCGGAAATAATTTAAAATTTTCAAAATTACAATATGACCCTCGTTATAAATAGCCAAAAAATCAGAAAAAAACACTCATTTTCACTCCCCCTCTCAAATGTTAAACCCTCCCCCTCTCATATTCTTTCAACTTTCCCTTGGCCGGTCGAAAACCGACCACCTCCTGACAAAACACCACCGCCCGGACCGCCGCTACCCAAACTTAACCAAAATGTTCCTATCCACCCCGTGAGTATGAAATCGAAGCCCGATTACTCCCAAAAAGGTCCCAATCGGCGTAGATCTAGATTTAAAGTTTCGTTTTTTTACCTATTTCTGATGAAAATCTTTCGTTTTTCGGTGCCACTCCCTTCCTGAACCGTGACCAATGTTGCATTGTATTTTAGAGCTTGTAAAAAAAACCTTATTCGGCATTGTTTTGGTTGTTTTTTTGGTAATATGGCTTGTTTTGGTTTTGGTTTTTTTATTTGATTGTGTATAATTTTTTTTTGTTCTTCTCTTGTACGATTGTTTGCTTGTATTGCTGGGTTTTTTTCGATGCCTTCTCTTGTTCCCCGGTGAGGAATTTATAGCCCTCAGTCGGGGTTGTTTTTCGTTTGCTTCGGGGGATCGTTTACCCCCGTCTCCCGATTTAATTGGATGGACGACGTTGTTATTGAAGACCCGGGATGGTGCAGTCTCAGGCTGTCCTGATTTGAACGCAGAGAATCTCGATCGATGTAATTTAGGTCGTTGGTGACCCTTCAGTTGTTAACCACCCTTCGGCGTTAGTGCTAGGGTTCCCGAAACCCTAATCTATTGGGTTGGTTCAGCTTGGCAACTTGCTCACTAGGTTAGGTGGGCTTGTGGATGGGCTTCTCACCGGGTTTGCTTGCTAGGTTAGGCTTGTAGGCACGGTTGGGTTTCACTTTTGAACCTGGATTTTGGATCTTTTGGACTTATTAGACCCCTAAAAATGAATTTTTTTTAATAATAATATATTATAATAAATAATAAATAATAAATATAAATAATATGTATGCTATATTTATTTTAGCAACATACATTATATTTAAAAAAAACATTTTAAAAACTATATACTATATGTTTTCAAAAATATTTTAAAACTATATATTATATGTTTTCAAAAATACGTTTTCAAAATCTATATTATATATATGTTTCCGAAAACCGTTTTTTGAAAAATTATATATTATATTGTTTTCAAAAACCGTTTTCTGAAAACTATATACTATATGTTTTTCAAAAATATTTTCAAAAAAACTATATATTATATGTTTTTAAAAATATGTTTTCAAAAACTATATTTTATATATATATATATATATATATATATATATATATATATATATTTCCAAAACCCATTTTTTTAAAAAAACTATATATTATATTTTTTTAAAAAATCGTTTTTTAAAAATTATATATTATATATTTTTCAAAATTATTTTCAAAATTTATACTATATTATTATATATACACTAAATAATCTCCGGACGAGTCTAAGATATAATTTTTAAGAAAAATAATTAAATAATTAAAATTAAACTATAAGAATAATTAGGTGACAAATTACGTAGTTTACCCTTAATTTTAAAGTACTCCATATATTCATCTTGAAGGCCGGCATACCAGTTATCACATCAAAGCGGCGTCGCGTCTCTTCTGAAGCTTAAATAAAATTAGGGTGCAGAAGGCATGAAAACTGAGAAAAGCAAGTCAGCAGAGATGGATCCTGGAATCTGGAGCAAGTTACCACCGGAACTTCTGGAGCACATACTCTCCTTTTTGCCTCTTAAAACGTTACTGACTTTGAGGTCAACTTGTAAGCGTTTCAAGTCTCTTGTGTTCTCTCCTCCTTTCATTTCCAAACACTCATCTGCTTCTCATTTCACTTCGTTCTTGTTGCTTTCCCATCCCCAGTGCTATGGCCATTTCCCTCTCTATGACACCATCCGTGGGGCTTGGCGCAATTTAGCCCTCCCCTTCTCTTTCTTGCCACCTTGCGCTGCTCAGTTCAATCTCCTTTCATCATGTAATGGACTTGTCTGCTTCTCTCTCCCAAATTCGTGTTGTTTCCTTGTTTGCAATCTATTGGCCAAATCTTCCAGGGTTATTCAATTCCCTTTCTCCCCTTTTGCCTTTGAAATGCTTACTCTGGTTTCCGCGCCGGATGGATATAATATCTTCATGCTTTGCTCTAAATTCTCTTCCAATCATGCTTTTGTGTACGACTCCAAGGATCATTCATGGACACAGTACGATGGTTTTCAACCAGTCCTGATCGATAATTTCCATCAGGAAGGCGCGTCCTTCAATGGGTTTTTGTGTTTCGCTACTCCTGAACCGTATTCCGTTGTGTCCTTCGACTTGGAAAAGGGGAATTGGGAAACTCTCAACACTGAAATGCCTGGGGAGCTTACATTTGTGAGGCTGGTGAGCGACCCCGATGGAGGGAAATTGTATTTGGTAGGGGGAATCGGGAGGAATGGAATTTCGAGGAGCATGAGATTGTGGGAATTGGGTAATGGAGGGATGTGGGTGGAAGTGGAAAGATTGCCAGAATTGATGTGCAGGAAGTTCGTGTCTGTTTGTTACCACAACTATGAGCACGTTTATTGCTTTTGGCATCAGGGTATTATCTGTGTGTGCTGCCACACATGGCCGGAGGTTTTGTATTGCAAACTTTCAAGGAGAACTTGGCATTGGATACCCAAGTGTCCTTCGCTCCCAGACAAATGGAGCTGTGGTTTCAGGTGGTTCTCTTTTCTACCCGACTTGTATGCTTTGACTTGAGCTTCTTGTTACCATCAATGTGTTTATGCTCTACAATTTCAAATCACCAACCCGCCTTCTAACTTGGATGCTTGCCCCACCCCCCCTATTGGTCCCTGTTTTGCATTTTTCAACATGTTATATTTTCTTAAATTGATGTTGCCCTGCTTGTGCTTGTTAAATCCCTGTTCAGTGTGATGAGATGCGTATTATTTTAATGAGAAACCTTTGAGCAGTCAGATTCGGTTGATTGCAGTTTCTGAGTTATGACTCAGTGACAACCATGTTCAAAACAAATTATTTAGATGTAATGACCCTACTCGGGCACTATATGCTAAGGTAAATTGCAGTGCAGGAGGTTTTAGAACCACTATTTCAGGTTGATAACTGCCGAGTTTTATTTTCCTTTTCCCCCTCTACATTTTTAAAATTTAATCAAACAATAGTTTCCCAAAGTCAACTGTTACTAGTATTGTATCTTTTTTTGTTTATTTTGCTACTCTCTTTCCTTCAGATTATTACGTATAACAGCATATATTCTTCGTTTTAGATATAATCAAGTACCCGATTTATCCTAGTGGGGGAAATAATTAAGACCCGGTAAATCCTTCCAAAAATAGATCCTTTGAACGATAAAGATTATTTGACATAATCAAACCATGCTTTCCCTTTACGTTGAGTAGGATTTTTCACATCTAAAATTTGACAAAGAAATCGGGTCGGTTGCAACTTGCAAGGAAATTCCTTTGAAAACTCAAACACGTACAGCCTTTCTAGAACATTAATTCAACTTCAAACTTTAAGCATTTAGTCTAACAACGAAAATTAACATTTATAACAGCAGAAGCATTCAACCTGAATCCTATGTAGCAATCACATGATTTCAGTCCAATCATGGGACAAAGTGTATGAGCTAAAATATTACATTGTCAAACAGAGACCAATAGCAACAACTTCAAGTTGATGATTACCAACAACCATGTCACTAGCAAGTAACAATCAATTGATCTAATAGGATAAAACACTAATTTTCTCAAGTAAAATTATGAATTTAAATCTTGACCTTTACGAATGAAATAAATTAAGTTACTAGGATGACCCCATAATGGGTCTTTGCAAAACCCAATCCAAAATAATCGATCAGATACCAGTGTTTTATCCACACCAAAAAAAAAAGGCTATTGTCAACAGTAAAACCAATAAAAATTTAATAGCAGCTTCGTCATGGCCTAGGCCTTGGGGCAGCGTTGGATCAATTGGCCAATTGTTTGTAGGATTAAGACTAACCACTCCAAACTCCAGAGTCCGGAGGTGCAAATCCTTGAGTTCTGCTATTTTGCAACCAATTATATTTGGCTACAATAATTACTAGATAAATGATAGGGTAGATCATGGAAAAAATTAACTACTAAAACAAACGGTGGACCAGAGCAAAATATCTATAAATCGATTACCAGTGGTTAATCCACACACACCCCAAAAAAAAAACAGCTATTGTCAACAGAAAAACCAATAAAAAATTAATAGCAGCTTCATCATGGCTTAGGCCTTGGGGCAGCGTTGAATCAATTGGACAATTGTTTGTAGGATTAAGACTAATCACTCCAAATTTCAGAGTCCAGGGGTACAAATCCTTGAGTTCTGCTATTTTACAACCAATTATATTTGGCTACAATAATTACTAGATAAATTATAGGGTAGACCATGGAAAAAATTAACTACTAAAACAAATGGTGGACCAAAGAAAATATCTATCAACTAATTAAAGCATCCAAAATATCTAATCAAATAACTTTGTGTATATTTATATTACTAGATTGGACCCTCAGCTCCAAATTTAAAGCAAAATGGTATAGATTGAACTCCAAAACTAGATTCGAAATGCTACTGCCCATATACAATATTTACTATGGTCGAGCTGTTTTGGCTGGACCAAGTGAACCAACCAGCAGGACCGAAAGAAATCAAATGCCACTCTAACGTAGTTCACAAGAAGCCTAGTTAATAAGATTAATAATTTATTATAATGCGTTATGATCAAAGTTTTTTAACAATCCAAAAACTAAGTACTTTGTGAAAGTTAGTGGTTTCCATTTTCAATCCCTAGATGCCTGTGTGAAAGTGGCATGAAAGAAAATCAATCTCATCAGCCATGTTGTTTGTTCTTATCATGAAATCAGTATACCTGTTCAGGGCTTTAGAGAGAGAGCTAAACCAAACTTGGGAGTCTTCTCCAACGCCTTTGTGTCAAAGGCCCCAGATACTGTAACGAAGGACTTCGGCCTAAGCTCATGCTGTACAATAGCACCAAGATGGCCATGATTGTTGAGTTTTGCCTTCACCAGCGTGTGTTGATCAACAAGATATGAGCATCCCACCGTTAATGTGTTTTCATTTGTGGAGAACTTTCTCGCAATCTCACCCACCACAGCTCCGCCATTCAGCTGATTTAGATAGTGCAAATATGACACCTTTAGGGAGTCTCCCTTGTCAGCCCTGCAAGAAAAGGAAGGAGCAACTACTGATTACAGCATTTATTGTAGACATTAAAATTATCCCCTTTTCAGGAGGAAAACAGAAAATTTCTATTTTGATGTCTTGCAGCAACGAATCAAATATCATATTGCCAATTTGTTAGATATATGCAAATCTTTATTCTATTCTAAAATGCACTGGAAATAAATTGCTATAAGATATGACACAACTAATTGCCAAAGAAAACTGGAAAGCTTACAAAATCACTGAAGCATTGGAATCTGGTTTTGTCATGTTCACTCCAGCATTATACTTTGTAAATTCACCAGAAGATGTCATGTAGCTTGCCTCTGCACCAAAAGCAATGCCAGGAGTTCCAATGGTTGCAGAAAAATCAACAGTTGGCAATTTCTTCAGCCCAACAGCGGTAGTCATAGCTGCATGTTCATGCAAATACTGAAACTCCAACTGCAAAAGAAAGATTATTGTAGGAATTATAGAGATGATTTGTTACCATTCCTATAGAGATATGATTTTGTAAATAGATTTCTACAATCCCTTATTTTAAGGGATCATATCCTAGGATTATTATTTTTCCTTTCTTAGAGTTTCCTACTTTAGAGAGATATTTTGTATATAAATATGTAATCTGTCATATTGAAAAGAATAAGAAATTACAGAGAATTACTCTGATTTCCACATGGTATCAGAGCTTAGGTTATGGTTTCTTTCAAACCTAGATGATGTCCACAACTTCTTCTCCTACTCCGGAGATCACTTCAAATCTAGAAATTTTTTTTGGTTCTACTGCTCAATCAGAAGGTAATCTGGTCATGAAAGAACCAGAAGGTAAACCTCATGCTACAGTTTTTTTCTCTTCTCAGTCGTCCCTAATTGAATCCTCGATTCTGGTGCTACGGATCATATGACTGGTAATAAGGATTTGTTTTGCAATTTTTTTCCAAACTTTGGTAAAGCTGTCAAAACGGTTGATGGTCCTTTGTGCAAAATAGGACATGACATTGTTATTCTCAATGACCAGATTGTACTTAAAAATGTCCTCTTCGTACCAAATCTGGCTTGCAATCTCGTTTCCGTTAGTAAACTTTCCACCGACTTGCACTGCTCTGCTCTGTAATTTTTAATGATATTAATTGAACTTTGCAGGCACTGAACTTAAAGAAGATGATTGGTAAGACCAGCTTGCAGAATGGTCTCTACATTCTTCCTGCCTCTAATAAAATCGAAATCTCGAAATCTTTCACCGCTTTAGAAAAAGTTGATAATGTTATGTTATGGCACTATCGTTTAGGTCATCCTAGTTTTCACTATCTTGCAAAAGTTTTTCTTGCTCTATTCATTCATAAAAGGTCAAATTCTTTTTCTTGCAAAGTTTGCTCTCTTGCCAAACATACTAAATCAACTTATTCTCCTTCTACATATAAGCATTCTCACCCTTTTGCTTTGATCCACAGTGATATTTGGGGTCCTTCTCGGGTGAAGAATGCTGATAATTGTAAGTGGTTTATCACTTTCATTGATGATCACAGTAGGATAACTTGGACTTATTTGCTAAAAGATAAATCTGAAACTGCAGGTGTTTTTACCCAATTTTATAACATGGTTCTCACTCAATTTGGGTCTTAAATTCAGCTCTTTAAATATGATAATGGTAGTAAATTTTTTGCTAAGTTTTTGGGTGCGTTTTCAAGGGAAAATGGCATAGTTCAGATTAGTTCTTGTGTTGACACCTCACAACAAAACAGTATTGCCGAAAGAAAAAATAGACACCCCCTTTAAGTTACTCGTTCTATTCTATTTACCACTAATGTTCTAAAATATTTGTGGGGGGAAGCCTTATTAACTGCCACATATTTAATCAATCGAATGCCTAGTAAGGTTTTACAATTTCAAACACCTCAATCTATATTTTTTGCAATACTTTCCCCATTTTAAACCTATCTCCTCCATTCTTCTACTTAAAATATTTGATTGTACTGTTTTTATCCAAAACATTGCTCCTAATAAGTCCAAGTTAGATCCTAAATCATTAAAGTGTGTACTGGTTGGGTATTCTTCACTTAAGAAGGGTTATAAATACTATCATCCTCCTTCAAAACGATTTTTTACCACTATGGATATAACATTTTATGAGCAGGATCCCTATTTCACTCAGGCTGAAATTCAAGGAGAGACATGGAAGGATTTTCAGCCACATCAGGTATCTCCTCCTACTCTTCTTTCTCAACCTTCAGAATTGCCACCAATTTTGTTCTTACCTAATGATTTATCACCTGTAACTACTCCCATTGATCCACCAGTAGTACCTATCACTACTTCACTCATACCCACTTTAAATACTCTTCCTGAAAATATACCTACTCCCATTCAAAATATTCCACAAACAACACCAATCAAACAGATCCGTTTCTATACAAGGAAAAGAAAACATATTCCTGAAGCTGTTTTGCAATCTAATGCTTGCCGAGAATTGGATTTGGGTCCAGCTGCCGAAATAGAAGAAGAAATCAGTAAGTCCACTTCCCCTACTCTAGATGACTTCCCTATTGTTATTAGAAAAGGGATTAGACAGTGCACCAAGCATCCTATTGAAAAATTTGCTGGTTATATATCATTGATGCTGTCTTTTCAAGCATTTACAACAAACTTGGATAAAGAACAGGTTCCCACAAGCATAACTGAAGCTCTAAAGAATTCAAAATGGAGAAGGGCTGTTGAAGAGGAAATTTGTGCACTGGAGAAAAATGCTACTTGGACTGTTACGGACCTTCCTCAAGGAAAAAAGGCTGTTGCTATAAATGGATCTTTACTGTAAAGTATAACTCAAATGGTAGCATCCAACGATACAAAGCGAGACTAGTGGCTAGATGCTTTACACAAACATATGTGATAGATTTCACAGAAACTTTTGCACCTGTGACGAAGCTGAATACTGTTCGAGTACTCCTAAGTTTGGCTGTAAATTGCGATTGGAAATTACATCAACTTGATGTAAAAAACGTTTTTCTTAATGGCAAACTATAAGTCTATATGAAGTTGCCACCTGGCTTAAAGTCTGTTGAAGGAAGTAACAAAGTGTGCAAGCTCAACAAGTCTCTATACGGGTTAAAACAATCACCCAGAGTTTGGTTCGAGAAGTTCACTAAATTCATTCTAAAAAACGGCTACAAGCAATCCCTCGCCAATCACACTCTTTTCATCAAGGTAACTTCTACAAATAAGAAAGCTATCCTTATTGTGTACGTAGACGACATAATTCTTACCGAAGATGATGAAGAAGAGATTTGCAATTTTAAGAAGTTGTTAAATAAGGAATTCGAAACCAAGGACTTGGGAAAGCTAAGGTATTTCCTAGGAATGGAGGTGGCAAGGTCAAAAGGATTTGTGATCAACCAAAGAAAATATGTACTTGATTTACTCAAAGAAACTAGTTTTCTTGGTTGTAAGCCGATTGATACACCAATGGAGGCAAGCTTGAAATTTAACAAAGAAGATGGGTCCTTGGTAGACAAAGAGAAATTTCAAAGATTAGTTGGGAAACTAATTTATTTATCCTTCACAAGGCCAGATATAGCATTTCCTGTAAATGTGATAAGTCAACACATGATTAATCTTACTGAAGAGCATATGGCAGCAACAAATAGAATTTTCAAGTACTTGAAGAAAACTCCAGGACACGGTTTAATGTTTAAGAAGACACAAGACAGAACTCTTAAGATCTTTACAGATTCTAGTTGGGCCACAGACCTTACTGAAAGAAGATCCACTAGTGGCTACTACACCTTTGTTTGGGGAAACCTTACAACTTGGAGAAGTAAGAAACAATATGTCGTTTCAAGAAGTAGTGATGAAGCTGAATTTAGAGCACTAGCATTGGGAATATGCGAAGGAATTTGGCTACTTAAACTACTGAAAGAACTTATCACTAATCAATAGGATCACTTTGAAGTTTTGTGTGATAATCAATCTGCTATTCAAATTGCCAAGAACCCAGTTCAACATGATCGGACAAAGCATGTTGAGATTGATAGGCATTTTATTGCTGATCAAGTTAACAAAAAGACAGTCACACTTTCATACATTCCTTCAGAAGAACAAATTGCAGACATTCTTATTAAGGCTTTGCCAAAGCCTATTTTCAATAAATTCCTATTCAAGCTGAGATTATACAATGTATATTCTCCAACTTGAGGGGGAGTGTAGGAATTATAGAGATGATTTGTTACCATTCCTATAGAGATATGATTTTGTAAATAGATTTCTACAATCCCTTATTTTAAGGGATCATATCCTAGGATTATTATTTTTCTTTTCTTAGAGTTTCTTACTTTAGAGAGAGATTTTGTATATAAATATGTAATCTGTCATATTGAAAAGAATAAGAAATTACAGAGAATTACTCTGATTTCTACAATTATACTGTCAAAAAACTTCATGGATACATTTATTATATACGCTTACATGATAAGTCAATACCTTTCCAGAGTTAGAATCTGGCAGCTTAAAAGAAGCCACCATTTTTGCAGATGGATGTGAATCTGTGATGGTGAAGGTTGTCGAGATCTGCTCAACGGATCAGACGAATATTAGCAATAATCTAAACTGAATTCAAAATTCAAAGATAAACGAATATTAGCAATAATCTAAACTGAATTCAGAATTCAAAGATAATGTTGGCAACAACATTTGACCCCGTGTCTAGCTTGAAATCGATTATAGCATTCTTGTGCTTGTATTGTGTTGCCACCTCCCCAAAGGAGAGACCTCCCTTATTCACAATATTCGATACAAGTACCTGAAGATTAAGAAATCACATTAATGTTTACCATCAATAAATAAACACAAAGTAGCATAAGAAATGGAAGGCAGAACTTGAAAATTTATAAATTCAAAATAAGCTCAATTAATTAAGGCCTGAAAAAGATTTCACTTTGCCGCGATACTTGCAGGATAGAACGAACCAGGCAGTGGAAACAAATACATAAAGCAAGAAGCAATTATAGACCTCCAATACAAAAGAGATAGAAACAATAATTTCAGAGCAAGAGTAAATCAAACTAATTTAGCTGAGTCAAAGATATTATTCAGCTAAGAAACTAAGCCTCAATTCCAAGTGGGGATTGCAGCCAAAACAATTCCATGTTGGCAAAGGGTCAAGATAATTTAAGACTGTAAGTTTAAAATTGAGCGACCTCCGACCATCTTTATTATATATGCCCAATCAAGTCAATGAACAAAATTTATTCTCTCGACTAAAAAATCAGGACTAGATGATCTCCAAAAAGGACAACATCTTGCCCCAATCCAAAATTCCGTCTTAAGAAGCATGCAGTTCGTGGCAATCTATTTATTTCCAGAAGGGCCACAACGGATAACTGGCCCTAGGATTTATAAAACACGTAAAGCCCGGTAAATTCTTATTACCTCATTTAAAAAAGGAAAAACGAGGTACCTGATCCAGACCAACTTAGTTTTCACCTTTTTAGAACTCGAAATTGGAAATACAAATTTGGTACCGAAAGAAATGAAGAAAACGAGCTACTACAAACTTAAAAACAAGTTGTCCAATAGAAAATCTTAAGTACTTTATAGCATCAACAAACTGACACAATGACGCAACAGGCCCTTGGTAAAAACAATCAGGATATAATTAGAAACAATCAATCAGGATAAATTTCAAAGAATGACAACTCATCATCCAGAAAAATAAACACCAAGAATCGTGACAAATTGACAAGCGCATCACCGTTCACCATATCGTTACTGCCATCTATTAAAAAATAAAAGAAGAGAAAAAGGTTGTTATTGAAACCAAGCCAGTGAAGGTGGAGCTCGAAACGGTGAACTTCTGGTCGGAGGTGTAGTCCTTGTTGAGTAGATCTTGTAAAATAGAATGGAAATAGTTACCTAATTATTCGATAAATTAAAAGCACCAGAAGGAAGGTGAAAGTTACCTTTGGCTTTTTTGCCAAAATCAGAGAAGAGACCAGGTCCTTCGCTCATTTTTTAACTTCGGATTTCAAAGGGGCGGTTTGTTGAAGAATGGGAGAGAAGCTTTAGGTTTTTCTTTTCTCGACTTTGGAACTGGCCGAATGGGTTATACTGTTTGCATAAACCCTATATGTCGTCTCGGAGGGTTTAAGGGAGTTCAAAATTATTTATTTAAACAACCGAAATTTCACCGAATTATACTTTTAAGGTAAAAGGGCAGACAAATCTATGTTATTTAAAAAAATTAATGTAGTATTCGTATTTTTTAATATAACCTTTTAATTTAAAAAAAATTAATGTGACTTTTAGATTAATATTTTTCGTCATTAATTAATGATTTCGTTTATTCCGACTGATGTAGTTAATTTCTCAAATATGTTACAAAGAAAATACTATTTATGGTTGTTGATAGATATCAAAATTATAAATTTTCGATTGTATGAGTAATTGTTGAAGGAAAAAAATCATAAAAATGATTTTTACAAAAAAACTTATAACTGATTTAGAGCATCATAATAATGAAGAATTTGTACTAATATTGATCAATAACGAAAAATGTTGGTCAAAGAATTACATTATTTAAAAAAAAAATAAAGGACTACATTAAAAAAATAATAGAATATCACAATAATTTTTTTTTTTCAAAGTACAAGAACTTTGTATATCTTTTTGCTTACTTTTTAAAATTATTTTATAAAGTAACATTTATGTTTGATTAATTCTTAAATGAACACCTTATACTTTAGTGATTAGAGTTTCTAAAGTTTGGATCAAATGAAGACGTATATGTTAGAACACGTATCCGCATCAGGTGACAGTGGTAAAACATGTATATATAGATATTATTTTTAATTATTTAATAAAAATATTTTTTTCAAATATTTAAAAAAATTAAAACGATATAAGATTTGAATATTTTATGAACTAAGTAATGATTTTAAAATGTCAATATATATTCTGAACTTAATTAGATTCATTTTAATAGGATAATTAGAAAGGGATAGACATGAGTTGGGTAGGGTCAGATCTTTGGTCTACCCGATTCCTACTTAAAAAGTTTTACAATCTACCCGTCACCATACTCGCCTCCGATTATGAAGGGTTCCACCCAACTCGAAATCCGGCTTGAAATTTGAACTGAAAACCCAACCCAATCCGATCTGACCTGAACAATCCGAGATTTCCCTTGTTTTCTTATATGTTTCCATACTTTCTTATCATTTTTTTCAATTTTCTTACTAACCAAACAGACAAACAAACATAATAATAGACTAAAAAACTAAGTTCAACTAAGAAAAAGGTTGAAATTTTTTAAAAAGTAATGTCAAAAAACAAAACAAATAACTAGAAGAATAAATCCAATCTATAAATAATACATGCAATATTTGAATTTTCTTTCAGATTTTGAAATCCTCGTACAATCTTCAAATAATAAATGCAATATTAATTTGTACCTGATTTTAGACTGGAGAAGCCATTCCTAAGTTCCTAACTTAAACTTTTTTTGTATCGATAAAAAAAAATCCCGTTCGACCGTTTCATAGCATTGATCATAGCATTTGTGCAGATGCTAAGGTAGGTTACAAGCAACCTAGGCAGTGGACGATGGCTTGTGCACATAAAGACAAGTCTGCGGCGAACCTAACGCCGTTGCTGATACTATAGCACAAGGTACAGGATCGAAAGTAGTACTGTAGATAAGATAAATAGTAGGTTATTTGAGACTGACTAGGTCAAAACTCGATAAATACTCGACTCGAGTTCTTAATGAGTCGAAACGAGTTACTTGATACTTGACTCGAAAAACTCGTAAACAAGTCGAAAATATAATATATTAAAATTTTATTTTTTTAATTAAATTATTAATAATATTAACATTTGTGTTGTTATATATAGTGTAAGGTTTTCATGTATTTAAAGCTTAGGTTTGAGTTTGAGTTTTGAGTTCCAATCAAGTTAAGTTTAAGTTTTTTTTTTTATTCTGAGCTTTTTCGAGCTTCAATTCATTGTTTTAAGTTCTAATTAAGTTTGAAAATTTTAAACTCGCGAACTTTCGAATCAAATCAAACTCCATTTCAGAATTTTCGAGTCGAGTTAAACTTAACCATACTTAAACTCTATTAGGCTCCATTACAGCGCTAATCAGAAGTTGTATCTTAAAAAAGAATCGGTTGAAAAACCTTAATACGGTGGCTCACGAACAAAAGCTATGATTGACATAAATCCATGCTTAGAAATTTTCTATAACCGTGGGGAGACTTTATGGTTTTGGAATTTGAAGTGTACCATTTCCACGCCGGACCATTTGGCGACTATAGTTTTTAGGAATAATATTATGGAAAATAGCGTTGCCCTTACCCAGTCAACCTTTATTGTTTCCAAGCACAACAATATTTGAAATTTACCATAAATGCTGAGTGCTGCTAATTTATTTCCTCTCATAAAACATGTCTTCCATTATCATGTACATGAGCATTATAGACTCCAACTCTTTCTAATTTTCTTTTTTGTGATAAAATATATACATTAAATTCAAAAGAAATTCGGGAATCGCTATAAAAGAATTAGATTATTTAAAAAAACCGATATTTAACCGAGTAGACCCCAATCTATACAAAGCTTAGCATCAATAGGGTCAATTTTATCTATTTTTCTCTGATAAAAATTGAAATGAATAAGCTCCTTCAAAAAATAAAAAAATCTCGATTTCACTCTTAGATGAACCCTTAAAGTCCCTTCTGTTACGATTCTTCCAAATACGGTAGATGAAGGCATTTCAAATCAATTTAAAGAACAGAACAATAAGCGACTTACTTTTAACACCTGAAACAGCCTAATCCTTCTCGTGCTCCCATGAGAGCACTAAGCAGTCCAACTCCCAGGCGGTCGAGTGTTGGGAAAAGAAGCAAATTGGAGCACACTGAAAGGTCATCATAAATGCATACCAATGCACTCAACTTTCCTTCTACTCTTTGGTGCTCATTTTAGCCATTGACCTTTTTCGTTTTCTACCGGTGCTCGATTCATTAGAGAAGTTTCTTGGACGAATTGCCTGGGAATGGTGGTCAGGGATTGACTAGGAGTACATATTTGCTTTCTCAATTCTCACTTTCCATTATTAGTTCATACACAACTAAAATTATAGGTTTTATCGGAGTGGATGTGTATAAAATATTATAAAGTTGGTAGGTAAGCACGTCACCATCAACCGATCTCCCAAGAGATCTTAAGGATAAAAGCTGCCTTTCATCAGCATATTGAAATTCATGCAGCAAACTTTGAAGATCATTTTCCGGTAAACTATCCTTTTACATATTTTATAGTATATACCACTATTAACTCCTTGTTTTATTCCACGGATCATTATAGATTACAACTTACTCGCCTACTTTCTTAATCACCAAACACCGTTGTTATATTTATGTATATACAATTTGGAATTTAAAAGTAGCAGAACCTGAGGTTAGCATGAACTCATACTAAACTAAATTCAATTCAGTATATCAATAATAATTTATTACTCCCAGATTTTTTGTTGATGGAAATATTATTGCTGTTTTACTCGAAACTTGAATTATTTTATTGAAAATTTGAAAGTCCAAAATATATGTGTTTTTAACCTTGAAAAGCAATTATAAAATAAAATAATTTAGTTTAGTTTATCATTCTTATCAGACGGTATGTATTAACTCGGTCTGATATACAACAGTTCACCATCATCACTATTGCATTTCTACGTCAATGAGCAAAACAAAAAATGTGTTATATATACATAACAAAATTTTATTTAAATATAATATTAAGCTTGTTATAAATATAAATAATGTTTCAAAAACAAGTTAGTTATAAATAAATATTTAAAAAATTAAATATGATCTTAATTTTATGTTTTTAAATTATAATTTAAGTGGTATAATATTTGCTCATAAAATATGATTTGTGCATAAGAATATAAGCTCAAATCTCATCACTTACGCAACGAGTTTCGACTTGCGTAAACATATACTCTTAACGCTTGATGTATTCATCTAAAAATAATGTCGAATATATTTTGAAACCGATAAAAAAGTGTTGAAACACGATTTATCAAATGCATTAAAACAATTAAAAATTTTAATTTTCAGTGAACATTTTCAATTGTTTATAAGAGAAGTCTTCAGTTAAAACTTGAAATGAAAAATCACAGTTGGACCGTGCGGTACGACCCCAGAAATTCAAGACCACACAAAATTGAAGGTCCCTTACCACGCCATGCAGCTGTCATAATTTTCTTCAAAGGCACAGTGAAAAAGCACAATGCTGCCATATGCCATGTGGTACTTCAGTTGGCAAAATTATGGTAGAAATTGTCAATAATATAAAAACTATACTTGGTAGTTAGAAAACACATTTTAGTAAGTGGCAGAACTTTATAATCATTACGAATTTTCTATCATGTTCTATTGTGGTTATTGTTTATTTAAAAGTCTTTAAAGAAGGTCATAGTATGAAACAAATTTGAGACTTAATTTACCCACAACAAGAAAAGAAGAAAAAGAAAGGAATTATACCCAACAGCATTAACAAGAGCAACGGCTTGATTTTCGTGATTAAAAGGACTGCTGCGTCCCTTGATCTGATATGCTGTACTAACACCTTAGAATAATGCAAGCGAGCATGCGCATCCATGTCGGCACTGGACCCTGCCCAAAATACTATATAAAAAATATACAATAAAATAAGAACATGGAAATGGTGTTTTACGTGGCAGTAACTTAAAGGACGAAAGGAGGGTACTGAAACGTACATTTCTGTTATGTATCAGAGTACTACAAATCTTGCCCCATATTTACCTCCGTATATCTCGGTTAAACTTTCAAAATCCGGGAAACACTCTTTCTTGTTTTATCGATGAGCTGAAACGGCTTGGTCTTCGATGAAAGCCACTCTTTATTGAATATCCAACCCAACCTTATCTGCACGCGCTAAAAGAGGGGACACCATTCGCATTGCACGTGCTCAAACCAGGATTATGGTTATTCTGGTAAGGTAAAAATTTACACGTGGAGCCGCGAAACCCCACTGCAAGAGACCAGTCGAATTTGTAAGGTGTAACTAATTCCCTTATATTCTCCCCTATCCATCGCTCTTTCACTATTTTCAGCCCTTTGTCAGGCGACGCGAAAACGCCTCGCTTTCGGATCTTGTTAACCCGATTTCAACACCCGTCCTGAGTCGTGTTTTTTTATAAACACCGGCGAGATTTTGATGCAGTGAAAGTGTGGAAGCTTGGATATGGCGACAGAGAGTGCTGTGAATTATACGTATATGGGGCGGAGCTTTAATGATTTGAGTATCAACGACGATTCTACAGCTTTCAGTGATTGTAACAGCGATAGATCCGGGGAGTTCCCAACAGCCTCGTCCCAGAGCCGGCGGTTAATACTCGCCTGTGCTAATTCCGAGAATTCGGATGACTTAATACGGCAACTCGTATCAGATCTCGATTCCTGTTCAATTGACGAGCAAAAGCAAGCGGCTTTGGAGCTTAGACTGTTGGCGAAGAACAAGCCGGAAAATCGAATCAAGATTGCTAAAGCAGGCGCGATAAGGCCTTTGATTTCGTTAATTTCATCCTCTGATCCCTATCTTCAAGAAAACGGTGTGACGGCGATTTTGAATCTCTCTTTATGCGATGAGAACAAAGAACTTATAGCGTCATCGGGAGCGATTAAGCCACTGGTTAGAGCTTTGAGAACGGGAACTGCAACGTCTAAAGAAAACGCAGCTTGTGCTTTGCTACGGCTATCGCAGGTAGAAGAAAACAAGGTGGCAATCGGACGGTCAGGAGCTATTCCACTTTTAGTAAATCTTCTAGAGAACGGTGGAATTCGAGGGAAAAAGGACGCATCGACGGCGTTGTATTCTCTATGTACGGTTAAAGAGAACAAAATCAGGGCCGTTGAAGCGGGGATCATGAGACCACTGGTGGAGTTAATGGCCGACTTCGGGTCAAACATGGTTGACAAGTCGGCTTTCGTTATGAGCGTGTTGGTATCAGTACCGGAAGCTAAAACGGCATTAGTTGAAGAAGGAGGGATTCCTGTTTTGGTGGAAATCATTGAAGTTGGATCGCAAAGGCAAAAGGAAATCGCCGTAGCGATCTTGTTACAGATTTGCGAAGACAGTGTGCTGTTCCGTGCAATGGTGGCCCGCGAAGGAGCGATTCCTCCCTTAGTCGCTTTGTCTCAGTCCGGTACCAATCGCGCCAAGCAAAAGGTAAATTACTATTAACAGCATTAAGTTTTAACTTCGAAAGAGTAAAATCCGGTCAGAGGTGTCATGGCTGGTTTTTAGTGCGAGGAAAGGAGTGGACAATGTTTTGCCACGTCAGTTAAACATTTCTCTTTTCTTTTTTGCCATTTTGGGATAAAAATTCAAGAAACCAACGAAATGAATCTGTCTTCGAACGCGCTGGTCACAACGCTGTGTTTCGGCAGATAACTAGGCCAAATTTCATAATTCACTGTATCGGTTGGTTGATTTGGCATTGATTTTGTTTTTGTTGTATTGTTTCGTCTATAATGAGTGTAGTGATTCCTTGTCGTTTTGTTTGCATTATTTGGACAGGCAGAGACACTGATAGAGTTTCTACGACAACCAAGGTCCGGCAACGACGCTGCCAGGCGCTCAGATGTGTCAGTATAAAACTGTTCCTACCACCCACTTGGATATTGTAATAATAAAATCAAAGAAGAGAAACACTGGAATAGAGTTCACACAAAAATATATGGAAATGTAAATATCTTAAAGTAATCTCGTTATTGTGATGAGAGTGGTAGGCTTGTTTTCGGGTTTTGGTTGGCTTTTGGCTTATTTAGTAAAGAAAAAAAAAGAGCATATATAATTTGTCACTACCGCTTAGTGTGTTATATCATATAATACTATAATAACTCTGTGTTTTTTCGTTGTTAATTTTCAGTTTAAGAAATGATTAAAGTGAAACAGCGAATATGGGTCTAGAAATGTTCCTGCTTTGTTTTAGTGGTTCCTTTTTCCCTTTGTTTGATAATAATGAATAATTTATTTATTTTCTACTTTTAATGTTTAATTTTTTTTCCACGAGAGAGTGTGCATCATGATTGAATAAAAGAAAGGTACCTCCTCATGATTAACAATCTTATCATCTGCCACCTGTCAGGGCTTCATCATAAACCATATATCAACCTAACCTACCTTTGTTCTGATAAATTCAGTAGCTCCTCACGAATTATTTAATGGTGCATTTAGAAAGATATATGGTAAATGAATATTTAAATCTAATTATACGGTAATTATATATTTGGTTAATTGTTATAATTTATAATTTTTATTAAGTATAACTACTACAAGTTTTTAAACATAGTTTTAGTTTATTATTATTATTATTATATAACAAAAATAATAAGGGTAAATTACAAATTTAGTACCTATATTATTAATTTTAGTCCGTTTTAGTACCTAAACTTAAATTTTTTCAAATCATATCTAACGTTTAATTTTCATTTCATTTTAGTACATTATCGTTAATTTAACACGTTTTACTACATAAACTATCAGTTTTGATCCATTTTACTACCACAACTTTCAGTATTTTCAAAACTAACGTTAAATTGTGAATGAGATACTAAATTGAAACAAAAATTAAAATTTTTAACGGTGAAGTACTAAAATGAAAATAAAATAAAATTTAGGTATGATTTTGAAAAAAAAATAAAAGATTAGATACTAAAAGTGATTGTTTTGTTACTAAATGCATAATTTACCCAATTAATAATTTTGTGTGGTACATTTCTACCTTTCCTTTATAATTATATAAGGTTAAGATCTATTTACACTGTGTAAAAATCTTTTAGTTTTATATATTTTTATTATCATTTAATGACATAAATTAAAGACTGAGATTAACATTATAAAATGAGAAGATATTCGCTGAAAAAATAATTAATTAATCTCAATATTTGATTTCTCTCAATCCAATACATCTAAAAAGTGTAAAACTAATAGAGTTATATATATATATATATATATATATATATATATATATAACGTTATTATATATATTACCTATTTAGTCTTACAATATTAATTTATTATTATTGTCATACCTTAATAAAATATAATATAATATCTTTCTTATTCTAATAATTTTAATCTTATTATACAATATTTAATATTTTTAAAATTTAAGATTAATTTCTTGTATAATAATTAATATTACATAGAAATTAAATCTATATAATTATGTAATTATAATTTATAAAATTGAATATGAATTGACAAATTAAGATTTAATTACATTACATTTATCAAATATGTCCGGTAATTAAAACTTCTATTAGAATAGTAATTATATTTTTATATAATTATGTTATAATATCCAAATACGTTATAAAATACAACGAAAAATCGTTGGGTTTGAATCTGATTCCTTCTTGTGAGAATATAATATATTTTCTCAATGCATCCTAGACTTATTGATATTAAAATGATTATTTATGATTTTTTTTATAGAATCTACTAATTTTATTCAAAATATGAATTATTCCAAATTACAATAAAGATTTACAATCACAATCTCAAATTAAACAAACAATTATAAAAAATTCCTATAGTCATTAAAACAAAATTAGTAACTTAAGATCACATAAGGACCATATAAGGAAAGATTAAATCTAACCAAGAAACTCAAACAAAGATAAATACAAACAAATCTGATCGCATTGGCAAACAAACCATAAAAGGTGATCAAACTATTAAAAGACCATCGATAAATCGTAAATCAGACACGAGCGACGTGAAAAACTATTCACGAACGCAAATCGAGTATCCAAATCTAATATGAGGGTCTAAAAGCAAGGAAGATCACAATATATATAAACGCCATATTGAGCAGTCGTGACGATGTCAAATCAATCCTTAGAAAAAAAAATATAAATAAAAAACGACCAAAGAACCGAAAAACATGCCAAAAACATAAGAAAACATGTCATAAAAGCATATGAAAACGTACAATACATGTAAATTTATTAAAAAAATACGATATAGAAAAGAAATAGAAAATAAAGAATACCGACGATCGACAACCAACATTAAAGTTAATTCGCCACCGATCAATAAAGACGAAAAGAAAATAGTTGGTGGCACACCGACAAGAGGGAATTATGTTTTTTTATTTATGACTTTTTTTAAATGTAATATCTAATTATTTGAAATTAATAATTGTTTTTTTCCTGCTATTTTTCTGGAAAAAAAAAGACGATTTATATTATACGTGGCGACATAAGTTTCCATCTAGTGTGCTTAAGCTGTAAGATATTGTATAAAAGTAAGGCACCCACTTAATTTAGCAAGTTCATTGGTGATTATCGTTTTTCCACTTAACAATAAATATCTCAGATCTATACTGATGTTGACATCATAACCGTCGATTAGAGAAAACAGGTAGAGGAAGTTGGAAGTCAAGATTTGACTTTTTTCAAAGGAAACTGAAATGTAACTATTAACTTGATAATCCTCTCAATCTAATTTATTCTATTTATAATTGTTAGAAACTCTATTTATAATTGTTAGAATGACATTAGTTAAATGATTTAATATTTTATCACATTAAACTAATTGATTGTTGGTAAAATATTAGTGTCAATTCAACCAGTACCCTTCAAAAATAAGTTTACCTAGACATAAACATCTACTTTAAGGAATCTAATTGCAGCTTTCAAAAGCACCTGAAGTCGGGTGACATGGCTGGCAAGGGAAAATGCGGTATATGTTGCTGTAGGTACCCAACCAAAGGTTACCAACCTGCGACCCCGAGCTCGTTTAATGCCTCGGTCCAACACCTACTCCTGAAGAACAATGATTGACTTGGCGGTGTTGCTTAACTGTTCAATTTGATTTTCCATGTGGGCATAAAAGAGCACAACTATCTTCCTTTCTTTTTCAGAAACACACCTGTGTATCTGGTAACTTAAGAAGCATTCATTTGGGGTCCAAGGGAGAAGGCCTAGTAGATGTGTTGTACGTCAATGGGACCCCGCACTCGATTATTAGGTGGGTACGAGACTCTGCACTTAGACCTTTCTAATCTGATGAAAAATAGTTGCTTCTACTTTGGAGGTCCACCTGCCATCAATCTCAATCCTTATATTTCACTTCACAAGGATTATTTATACAATAATAATCATAGGATTATCCAAGCAAGTTTGTTCAGCTTCTGTAGGGTCATTGAGTCCAATGCGTTACTAACCAAGTCATTTACATGTATACACTTTGATTTGGGAATCTGCATCTATTTTGCTATTGCCACTCATGAATCAAGTATCAACCAACCATAATTCCATACTTTTTTATATACAAGAAAATACACACTAGAGATGTAATGATTTTATCCAACCAAAATTACAGTCAGCTTATCACAAATCATATTGTGCATAAAATTGTCAGCAACAATGGTTTTTAATTGCTTATCTTACTATAAAATCATAGTCGATGATCCTATTTGTTAATACTTTCAGCTTTATATCAATTTTATTTCTTTTGATTCCTGATTAATTACTAGAAAATCTGACCATCTAAAAATCTGATATTAGTACCATAACAAACTACTTTTTTCCTTGTTATAAAAGGTTTGAATTTTAGAATGAGAGGTAATAAGGTTCAAATTCAAATATGGCAAATGTGCTTCCTAAAAATTTACAGAACTTCAAATTCGCAAGCTGAATTGCTTCTAAGATGTATAGCGGTTATTGGGCTGTATTGGAATTTTTTGTGCCTCTACCCGCCCATAAGGCAAGGACATATTTACACCATTTTACAGAAAACCCCTGAGCCTGAAGAACCATCGTATATGCTGTAAAACCAACCACTTCAGTAAGTTTGTATAATTATTTAATATATTGATGGAAAATACTTTTATGCAGCTTTTTTTTCTTGTTGTATATTTTTAATTATTTATTTAAACCTTGCATATGTATCTATTCGAATCCAAAACTTCTAAAGAGAACAACATTTTATCTTACCATTGAAATCGCTTAATGGCTTCTATCTTGTACTCTGTCTGCTTATGTCTATAACTGTTCTATCCACTAGTGGAAGTTAACGTTATGATATCAGTCAATACTTCTCTCTCTTACAATTTTGTGCCTGATAAAATTTTATATATGCATTACATATATAATTTCTTTCTTTGGCTCTTGGTTTCCTCCATCACCAGAAACCAAAAAAATCATGGTCGATGATTTGATGTGTTGAAAAGAAATACTACTTTTGTTGTGTTAAGATAGCAGGTAAGTTATCTAGAGAGAACCAAATACCTTCTGTAATTTCTGTTGAATGAATCTAATTACTAGAGGTGAAGAGTGTTGAAAATTGATACAAAAGCACCGAAAGTTGGAAAAATATACATATAAAATTCTACCGAAAGATTGAAAGGTGAAATGGTCAAAATTCAAGCTTGATTTTGTTGAATTTTTTGTAATGGGTAAATGGCAAATTTAGCCACTGTAATTTAGGGTATTTATAAGATTAGTCCGTAAGCTTCAATTATAAATACCCTAGCTCAGTTAGCTTCAAAACCATTTCAAAGCATTCTAGCTTTCTTCCAATACTAGATAATTTAGAGAGTTTCTTGAGAGTTGTTTTCTCCTTTTTTATAAAGAGAGAATTATCATTGTTTTCTCCTTGGTAGATCGAGAGAAGTTGTAATTCCTATTTTCTCATAGTGAAATTCTTCTACCGTTGCCCGTGGTTTTTACCCTATATTATTTAGGGGTTTTCCACGTAAATTTTGTGTCTCTTTTATCTTCATTTTTTATTTTCTCAAATTATCAGTTACGATTTTGCTCTATCCGATAGCCGTCTTCCGCAATAATTGGTATCCGAGCCAGATTTGAGTGTGTAATATCTGCTTATTGTCTTTGTGGTTGCCACCAAAAGGTGGATCCTCCAACATAAGAAAGTAAGAAGGTATTACCCATTCTTTGAAGGTTACAGAGAACTATTCACGATAGTGAAATAGTGGGAGCTATCCGTAATAGAAGCTATGGCAACGAAATTTGATATTGAAAAATTCAATGGGAGAAATTTCCCATTATGAAAATTGAAGATGAAGGTCATACTGAGGAAAGACGGTTGTATACCAGCTATCAGTGAAAGACCGGTAGATTTCATAGATGACAACAAATGGATCAAAATGGACGGGAATGCTATGGCAAACTTTCATCTAGTATTAGCATATGAAGTATTGTCAAACATCGAGGAGAAGAAGACAACTAAGGAGATATGGGATAATCTCACCAAATTATACGAGGCCACATCGTTGCACAATAAAATTTTCCTTAAGAGGAAATTGTACACTCTCCGGATGTCAGAATCTACTTCAGTGACAGAGTACTTAAACACGCTGAACACTTTATTTTCTCAGCTTACATCCCTAAGATGTACAATAAGAGAACAAGAACGTGCTAAATTTCTACTTCAAAGTCTACCTGATTCGTATGATCAACTCATCATCAACTTGACAAACAATAATGTCACCAGTCTAGTCTTCGATGACGTTGCAGCTATTGTTCTACAAGAAGAAAATCGGCGCAAGAACAAGAAAGACGGACAAGTAAATCTGTAACAAGCAGAAGCGTTGACAACGATGAGAGGGAGATCAACAGAACGTGGCCAAAGTAGCAGTCACTAACATGGTAGATCGAAGTCGAGGAGCAAGAAGAATTTAAAGTGTTACAAATGTGGAAAGAAGGGTCACTTGAAGTAGGATTGTTGGAGTCTAAATAAAAACTCCAATCCACAAGGCAATACCGTAAAACACTTTAGATGATGGAGATACTCTATGTTGTGAAGCGTCAACCACCGTGGAATGCAGAAAAAGATTTTCAGATATATAGCTCATTGATTCGGGAGCAACATATCACATGACCTCAAGAAGAGAATGGTTCCATCATTATGAACTTGTCTTAGGAGAATCAGTGTATAGTTGCAATGATAATGCCTTAGAGATCGTTGGCGTGGGAACCATCAAATTGAAGATGTATGACAGAACAATCAAAATTGTTCGAGATGTGCAGCACGTGAAATGCCTAAAGAAAAATTTATTATCTTACGGATTGTTGGATAATAATGCAAGCAAAATTGAAACACGAAATGGAATCATGAAGGTGTTCTGTGGAGCGCTTGTGGTGATGAAAGGTGAAAAGATAGCAACAAACTTGTACATGCTGAAGGAAGAGACTTTGCTAGAAACAGAAGCCTATGTTGCCTCATGTAGTTCAGATTCTGCTATGTTATGGCATCAGAAACTTGGACACATGTCAGAACAAGGAATGAAAGTCCTTGTGGAACAAAAGCTACTTCCAGGCTTAACAAAGGTATCACTTACTTTGTGTGAGCATTGCATAACAAGTAAGCATCACTGGTTGAAATTCAACACGTCAAATTCTAGAGGCAAAAGTGTTCTAGAATTGGTTCACTCTGACGTATGGCAATCACCAGTTACATCCCTAGGCAGAGTAAAGTATTTTGTCTCATTTATCGATGACTACTCTAAGAGATGTTGGGTGTACCCTATTAAGAAGAAGTCAGATGTATTTTTAACTTTCAAAAACTTCAAAGCGCGGGTGGAACTTGATTCTTGAAATAAGATCAAGTGTTTCAGAACAAATAATGAAGGAGAATACACAAGTGAAGAATTTTATGACTTTTGTAGAAAAGAAGGCATCAAAAGACAGTTCACAGTGGCGAACACTCCTCAACAAAATAGAGTGACAGAGCGGATGAACATAACCTTGTTAGAGAGAAAAAGAGCAATGTTGAGAGCTGCAAGCCTAGAAAAATCATTTTGGGCAGAAGCAATCAATACCGCCTGTTATTTGGTAAATCGATCTCTATCAACTGCAATAGAGCTGAAGACACCAATGGAGATGTGGACTGGTAAACCAACTGATTATTCAAACCTCCATGTATTTGGAAGTATTGTGTACGTGATGTACAACTCCTAAGAAATTTCAAAGTTGGATCCAAAATCTAGGAAATGAAAATTCTTGGGGTATGCTGATGGTGTAAAGGGGTATCGTTTGTGGGATCTCACTGCCCGCAAAGTGATAATCAACATGGATGTTATCTTTGTAGAAGATAAACTACAAAGAAAAGAAGATGATGATAGCACTGAAAAGTCAGAGACTACACATATACATGTGGAAAAGGAGGTTGAAGAAGGAGATTCTTATGAAGCAGAACCAACACATGATGAACAAGAACCAGAGAGTTCTGAAGCTCCAACAACTCATCAATTAGATCGTGTGAGAAGACGTCCCAATTGGCACTCAGATTATGTTATAGAAGGAAATATTGCGTACTGCCTTTTAACAGAGGATGGTGAGCCATCAACATACCAGGAGGCAATAAACAACTCAGATACTTCACTATGGAAGATGGCGATGCAAGAAGAAATTGAAGCCCTTCATAAAAATAATACATGGGACCTTGTGCCACTACCAAAAGGAAGGAAACCAATTGGTAACAAATGGGTCTTCAAAATCAAGCGAAATAGTGACGATCAAGTGGAGCGGTATCGTGCAAGACTGGTGGTCAAAGGATATGCTAAAAAAGAAGGTATTGATTTCAATGAAATATTTTCTCCTGTGGTTTGACTAACAACAGTTCGAGTAGTATTGGCAATGTGTGCTACATTGAACTTACATCTAGAGCATCTAGAAGTTAAAACAACTTTTCTTCATGGAAATCTTGAAGAAGAGATTTATATGCTCCAGCCTGAAGGTTTTGAAGAAGTCGAAAAGAAAAACTTGGTTTGCAAGTTGAACAAATCTCTGTACGGTCTAAAGCAGGCGCCGAGGTGTTGGTATAAGAGATTTTATTCCTTCATTATGTGCCTTGGATACCACAGACTTAATTCAGACCCTTGTGCTTATTTCAAGAGGTCTGGTGATAACGATTTTGTTATATTGCTGTTGTATGTGGATGACATGTTGGTTTCAGGACCCAACAAAGATCATATTGAAGAATTGAAGGCACAAATGGCTAGGGAATTTGAAATGAAGGACTTGGGATCAGCAAACAAGATTCTAGGGATGCAAATTCACCGAGACAGAAGTAATAAGAAGATTTAGCTTTCACAAAAGAATTACTTGAAGAAGATCTTGTCACGATTCAGCATGCAAGATTATAAGTCAATTTCTACCCCTCTTCCTATTAACTTCAAATTATCCTCCAGTATGAGTCCTAGCAGTGAAGAAGAGATGATGGAGATGTCTCAAGTACCGTATGCATCAGCAGTGGGAAGTTTAATGTTCATTATTATATGCATAAGACCAGACATTGCACAAACAGTGAGAGTGGTTAGTCGGTACTTGGCGAATCCAGGCAAAGAGCATTGGAATAAAATAAAAATGATCCTAAGATACATCAAAGGGACCTCAAATGTTGCATTATATTACGGAGGATTAAACTTACTAATCAATGGGTATGTAGATTCTGACTAGGCAGGGGATTTGGATAAAAGCAAATCTACTACAGGATATGTGTTCAAAATTGCTGGTGGAGCTGTAAGCTGGGTTTCAAAATTGCAGTCAGTTGTGGCTACATCCACAACAGAGGAAGAATATGTAGCAACTACACAAGCCAGTAAAGAAGCAATTTGGTTGAAGATGCTATTGGAGGAGCTTGGGCACAATCAAGAGTATGTCTCTTTGTTTTGTGACAGTTAAAGCGCCTTGCATCTAGCAAGGAATCCAGCATTTGATTCAAGGACAAAGCACATACGAGTTCAGTATCATTTCATTCATGAAAAGGTGGAAGAAGGGACGGTAGATATGCAGAAGATCCATACCAAAGACAATATAGCAGATTTCATGACGAAGACGATCAATACCGATAAATTTACTTGGTCTCGATCCTCTTGTGGTCTGTCAGAAACGTAAGCAACATGATAATACAAGGTAGAAAGAATGGTGTGAAGATATGATTGTTCCAATCAAATCTTCAAGTGGGAGATTGTTGAAAATTGATATAAAAGCACCGAAAGTTGGGAAAATATACATATATAATTCCACCGAAAGATAGAAAGGTGAAATGGTCAAAATTCAAGCTTGATTTTGTTGAATTTATGTAATGGGTAAATGGCAAATTTAGCCATTACAATTTAGGGTATTTATAAGATTAATCCTTAAGCTTCAACTATAAATACCCTAGCTCATTTAGCTTCAAAATCATCCTAAAGCATTCTAGCTTTCTTCTAATACTAGAGAATTTAGAGAGTTTATTGAGAGTTGTTTTCTCATTTTTTTATAAAGAGAGAATTATCATTGTTTTCTCCTTGGTAGATCGAGAGAAATTGTAATCCCTATTTTCTCATAGTGAAATTCTTCTACCGTTGCCCGTGGTTTTTACTCTATATTATTTAGGGGTTTTCCATGTAAATTTTGTGTATCTTTTATCTTCATTTTTATTTTCTCAAATTATCAGTTGCGATTTTGCTCTATCCGATAGCCGTATTTCGTAACAAAGAGATCTCTTCACAATACACATGTAATGGTCTAAGCCACAAACATATAGCATAGTATTGAGTCTGATGTTTTCCCTGTAAGATAATTATATATTAAACCTCGATTGCATTTAAACTCCAATTAGGTCAATTATCATTTTTTTCAATAGCATGAAATTCATTCCATAAGAAAGTGAAAACATTGGACATTCATGGCTTTAGCAGAGCCAATACGAAGGCATCGCAACAAAGGAATGGTCGGCAAGCAAAAGAGCGAACATCATGGGAATCAAGCCACAACATTGGGTGCTAGCGACCAGATCAGAATTATTGGTTGTTTAAATTGCAACAAACTTGTTCTTTTGGCCTATTCTGTTGAATGATATAAAGCGTACTTTGTGAGTCTTCAGAGGGGGAGCAAAGATAGTGTAGACATTAATTTTTCACTATATTATTATTATTATTATTATATATTATTAATATTATTAAATTAAATATTACAAAACCATAAACCCATTTACAAGGCCCGTTTACTGCTGGCCCAGACTAAAAGAAAACCCTAAATATTTAGGGTTTCAATTAAGGTTTCTAAACCCTAGCATTGCTGCCGCCGCCTCCAAGAACTCCCAGCATCCGCCTCTGCCGACACCTCCCAAGCCAGATGTTCCAACCAGCTGTTACCGACGCCTTGCTACCACGTCGCCGCCTCAAGGAAACTCCAGAACGCCAGATGGCAGCCCACAACCATCCCTACGATGAGTCACCAGCCTAGCTTTGGTGACTCACCGAGGTTTTCCTCTCGGGACCGGTCCAAACAGAACATCATGGTGGCTATAAAAGCCACCGAATCCTGCAAAAGAGAAAAAAAAAACAGAAAACCCGAGAGAATACAACAACCACAGAGAGCGAAACAGATACCAAAGACAGCAAAGAGAGCAACCAACAATAACCTACAGCAGTAAATAAAAGAGAAAAGAGGAAAAAAGCTTATCGAGGAGACCACGCGGTGATCGGAGACGCTACAGGCCAACAAAACCTTCGAAATACCGAAGGTATTATTATAGATCTACTCCGATATGTAACTTTTTAGGAAAAACTAAAACCAGATTTGGCCTTGGGAGGATCAGGGCTTCGTTTTAGGGGTATTTGTAATTTTTCGACCACCATGAGTGGTGGCCGACCTTCTTCTGAAGGCCTAATATCTAGAGCTTCTCTCTCTAATTAGAGAGAAGCAAAATAGAGAAAAGAAAGAAAATGGCCCATATGGTCGGCCATTTGGGGGTTAAATACCCTCTCCCAAATGACGCCGTTTTAGGGGAGGATGTTTATGTAATTTCCTAAGGGGTAAACCCCTTCTGCGGTGTTCCATGTTTGTAATCTTTACAAAATAGTCACCACCAGTTATTTTTTATTTATTTTAATTTGGTATTCAAATTTTAATATATTATGTTTTAGTCATTAATCAGTAAATATTTATATATTTAGGATAAATATCATATTTAATTCCTCATATTTTTATATTTAATATTTCAATCCTGAATAACTAATATAGGTTAAATCACACTGTTAGCGCTCAAATTTTATAATATTTCGAGTTAGAGCATTTAAGTTTTATAGCTTATAATTTAATCATTAATTATTTTTACCATAAGTTTTTATTTTATTATTTACACCTATAGTTTTAATTTTCTATATTCTAGTCACATATTATTATTATGTTTAAATTATACTTTTAATACCCATATTTTATGTATTTCGAATTAGGATTTTGAGTTTTATATTTTAGTCACTTATATTTTTAATTTAACCATAAGTTTTAATATTTTGCAATTTAATATTATTGCTTTCAATTTCTTTTATTTAGATCATTATTATTTTTACTTAATATTATATTAATAATAAAATACCATATAATATTAATTTTATTTTTGATCCTAAACTTTAAATATAGTATTTTATTTATTTATTTATTTATTTATGTTTTATTCACTAATATTTACATGAAATACAATATTATATTTTTATAATAATATTTATTTTTAAATATCAAAGAAAAGGGCAGTCTTAAAGCAACTAGATGTCCTATTATGATATTTAAAAAATAAATAAATATTTTACTTATAAAAGCCAGAAAAACATATTGTTTTATTAGAGAAAATTATTATTCTTAATATTTATTTAAATATTAAGAAAGGGCAGTCTTAAAGCAACTGGATGTCCATTTTCTGATATTTTTTGATAAATATTTTACTTTTATCAATTATATATATATTAATAGAAATGTTTTAGTAATATTTATTTATTTTTTAATATTAAGAAATGAGTTGTCTTAATGCACCTAGAAGCCATTTTCTGATATTTCTAAATAAATAAATATCTTATATATATATATATATATATATATAAATTAATATATTTCTTAAAATTATAAATTTGAAATAACATGATTAAAAATTAAATATACTTTTGAATTTTTAAATTTCCAATAATAGATACAATTTATAATTAATGAGTACCAATTTTGGGCGTTGTGGGGGTGCTAATCCTTCCCCAAACGTAATCGACCAAGAATCCCTTTTATTATTAAAAAGAACGAATTTTTGGTTAAAACGCAGACCAGTTTATCTTTTAACTGATGTTTTCTTAAAAACTCTTTTAAAAGATAATTTTAGGTATTCGACCTACCTGACCCAAAAGGCCGATGGCGACTCCCAAAACATTTTAAAACCATTTATTCACATCACTTTTCCCGCCAAGTAAAAATTTCGTGCCCAGGCGAAAATCGGTTACAACAGCTTGGCGACTCCGCTGGGGAGCAGTCAAGCTTTGAAATTAATTATAAATTGTCTCTATCAATTTGAAATTAAAAATTCATATTTATTAAATTTATAATTCTTTCTTTTCATAATTTTTATATATACTTATTATTTTCATAATATTTATATGTATATTATTTTTTTATTTTCAAGTATTAAATTTCATTATTTATTTATTTGTCAAAGGTTTGAATATTTCTCCTCACACATAACACATTGCATTGCATAACATAAAGCTTTATAATTAAGCTTGTCCCTTTTAAGTGGGAGTGAAAGCGACGTCTTCGTGAGAATTTATTCTCCGTGTCAGACCTAGCAAGTAAATTTCGAGGTTCATATGCTCTATATCTTCGTGAGAATTTATTCTTCGTGTCAGGCATAGAGAATTGTGTCCCCTCGAATTGAACTCGATCCGCTTAAGTCTGTAGTGGACTAGGATTGAGGGTTTGACAGCCTAAGGGGCACCAACAAGGACAGTTCGAGTACCTTTACTCCTAGAACTGAAACCCTGCATATAATAAACCCTAGAAATTCTCCTGATCTAAGACTGTACTGAACCTCTGTCCGTAGTTGTACACAAAGGAGAAATAAGCTCTAGCTTTTAATTTATTTTATTTCCTTTTCTTTTTCCTAAATAAATGCATGCAAACTAGAAATCATGGGTTAAGTTAATTTTTCCAAACAAAGCATGGAACTAGAAAGCATGAAGTTAGGATTTATAGTTTGATAGATAGAATCTTTTTTCTTCCATTAGTTGGTACTAACTATTCTATTTTTTTCTTATTTTTTCCATGCATGTTACATTGATCTAATTTGTTTATTTTCTTTTGTCTGCATTGCATGATCATGGCATAACCAAAAGGTGTTGACTTGAAAGACTGTTCATCAAATTGGAAAGAAATCATAAATGGACAAAAAGTTTTATGATCTAACAAAATATGACGCAACCATGGAATGGCATCCTGAGGGAACTCCGAAGATAGAGGAGAGGTATGCACCTAAAGATCATGTGTTCATTAAGGAGCAAGAGAAGATACGAGAAATAAGAGGCAAATATCCAAGATGATGGGAATAATATTTGTTTTGGCCAAAGGAAAAGAGATTCCTGCACAAATAAAGGTCAATGAACATAATCCTGCAATCTCAGATATGCAAGGAACTTCGGATCTTAACCAATTGGAGAAGTTACGGACAGTCATCATTCGTATTCACAAATCGTCTGGAGATACCCAAGAAATGGTGACAACTGTAAAAATTCCCAGAGATAAGACGAAATCATGCAATTTGAAATCGTCGAAGTTTAGTCTGCTCCCGACGTCTAAAACTCAGGTTCAATCCAAGACAAAAGGCAGTTATCATTTTGATGTTATCCCTATATCATATAAAGAATTATATGAGAAACTAATTAAACCACGAGAAGTGGCTCCGTACTACATAAAACCATTCCAACCTCCGTATCCGAATTGGTATGACATCAACGTTTATTGTGAATATCATGCCAGAGCTCAATGACATACTATTGAGAATTGTCTTACCTTCAAACGTCGAGTCCAAAGTCTTTTGGATCATGGAACCTTACAATTTATGATAAATGATCGACCAAGTTTGATAATTGAAGGTCCTGCTAGATTAATACCAAAAGTCTTCAAAGGTAAAAGTATCAGTAGATATGTCCAGAAGGAAGAAGATTTGCCGAGGTTCGAGGCTCAAATACGTCATTTGAAGATTGAAAACGATAAATTGAGCACCAAAATGGAAACCATACAGGAAGATTTCCAGAAGGTCAGTCAATCATTTCAGAATGTTGGCATAGGAAACACCCCAGAAGAGTGGATAATTGAAACATAAATGAAGGACGAGCCAAGAAGTTTTCTCATGATTTACGAATTGCAGAAGAAAGACTCAATACAACTATCATTGAATCGAGAAAATATCAAGTCGACAATCAAAGGTTGAATAGTGCTATGACCAATATGGAAGCATCATATCATATCCATCAGCATGAGATTGATACTGAATTAAAAGCCAATATCGACAAGAACAAGACATTGAAGAAATGTTTAGATGATTATGGAGATCTTGTACGAGAACTTCTTGAGCACAAATATTCTCTCACAGGAAAAAATGAACAACATTGTCTACAACTTCGAGAGTTAACACAAAAGATGAAGGAAAAAGACAATATCATGAAGGAAGCCACTGCTTAAGCAAACAATGTGGCTCATAAGCTGGTGGACTTAGCTGGCTTCACGAGAGAGTTAAGGTAGATTGATAACTCCACAACTGAGCATGAGTGGAAGTTAATTTGGTTTTTAAGGGAAATAGAGAAATTAGGAGTAAAAGCTATCCCCTACATGTAAAAGTTTTGTTTAATGCACATAAACTTTTTTGTTCAATGAAATCTGTTCTAAGATTATCACTCTTGAGTAACACCTTTTCATACATGCATTTGCGTTTCACATCTTTGCATTTGCATTTTCGTTTTGTATTTATACTTTTATGTTTGCTTTTGTATTGCACAATTTGCATTTTTATTGTTACATTCACATATTTACATTTGCATTTACATTTTGCATTTTTTTTTCATTTTTATGTTTATATTTATATTTTCATTTTTGCATTTGCATATTTGCATAATTTCATTTTATTTCAAACTATTCTACATGCATTTAATCATGACAACGTGAAATAATTCGTGGAGAATTCCATGACAGAATCAAAGTGGAGTTAACTTGGTCTTCCTAAAGAAGGATAATAGCCATGAATGAGATTTTAGCAAGGGTTGGTAGAATCAAGAAACTACAAGAGCAATTTATCGAGACACAACAAAAGATTACTGATCAAGTAAAAAAGTTACAGGATGATTCAAAGGAACAACTGACCAAATTGATAGACCTGGTGAATATTGTAATCCATGGAGAGAAACCCTTAGAGGATCCTGTTGTGAAAGATTTGAATGGGATTATGAATAATGTAGATTATAAAATGGAAACAAATGACCAGAACTTTGCCAGGGAATGTGGAAATTCGATAAATCTCCAAAAATCGGGTATGACCCCAGAAGATGAGACAAAGATCAAGTTGAAGAGAAGCATAGAAGAAATTTCAGTACCATTGAAGAAATCTAAACAAAGAAAACATCTAGATCGTCAATCACAAGGTCTTCAAGAAAGCAAAGAAAATAATTGTAAAGTGACAGTGATGTCAGGGGAAATTCTACCCAAGTTACCTTCAGTTTCATGCACCAAGTTATATCCTGAGTTACTCAAAGCCCATCTTATTGGCCCATGTCAGGCTAAGCCTTTGTTGCCTCCTTACCCGATATGGTATAATGAGAAAGTCTTTTATGAATATCATGCTAGAATCCGAGGACACTCCATCGAGAATTGCGATAACTTCAAAAGACAAGTTCAAGACCTTTTGGTTCATAAAATCATAAGAGTGGATGTTAACAGTCAATCCATTTTGATCAAACAATCGGGATTCAAACCCCAAAATAAAGTTAACACGATCAAGGCAAATGAAGATCATACAACAGAAGATATTGAAAAGAAAAAAGGCAAAGTTGAGGAATATGAAGTATGTATGACAGATTCAACTCCTGATACTTCTCTGATACTAAAGAATGAGAAAGAAATGAAAAAGAGAGGTAATTCGAGATTGGCCGACCGGTTTAAGAATGAATGGGAAAAATTTAAATCTGAAGAAACCTCAAACATTTGTATCAGATATTCTGAGGACAAGTGAAGCAGTGGGCAATATAAAGAGTATGGTGAATACTACTCCAATCACAGCTGCAAGATGCATTCAGAATCAGAACAAAACTTTCATCACCAAAGGAAGCTGTTCTGAATATAAAATTGAGCCCAATTTTCACTCGGGGGGAGAAAAAGATGATGATAGAGACTGATCAGGAAGAAGCAAAGATTTGTGCATTTAAGGGTTTATCCAAAGAAATTGACACAAAAGATGATCAAGAAATGGGGGCAAATGAGGACAAAAACCTTAGTCATATTACACACCTAATATTATAATGAGGCATGATAGATAAACAAGTGGAAGTTGATATCTACCACTGTAGTACCTTTCTACTTTCAGCATCTTGTTTGTACTTGTTTTTTGTTCCTTTTCTCCGCTCTTTGTGCAATAAATAAATTTGTGTTGCTTTTATGGTTATGAGAAAAGAATTAAGTTTTAATCTTGAAATTCTTGAGTATCAAGTAGATTAAATATTCTTTTAATTTTTCAAGAGTTATAGATCTTTGGAATGTGGTAAAATTATATCTTCCATATCCCATCCAACGCCAATTATTTGATCCTTACCAAAACCAAATCCTGACACTACGATTATCTGAGACTCTGAAGAATGTCTCTACCTATTTTTTAGAGACCAAATCCAGATGTTTACTGGTTTATGATACTACATTCCACCGCATACACGACTTCAAAAGTTACACTTTTGTCATTCCAAATAGAAAACCACCATAAACCAAATGACCTCAAAAGAACCAAACTTTCAATTATCCGTGAATATTCCTGCAAGAAGAGATGAGATAAGGCATTATGGACCAACTTATCAAATATAATTTCGAGTGATTGGGGCATACTCAAAGAAGAAAAAGGGATTGATTTAAATAAATATATCATGCATTAATTACATTGTTTTCATGTAAATGAAAGTTAATCTTGAATATTCATCCCCCTAGAAATACATCTTTTCACAAAGACTTCTATGTATGAGACGACTGAACTTTGTGCACAGTTTAAGCTTGCAAACTCATTGACATATCGCCCAAAGATGAATGAAGCAATTGAAGGAGCAAATAAGAACATTAAGAGAATCATTACAATGTCTACTGAAACTTACAAGGATAGGCACGAGAAGCTACCTTTTGCCTTATATATCGAAATATTGTTCGAACATCACTGGGGCAACACCTTATTGTTCAGTCTTACCAATTTGAGATACCATCACTTTGTATCTTAAAGGAGCTAAAATTGGAGGAGGCTGAAGGGATCCAAGCTCAATTTGATCAATTAAACCTTATTAATGAGAATAGATTGAAAGCTATTTACCATGGGCAGATGCATCAGAAACAGATGATGAAAGATCGCAATAAGAAATTACATCCGAGAGAATTCCAAGAGGGCGATCTAATGTTTAAAAACATCTTGCCTATACATAAAGATTTCCATGGGAAATGGATGCCTAATTGGGAAGGGTCATATGTTGTAAAAAATGGGCATTTTCCGGAGGAGCATTGATTTTGGCAGAAATGAATTGGAAAGTTCTGAGAAACCAAGTAAACTCAGATTCTGTCAAGAAATATTATACTTGAAAAAAAAGGAAAAAAAGAAAAAATTGAACCAAGATGAATGACTCATGAAGCCTCAAGTTACAAGATTGATCAAGTACAATTAGTTCAAAGATTCATATTCAACAAGAAATGCCAGAAATACTGGAAATGAATGAATCTCATGGGAAAATTCCCAGCAATGCAGATCCAAGTCAAGCAAAGCAAGATTGAAGGAATCTAATTAAAAGAGTATCTTCAGAATTCATTCCGCCTCTCAAGATTGATTTTTATTTTCAAAAATTGGTTTTTAAAATCTTTAATGCATGATATGAAAAATGATAAAAGAGGGTTCAAGATGTAAATTTTGAATAACATCTTGAAACCAAAGGAGGATTTGAGTTGAAAACCTGAAAAGGCGGCTCGAATATTGAATGGTGCAACAATGACCTAAGAGACGATCTTAAGCTCTTAATGAAGCACCACACATCCCAAAGATATTCCTGAGAGTCAGACACAAGAAGTATCTCTACGAGATGAGCATAACAACGAGAAGTATCTATACAAGATGAGCATAACAATCATTTCTTCAAGTTAACCCAAAGAGACATATATGCTGGACTGATATGAGAGACCTTACTTTACCAGAATCCACCTACACCTTAAATCAGTCAATAGTTTTGACACTTGCCATAGGACTATGATTTTTGAATGAGTTAAAAGAGTAGTTGATTTATTTGATATTCATTAATTTCATGTCTTATGAGTTCATTCTATTGTGAACCTGTAAAGGGCAATACTTTACAAAATTCTATCATTCTTCAATAAAAAGGGGAGAAAAAACATTTTCAAACAGGACAGTCTCAAATGAGGAAGGTCCTTGAAGCAAGTTGTTGCCTATTCTACCTCTATTGAAGAGAAAGAATAAGTCAGACCAAAATGATGAAACACTCTTGAAATCAAGTGGTCTAAGAAGCCAGAAAGTTTAGAGAATTGAACTTATGATGCTTTCCTATGACATTATCAGCAACTTATCAAGAATGATTACCTTGTTCTAAAGGGAGATACTAAAAGACCATTTCAAAAAAACCTTTCCATGGTTTGGAAAGATTGGGATATGGCAGTACATGTCTTGAAGCAGCAGAAGAGACAATCACTTTAGCAGCCATTGCAAGAAAAGGTGCCAATAAAAAAACTTCTAGTTCATCCTGATGATGTTTATTTCTTTCGGTATGCTGAGCCGGTAAAGGACAACCTCTACATCAATGATCCTAGAAAAAAAGAGACAGTATATTGATATCACCGGAGAATATGTCTCTACCAGATCATTCTCCTCGTATATGGTTTTTAGGGAAACCTAGAAGCATTTCCACCTCATCAAGTTCAAGTGGAACAATTTTATTCCTTCCAACCCATACCAGATTCCATTTTCAGCACTCATCAAGAACTTATTTCTGGACACTCGAAAGTGGCTCATCTTCATAAACTTCAAGAGCCTTACGGATCCTTTCTATCAATCTGACACTTCCTGTACATGTTTGTAAACAGTTCAACTTTGTTCTTGGATCCCAGGAAGGTCACCAGTTTGTTGTCAATAGAAAAACATCATGTATTGTGCGTGGAGGAAACGAAATAAGAGGAAATATGTTATCAATTGGCATATTATGAATATAGCCCTTTTTCGTACAGCGGCACAAAAATATTTTGAATCTACAAATTCTGGTTCTACATCGTATAAGTACCGTGACATTTTGGTCAAACACCAACTGGAGCAAGTGCCACGTTCTCGAAGTAGAAATAAGGAAGCCCAATAGCATCTTCTGGAAGTGTTCTTTGTGTTATCTGATCAGATTCGATAGGAACCCCAAACCAATCATTAGATTTAGAAGATGAAATGCATGGTTGTCTTCATTAAGATGCTTCTTTTCCAAGCTTCCTCTACTTTTTCTTTTTCAAAAAAATCATAGCTCGGTTTTGCCTTTTCTTGTAATTGGGGTCATTACATAAAGACTTCCTACCTTCTACTGGAAGAAATGCGTCAATAACTTTAGCCATTTGAGCACGACATATAAAATCTGTCAACTCTGCAATTGATGAATCCGGACCATATTTCTCCATGACTATTGAGGCCTCAGCCTCTGAGTACCCCATTTTTTTCAAGTATAACAGTTTATTCTCCTCATCAGAATCAGAATTTAGGATTTCCTCGGTATCAGAAGAACTATCAATATCTGTGAAATCATCCTGAAAGATCGCTTCATAATCAGATGAGTAATTATCAGAATCAATATGTTGCATGGGTGTAGACTTTTCAAGAGCCTTCACTAAAAACAAGGTTCACCGTGTCAACCTGAAATAAATTACCAAGCGATTTACACCATTCTGTCCAATTAGATCCCTCCAGATCCAAAGAATGGGCACCTCATTCAGAAGAGGCACATATCTCAGACATTTCTGTCAGAATGATTGATTACTTCTTAAGTTTGTGACAACATAAAGAGAATTCCTCAAATTACTTGATTACAATGATGTTTTGTAATACTAGAATGAGAGCATTCAAGATTAACAGATTTCGGGCACGGATAGAGCCACGAGTACCCGCAATGGGGCATTAGCAAAATTAGACCTTGTGGGGATCATGATATTCAAGTCAAAAAGACATTGAGAATAAGCCTTACAGTTTAGAAGGTTGGGGTATTTTGAAGACCCAATTCAGACAGATCCATGCGAGACATCCTGAAATCCCATTTCAACCAGAAATAGAATGGTGGGGCATTTTGAAGGCTCATAGTAATATGAATATTTGGGCATTATTGGAAGTTCATTTCAGCAAGAAGTAATGTTGAGCACACTCTTAACATCTGTATCAGCAAATGTTAGGGCATTTTAAAGGTTACTTCAATCAGATCCATAAAGGGGCATTTTGAAAGCTCGGATTAATAAGAAACCAATAGTGAGGCATGCTGAGAGCTCCTTTCAATCATAATCAAGAATGTTGTCGCATTTTGAACGTCTGTATTAGCAAATGCTGGGGTATGCTGAAACCCCATATCATCTTACAGAAAGATCATTAATTTGGGCAAATATTTCCATTGAGGCAAAAATATATGAAGAATGAAAATGATGAAGCAGTGACAGTCGAGCTGATTATACATGATTGCTTCGTTCATCAGACAGTTACATCAGGATCATATTGTTGAACTAATATCTACTCAGCAAGAATGGTTTCAAATACTCAATCTTCTTAAATCATGTGTCACACGACAACATGTTCTTTGTTAAGCTACATCACGGTTGCATGAATAAGGATGGTCCCTAGGCAAACCATTTGATCCAGGGTTCAGTTTCTCAAAATCTCGGCTTTGAATTTTGTATTTTGTGTGTCGGTGATGAATGGAAATATTTCTTTGAGATTCCTGACAGTTAGTTTCAATCATGCTGTTGAGATCATGAAGCTGTTTAGTGTTTGTTTACTTGATGATATTGAACAAATAAAGAGGCTCAGCTTATGTTATTCTTATTCCCGTTGTTACCAGGGTTATCATTACCAGCCAGGGTGAACTGAGTTTTCATCTATTTGGTTTATCCTGTGCGTTTTATCCCCAGCGGCAAGAATTCCATGAACATCCTTCTGTACATGGTTCCTATAGTTGATGTGCTTCTACTTCCTACAACACTCGTAATGAAAGAAAATGTGACCAGTATCACACTGGTACTTACCTGAGATGATATCAAGATCAATTGGAATCTCTTATTCAATTCATCACTAGCATATTTTGTGAATTTGACCAACTTTTTGGTCATGAGACACACCAACCTCACATGTGTTCCCCCTGAGTTTTGTTCTCAAGAGGTCTTGTGACATCATACAAAAGCTTTAAACAAATATGCAAAGAGCTTCATGGATGATAAATCTGTGCAGAAGTCATATGAAAGGATGAATGGTTGTCAAATACTTTATAAACATCTGAGCAGAAACCACATGAGATGATGAATGTGTTGTCAAATATTTTACAAACCAGTTATTCTGGTACTGAACCAATGTTGCAATCATATGGTATTTCTATTTATGGATCCAAGATGAAGTTTGTATTCTTCAACCCCAAGGTCAGAAGTGAGATATGATGAAGATTTCTTTCCACAGAAGGGAAGCAGAAATTTGAACAACAAGAAATTAGTTGAGTCAACTAATGTCGAACAACAGATTATTGTTAAGCATCTCGACATGATATAATCCAAGCTGCCTTGTTCGAGATCCAATTATATGTGGAGACATGAAAGGAATTAGGATAAATCCTCCTTAAGATATGTTTCAAAAGTCAAATCAAAACAGATGTTGATCTCCTAATTAATCCCTACTGAGTCAGGTATATCTACATCTACATCTACATTCTTCAAAGATGATAGATTTTCTCAGAGATGATAGATTCTCTTTTCAAAGATGAAAGCTTTATTAGATTTCTACACAAGTCCAGATTAAGAAAGTCAGTTTTATTCATGAAAAAATAGGGCAACAAGATCATAGTTTTGACTACGGTAAGAGTTCCATAAATGAAACATTTCTTCTGAGACTTAAATCAAGCAAAGAAGACACAAATATACAGATTGATCAGATGGTTCTTCAACTTTATGACATAGGTTGCTAAACTGATAGCCAAAGGTAACCCTGGAAATAAATGATCAAATGAAAGAAGACCAAGTTCACCACTTTGAAGTCAAATGAAGATTGCATCAATATTCATGCATTCATAAGAACATCATTTACACAATAGACAATGCATTACATTGATACATCTGAGTGCATTCAAACATGAAGTTTTACAGATCTTCGTATGAACAAGAAGATTCATGATGAAAATACCTTACAAGAAAAAGGTATTCTAAACCATAAATGCAAGAATCACGCAAACATCTGAAGAATAGATGGACACAATCCACAAGAATGAGCATTATCTTGGGACATGTTACCCAATCAACAAGTTATTTCAATGAGAAAACGATTTTTAAAATTTCTCATTTAATCTTTTCTAAAAATGAAATTGTTGAATAGTAAGAAAATGATTTTCATAGTTTTTTACTTTGTAAACTATTTCCCACATCTGTAAGCCCTTCAGTGCATGATGTTTTCATAAACCTTCGGGTCATCTGTAAGTCCTTCAGTGCATGATGTTTTCAAAACCTTCGGGTCATCTGTAAGTCCTTCAATGCATGATGTTTTCAAAACCTCCGGGTCATCTGTAAGTCCTTCAGTGCATGATGTTTTCAAAACCTTTGGGTCATCTGTAAGTCCTTCAGTGCATGATGTTTTCAAAACCTTCGGGTCATCTGTAAGCCCTTCAGTGCATGATGTTTTCAAAAACCTTCGGGTCATCTGTAAGCCCTTCAGTGCATGATGTTTTTAAAAATCTTCGGGTCATCTGTAAGTCCTTCAGTGCATGATGTTATCAAAAACCTTCGGGTCATCTGTAAGTCCTTCAGTGCATGATGTTTTCAAAACCTTTGGGTCATCTGTAAGCCCTTCAAGTCATGATATTTTCAAAAACCTTCAAGTCATCTGTAAGCCCTTCAGTGCATGATGTTATCAAAAACCTTCGGGTCATCTGTAAGCCCTTCAGTGCATGATGTTATTAAAAACCTTCGGGTCATCTGTAAGTCCTTCAGTGCATGATGTTTTCAAAACCTCCGGGTCATCTGTAAGCCCTTCAGTGTATGATATTATCAAAAACCTTCGGGTCATCTGTAAGCCCTTCAGTGCATGATGTTTTTAAAACCTTCGGGAGTTTTTTGATGTTTTTTAAAGTCTCCGGGTCATCTATAAGACATACAGTGCAAGATGATAAGACATTTGGAAAGAATGTTTACAACCTTTCCATCCTACTCAAAAGAAGTCAAATGAAAAAATTATTATCTTTTTCGTCTTTACTCTATTCTTGTTAACACAAGAATGAGCAAAGAGGGGCAGCTGTGGACATTAATTTTTCACTATATTATTATTATTATATATATATTATTAATATTATTAAATTAAATATTACAAAACCCTAAACCCATTTACAAGGCCCGTTTATTAGTCCAAACCAAAAATAAACCCTAAACATTTAGTGTTTCAGCTAAGGTTTCTAAACCCTAGCACTGATGTCGCCTCCTCCAAGAACTCTCAGCAGCCGCCTCTGCCGACACCTCCCAAGCCAGATGGTCCAACCAGCTGCTGACGACGCCTTGCTGCCACGCCGCCGTCTCAAGGAAGACTCCAGAACGCCAGATGGCAACCCATAACCATCCCTACGATGAGTCACCAGCCTAGCTTTGGTGACTCACCGAGGTTTTCCTCTCGGGACCGGTCCAAACAGAACATCATGGTGGCTATAAAAGCCACCGAACCTTGCAAAAGAGAAAAAAAGCAGAAAACCCGAGAGAAGATAGCAACCACGGAGAGCGAAACAGATACCAAAGATAGCAAACAGAGCAACCAACAACAACCTACAACAGTAAATAAAAGAGAAAAGAGGAAAGAAGTTTACCGAAGAGACCACGCAGTGATCGGAGACGCTACAGGCCAACAAAACCTTCGAAATACCGAAGGTATTATTATAGATCTACGCCGTTTTGGGGGAGGGTGTTTCTGTAATTTCCTAAGGGGTAAACCCCTTCTGCGGTATTCCATGTTTGTAATCTTTACAAAATAGTCACCACCAGTTATTTTTATTTATTTTAATTTGGTATTCGAATTTTAATATATTATGTTTTAGTCATTAATCAGTAAATATTTATATATTTAGGATAAATATCATATTTAGTCCCTCATATTTTTATATTTAATATTTCAATCCCGAATAACTAATATAGGTTAAATCACACTGTTAGCGCTCAAATTTTATAATATTTCGAGTTAGTCCATTTAAGTTTTATAGCTTATAATTTAATCATTAATTATTTTTACCATAAGGTTTTATTTTATTATTTACACCTATAGTTTTAATTTTCTATATTCTAGTCACATATTATTATTATGTTTAAATTATACTTTTAATACCCATATTTTATGTATTTCGAATTAGGATTTTGAGTTTTATATTTTAGTCACTTATATTTTTAATTTAACCATAAGTTTTAATATTTTGCAATTTAATATTATTGCTTTCAATTTCTTTTATTTTGATCATTATTTTTTTTACTTAATATTATATTAATAATAAAATACCATATAGTATTAATTTTATTTTGATCCTATACTTTAAATATAGTATTGTATTTATTTATTTATGTTTTATTCACTAATATTTACATGAAATACAATATTATAATTTTATAATAATATTTATTTTTAAATATCAAAGAAAAGGGCAGTCTTAAAGCAACTAGATGTCCTATTCTGATATTTAAAAAATAAATAAATATTTTACTTATAAAAGCCAGAAAAACATATTGTTTTATTAGAGAAAATTATTATTTTTAATATTTATTTAAATATTAAGAAAGGACAGTCTTAAAGTAAATGGATGTCCATTTTCTAATATTTTTAGATAAATATTTTACTTTTATCAATTATATATATATATTAATAGAAATGTTTTCTTAAAATTATAAATTTGAAATAACAAGATTACAAATTAAATATATTTTTGAATTTTTAAATTTCCAATAATAGAGACAATTTATAATTAATGAGTACCAATTTTGGGCGTTGTGGGGGTGCTAATCCTTCCCCAAACGTAATCGACCACGAATTCATTTTATTATTAAAAAAATGAATTTTTGGTTAAAACACAGACCAGTTTATCTTTTAACTGATGTTTTCTTAAAAACTATTTTAAAAGATAATTTTAGGTATTCGACCTACCTGACCCAAAAGGCCGATGACGACTCCCAAAACATTTTAAAACCATTTATTCACATCACTTTTCCCGCTAAGTAAAAATTTTGTGTCCGGACGAAAACCGGTTACGACAGATAGCTAAGCTTTAAACTTAATAATACATAATGTACAATATTATTGCCTAGTATAATACGGTTGATCATCGGATTTGCAGCGGACCCAAAGCTCAATAATACATGCTTTTTTGTTCAATTTTGGCATATAAAGATCATATACATACGAACCATCAGCTCAACCAGATTGTTTTGATGTTGAAGCTCTGTATGTAAGCCCAAAATGACCAAGATTTTCCACTGTTCCAGATTTGATGTTTGATGATGAGGCGGATAGCGCATGGAACAGTTTTTACTCAAAAATAATAAAAAATCACACTTTCACTTTCACAACCATCTGCAGAAAAGCCAACCTATTCTCCTCGGATCCTTTTAGTTCAGTCAAATAATCTTACTAGGAAATGGCTTCTTTTTGTTTTCTACTTATCTATTTACGGTCTATATGAAGGAACAATTGCCCTGCTATGTGCCCCGGTTTGGTTTCAAAGTTCAAAGTATCATTCCAAGCTTTTTTGTTGGAAACAGAAATTTTAGGGAATAAAAGTGAATGCTAAAAGGTTTGTCATATCAAGGGGACAATCGTCCTTTTAATTATCAGCTGTATAGTATATATCAACAATTCAAATTATTGGCTGGTCATAAAGTAACATCAAAGGGTAAGGCATTTTATAAAAAGATGGAACTGTAACAAGACTTGGCAAAAAAAATTAGCCCATTGCATGCAAAATTCAATTACATAACTTTACAAAGTACTTTTCTTCCTCCATAGGTCAACATGCAACATCATGCATAGAATCAAACAAACTTCCTCACTCTCAGGAAATCCCACATTGTTATCAGACTTTCCAACTACACAAACAAAAGCATCCCATCAAAAGGTAGGGTTGCCAGAGAAATTATATTAAATCCCATACTGAAAAAAGCCAAAAAAGATGGGTATAAAGATTAAAATAATGATTTAAAAGAAGGGGGGAGAACAGTAAGCTTCAAATGACTGTTGCCGGCAGCTTTCAAGACCACATTTTCTGACCAATTCTTTATTTATTTATTTTTTCTTATTCATCTCCGTTTCTCCTTTCTCTGAGCATTCGATCAACTTGAAACCATGTCGATGAAGCAATCAATACAAACAACACACTCATTAAAGAGTAGAGACCACTACTTATCAGTAGCCGTCCGCTAGTAAATACTTGTGTATCTTACTCGAAATCTATGGTATTTTTCCAGACAGAGCTAATCGGTGCTCATTTGGCAGAAGTTGAAGAATCGGCCAAGGGATCGGTTACCCTGGTTGATGATAAGTCTGGCAAATTTACAGTTTTTTGCATATTAGATTTTCCCATCTCTACTTTCTGCATCAAATTGTAGCATGTAAACACATCTTCCTGTGACAGAACAACCCAAAACTATGAATCAAGTAATCCCAAAACTGACAAAATAAATTAAAAAACAAATAATAAAAAGACTCACAATTTCAAGAAATCCAGAAAAAGAAACAGAATTCATCCTGCACTCCCATGCTTTCCTTGATAATCTTTGATTCAATGCTCTCAGTATAGCGGCAACAGCAACAACAGAAGGTCGGTGTTCCATTACATTGACCTCTATATTCAAAAACACACATACAAAAAAGGATCATCAACTCGAACAGGATCTGAACGGATTCAAAATATTGATGGCTTGAATGAGAACTACCTTTCATTGTAAACAAAATGAGATGTATAATCACTTTCATATCTGGTGGTGATGATTTGCACATTTCCGTAATGAAAAAATGAAGAAAGGCAAATGGGGTGACTAAACTCATTCTCCATTCCAAAGTATTTAATACTAAAAGCTCCATTCTCTGAATAGTTTTGGTCTCGAAGTTGAATCCTTCTATTTGAAACTCTGAAAGTGCAGGAACTTCCATCTCCTCCATTTTTGCAGCCAATGAAAGGCATGCTATAGACAATAACCGCATTGCCCATGATTTTTCACTCTGCAAAACAACACCAAGTAAACAATAGCAACAAGAAAACAAATGTTACGGAATAAAAAACTGGGGGAATGTAAAAGTATGTGAACTTACATCAATGGAATATCTGAAAAGGAATCGATCAAAATAAATCATAGATAAATAAGCTGTTTGGAAACGAAACCCAAATGCTGCTCTTGCCTGGATTAGTTTAAAAAAAAATCAAATACAGAATATCAATACTAATTAAACATTCTAAAAAAATCAATGAAGCAAAAAGGCATAGAGTGTAAAATAACCGACTTTCAGGATCCACGTTATAGCTTCCGAACGAACATGTTTGAGGTAGTTGCAAAGCACCAAAGGTTCACTTTTTTTAAACCCAAAGCTCATTTCTCTATCAAATAACATCTGCAGACACTCTTCATGGTAGTCAGCAATGTAGTTCTCGTCAACTGACTCTACCTTTTCTTTCAAAAAGGTCTCATTTTCTAAGCAAAGAAGACCAGACGACGAAGCATCACCTTCCGTTTTAGAAAGCATTTCTTAAGATCCTGCTTTTCTTTCCAGAAAAGAATCTGGAAATCGGTATCAAATTAAACAACAGCTAATACTTGCATGATATAACGAAATACAGTTCACCATGACCAATCTCGAATTATGATCAACAACCAGAAGAAAAGAAGATATGATATTTGATTGAAGCCCTATAATTTAGCAGAAATGTTTACTATTTTAGCGATTAGAGACTGAAAGAAAAGAAGTTTGAATTGTTGGGCAATATTCATCGTATGTTGTCTTTAAATCCAACCCTTTTTCCCCGCCTTAAATAAAATGTCGGGTTGCTTTTGTTATTATTGAGGACAGAGGTATAACTGGGAGTGACGATTGAATAGAACGAACGGTTGTTGGGCTACGCTGGTTAAAAGAGCGTTTAATTCACTGCCCAATAAGACCACGGAATAATGATGTCAGATGGAGTTAGTAACTTTAGGACCCATCGACATTTGTCAATATCATACATCATGGACTTCGTTTTTTTAATTTATAATAAAAATTAAATAATAGGTTATGATTAATGTATCATACAGTTAGCGAACTATATTACATCAATATATCATTTAGTTAAAATTAAATGTTTTTAATTCAACAATAAAAATAAACTCATCAAATAATATAAATGGTTTAAGAGAATGTTATTTTTTCTAAGATCCAACGTAATAGAATGATTATAACATTTTTATCTCATATGATTCCATTTAAAATCAAAATAAAAAAAATACATCGTTTCAGATTTAAAAGTTAGAATGGTTATGACAAATCCAACGCCAAACTATCCATTGATTAGTTTAATAATTCTAACTCTTATAAATTTCAATTTTTAGTATGCAAGTGAATATTGACAGAGAAAGTGTAGAACTAATGTTTGGATGCATGTGAAAGCGATCCTTTCAACAGAAGTCATTTGTATCATTCTCTAGTTTTCAATATGACAGAGAGAGAGAGAGAGAGAAGCTTGTTATGGGGGTTTATCTATTTTAGGAACATCATGTAATCCAAAACAAATTAAAACTCTCCAGTTCATACACGAGCTTAGCCTTATAAAACGGAATCATGGAAGTCATGGCACATGCACACATGACATCAAAACTCTTCAACTTAGACACCCATTACAATCCAATATCTTCTCTTGGATTTCGTGTGATTGTAATTAATTATGTTTACCACCAGGGTTTCCCATCTGCCATTCTTGAGTCAATTTTAATGGTTAAATTCGTCCGTCCAAGGTGGCCCTTAGATGCAATAAAGACGATGCATACACCGAAACGTCATTCGCATGAAATTGCCCAGGTCAAAACAGTAACATTGAAGGCTGGAGCAAAGAGGTCATCTGATTATGGGATCATATATCCGAAAATCTTTCAATGATTTCCAACTATGATGCTACATGGCGTAAAGATGGGTCCCTTGATCCACTTCATACATAGAGTGAGCTAAAAATGGGCTCACACACTGCTTGGGAAAAGGAAAGCACTAGTACTTATCGGTATTCCCTTAAAAAAGTTGATTGAAGAGAAGGTTGCCGCCTAATTGGCACAAAGGCAGTGTTTGCTGGGTAGTTGGATTTATGCCGTGTGCCAATCTTTTTGGTGAATGTTGTGGACTTTCCCATGCAGCCCCTATGTTTGGGGTGGACCTTAATTTGCCAAGTTAATTAAACCCTTTTGTTTGTAGCCAGGCATCATTTAATGTAAATTTAAGCCCATACAGATGCTTGTGTGATAAACAGTTGACATATAAGGCATCCAGCGCCCACTGCTGAACCTCAGGAACCCCAGAGAACCCCATGCGAGGAAACCTAAAACAAGCGAACAATAATAGCAAATCCAACTCGTAAAAAAATGGCAGTAAAAACGAGCATGTCTCCTTAATCCAACAAGATTTAACTGGAAAGATCAATTCAAGTCGGCAGTTAAAGCTTTGGCAATCCTAGTGATTTGAAGATCTGGCATTGAATGTTGGGGACGAAATTTAGCAAATAATAATAATAATAATAATGCAAGAAAAAGCTAAAAACGGAAAGGAAGGGGAGCCCTGGCCTGCATGATTGGGGTAGGTGCCTTCTGACAAACAAGACTTGTACCCCACAAAAAACACGGGACACTAATTTTCTTTAATATTTTTTTTTCTGACACCGTTTAACCAATATTTCTCGAAGTAGCATCTTTTCTGTTGAGCTGGCAAAGGGGACGCGCTTTACCCGTGTTTTCGCTGAGTTGGATGTCACGTGTGGAAGGCGCTTCCCCGGGGACGCGCCTTTGCCAGCTCGACTGCCACGTGTGGAAAGCGCATCCCCGGAGACGCGCCTTCAATTAAATGCCATAAATGCCCCCATCCGTTTTTCCTAACTACCCCTCATACTCCCCTATATAAACCCCCTCGACCCTCCCTCATTCTTCACACCAAAATCATATTCTCCTCTCTTATATAACTCAAATTCTCTAACTATTTGAGTTTTAAATTTGTTATTAGTGGTAAGAAATTTATTTTTATGTTATTATTTTTTTAAATAGTTATTATTTTTTTATATTAATATATTTATGTAAATATTATTATTTTTATTAAAATAATATTTATATAATTATTATTTATTAGAATTATTAATTTTTTTTGCTAATTATATTGTTTTGTCTACAGTTATAATGGAAAACGAAATGCTGTTGCGATTGGATATTAATCATATCTCCAGACATTTTAGCGATATGGTAATATTTTTTATAATTAATGTTAATATTTAAATTTATTTTTATTTTAAAGTTATTATGAATTTATATTAATTTATATTTTTTATAATTTATATTATTTAGGTATTGATCTAAATTCTCAAATTCTCTGAAAATGAGTCGTCTTTCTGCTGTTGTTTTGTATGATGGACTAATTAAGGAAGCTGAAGAGGGGGTTATTTTTGAGTCAGATCATTATATCCCCTTAACCTTGAAGAGAAACATCACAATTGAGGAGTTAATCACAAAAATTTTGTTAAAGATTCGTGTAGCAGGCCAGAGAAGACTATCTTCACTTCAGTACAGATTTCCTACTGAACTTTTTCCGCTCACGTATACATCATTTCAGCTTTCAAACGATGATGATGTTTCTATGATGGTTGATGCTCATATGGGGAGTTCACAATCTCTTATTGAAATGTATGCCACTTTTATTGAGGTTCGTGTAACTCGTGGTCTCTCATATTCCTCTCACTTTGGCATTGCATATCAAACTGATCAAGTTGATAGCCCGACACAACTGATCTGTAATGATTTCACATCATTAATGGCGGATCCAACGCCATATACCATGCCATCAAGTTCAATAGGAAGGCATTCATCTGCAACTGCTTATGATCTCAACCCACGTGGCTTCACCAATAATCCATATGGCAACATCTCTTCTACTTCAAGGGGCAGACATTCATCTGCCAATGTTTTCGACTTACATATGAAAACGCCAACGAGACGACAGTCTATTCACATCCCACATGATACAATGGCCTCAAGTTCAAGGGGAGGACACGCAAGCGGGAACTTATTTGACCTCAACATTGGATTATCAGAGGAACCCTCATCTCTACCAGAAGAACCTCTTCGGGAGCCAGGTGCAGATGGTGCTGAAACGGGATTATTCGTTGAACCTGACTCACCACAGTTTAACGTACATTCTGATGATGATGAGGATGACGTTCCGATAAATAAAACATCAGCCGAACTTCCTGCACATATGTATGAGGTTGATTATGATGCAATGTATGAGCCTGAATTTCCAGATCTTCCTGATGTTGGTAACTATGGACTTCAATCATCAGTCAATGACGGTAATTTACATATTGGAATGGAGTTCGCATCGAAGGAGGAAGCAATGATGGCAATAAAGAGTTACAATATTCGTAACTCAGTTCAGTCCCGAGTTGATCGATCTAACACGGAGAAATATGTCTGCTACTGTGTCCAACGTGACAACGGATGTCAATGGATGGTCCGTGTATCAAAGAGGAAGAGGAAGAACAACTTATGGGAACTAACCAGATACAACGGTCCTCATACATGTTGTACAATAGGTATAAACCAGGATCATCCCAACTTGGACTCCAACATTATTTGTCAAGCAATCATGCCCATTGTGAAGCAAAGCTCTCATATAGCTGTTGCAATGTTGATTTCTGCTATACAGTCACAATATGGGTACACTGTCTCATATAAAAAAGCGTGGTTGGCAAAACAGAATGCCATTTGCAAACTTCATGGCGAATGGGATTCCTCTTACAACGAGCTGCCCAGTTGGTTTCATGTTGTGCAAAGACTTAATCCCGGGACAATTGTTGAGTTCGAAACTCAACATCATTACGTGAATGATCGAATGGTTCGCGATCGCTGCCAATTTTACCGTGTCTTTTGGACTTACCCTCAGTGTATTAATGCAGTCAAGTACTGTAAACCAGTTGTCCAAATTGATGATACTTTCTTGTATGGGAAATACAAGCAAGTTTTATTATTGGCTGTGGTCCAAGATGGAAACCGCAATATTCTTCCTGTTGCGTTTGCCATCGTTCAAGGAGAAGACACTGAGTCTTGGGCTTTTTTCCTTAAAAATTTACGTTTACATGTTGTCACCAGGGAACGAGTATGCATTATTTCAGACCGAGGAGCCGGGATAAAAGCAGCAATGGACTCTTTGGGTACAATGTATAGACCTCCACATGTTCAACATCGTTATTGTGTCCGTCATATTGCTGCAAACTATTACGGAAAATACAAGAAGAACGATGAACGTCAGTTAGTCGTGCGGATGGGTATGTTACTTTTTCCCAATTTTTCTATCAATTTCTTATTACTTATTTATACTTCATATTAACTATTACATATTCCTAATGGCTTAGGTTACGAACTCTTACCTCAAAGGTTTAAGTCGATGCTACAAGAGTTGTTTGGCAAAAATAAGAAGGGGTGCGAGTACATTATGGACATCAACAAAGAAATGTGGACAAATGCATATGACGGGGGGTATCGCTATGGTCATATGACAACAAACTTGGCTGAAGCAATAAATTCAACCTTAAAGGGGGCGCGTCATTTACCAGTCACGGCGTTGGTTAAAACGACTTATTTTCGTTTGGGTCAACTCTTTGCAAAGCTCGGTGGACAAGCTCTTACTTGGATGCAAAACGGACATATTTACCACCCAAGACTAGTAGTTGATTTACAGAAAAAAGTGGCTGCATCAAATGGGATGTTAGTTACAAATTTTTCTCGCACCTGTGAATTGTTTCGTGTAACCGAAATGCCACGTCCGCTGCAAGGAATTGAAGCTAACTCTTTCAGAGTTAATCTGCAAGAGAGGTGGTGTGATTGTGGTTTCTTTCAAGCACTCAAATATCCATGCTCTCATGTCATTGCTGCTTGCTCACATTCGCATTTGGACTACAAAAATTATGTTGATCCCGTATACCAACTTTCACAAGTATTCAAGGTATATGAATTTGAGTTTCCGCCCATAGGAAACGAAAGAGACCCAAATGAGATTCAAACTTGGCTTACAATTATACCAGATCCATTGCTATTGAGAGACTCAGGTCGTCCAAAATCTACTAGAATACATTGTGATATGGATATTCGGGAGAAGTCAACAGATCAAAAACGATGTGGGCATTGTAGAAACATCGGACACAATAGAAAAAAATGTCCAGCTCTGTTATCATCATATAACCGTTAACTCTTATGTAATTAATATTGTATTTAAATGAATGTTTTTGTTTCTAATAATTTAATGTTATTGCATTTATATAATTTGTCAATGTATGTACACCTAAATAATTATTTTTAACTTTTAAATACATAAATAATAATATAATCAAAATCAAAAATAATAATATAACCATATGTGTAATATTATAATTTCATACATTTTTCCTATAACTACAATAAAGTCAAAACTGGTTTTCATATATTGTTATATCATATTTAATATAGATAATTCACTCCACCTTTAACACACATTAACAAAATACATTTGATAATTCTTACATTATAATCGAAATATTTTACATAATATATTATTAATTTATAATAATAATAATAAAAATAAAATATTTATTATTAAACAAAATACGTGGCAGTCGAGCTGGCGAAAGGCGCGTCCCCGGGGATGCGCCTTCCACACGTGGCATCCAACTCAGCGAAAACACGGGTAAAGCGCGTCCCCGGGGATCCGCTTTTACCAGCTCAGCAGAAAATGTATTACTTCAAGAAATATTAGTCAAACGATGTCAGAAAGAGAATATTAAAGAAAATTGGTGTCAGTCAAATAACTCAAAAAAACACAAACTTTGATGCCATCTCTATCAACAAAAGTGCCTGTGATTCTCACCTTATATTTCAATGACAGTCAAGTCAGTGAGGGATTAGGTAAAGGAGTTTGGGATTGCCAAAGTTTTGACTGGTCTCAACTTATCCCACTCCCAAAACACCCTCTGGCCTCTTGGCAGCGTGCTCACATGCCTCTTCGCTTTTGCCTCCAATATTATATTTCCCCTCTATTACCCCATGCTCCAAGGCATCCTAAGATGGGAAATGCGTTTCATTATGGTTATATAATTTAATTTAAATTTAATAACCAACTTAAACCCTCTAAAATAAAACTAACTGGAGAGGTTAAATACAGTCAACGTCAAATATAATTAAGAAAGTAAAATGAATAAAAATAAAAATAATTTTATAATCTTTGTTCGGCTTGTGTTCTAGTATTGTTGAAATGGTCCACCAACAAAATAACATAGAACGAGTTTTAAGTAAAAGAGTGAATGGCTAAGGCGGTGTAAAAGGAAAAATGTTCTTTCACTGAACACGTTTCTCCAACTGGACGTTAAATCACCAGTGACAAAATGAAGGTGCGTCGGGGTGAGACACTCTCGTTGTTGTTACCCAAACGGCATTTCTTGTGCCACTGAAAAGGAATAACCAATAATATTTTCATAGAAATCGGTGAAACGCAATGCCGATTGTAGCAAAAGAGGGCCCAAGTACGAGAGAGTCTCATACAAACTCTATTTAAAAGTGGGCTTTATTGGTCCAGCTCCAAGCTTTGGGCCTTTGAATCCAATAGTATTTAGGCGTTTCCGACCCGTGAAAACAACCGGCTTTGTAACAAGACAGTTTGCACTTTGCACTTTGCACAGTGTTCGAGTCCGAATTTGGGGCACACATACATGGGTAGGGGTGTAAACGAGCCGAGTCGAGTTCGAGTATTGCTGAGCTCGACTCAACTCGAAAACTCTGAAATTGAGCTCGACTCGACTCAAAAACTCACGAGCTTAAAATTTTCAAGCTCGACTCGAACTCGAAATCCTGAACTGAAGCTCGTGAGCAACTCGAAAAGACTCGAAATGAAGAAAAAAAATTCTTAAGCTTAACTCGATTGAAGCCTCAAACTCGAACTCGAACCTGAACATTAAATTCATGAAAATCTTAATGTATTCTCTTTAAAAAAATCAATACATAAATATTAATATTTTTAATAATTTTTTTTAAAAAAATATAATCTTATATATTATATTTTCGAGCTGCTCACGAGCTTTTCGAGTCGAGTATCAAGTAGCTCGTTTCGGCTCGTTAAGAATTCGATTCGAGCTCCAGCTCGAGTCGAGTCCATTCGATCCGAGTATTTATCGAGCCTTGATCGAGTCTATCTCGAGTAGCTCACGATCTGTCTCGTCTCATTTACAGCCCTATACATGAGATGGAATGGATAGAAATGATTTGTCTAAATCAATAGAGACGAGTATGGTTGGGAAATTAAGATATGTAGGCGAACCAATGATAATAAGAATATTGTTTAAAGTAATGATATTCTTATTATCAGTTTATTTAATTAAATAAGATATTAATTTTTAAATAATGTTTAGATCTAATATTGTGAATATAACAAAGAATCACTTTTATAATGTACAAATATAATTGAACAAATCGAATTATCTTAGTGATTTAAGGAATCGTTGTTGTTCTTGGAAGTCATGTGTTAAAAAACCAATGAATATAGTAGGGCGTTTGAACGTAATTTTCAAATGATTGAAATTATTTAAAACAAATACTACTTTGTGATCATCACACTTAATAAAAACAAATATATTAAATTTTGTTTTTAGAATTACTTACAAATTTAAAATTTTATTACCAAAAGATCGAGAGATGACATTGTTCATGGATACAACTTCAATTGAATACTGGGCCACGAACTCCCGCATCCAGAAGGTCATTGTTCTCTCAATTTGTCGACATATATTTTCGTCCATGTGGCATTTACATTTGCATTTATGTGTTATTATTTATAATTTATGGTTTGTGTATTACATAATGTATACATATCATATTATTTATTATAATTATAACATAATTATTCATTTGGTTTACATGGTACAGGCCCAAAGGCAAGAAAAATGCTACCCAACAGCCCAGGAGCACGCCAAGCTCAGTACAACAGCCCACCGTGCTAGGGTTTGAAACCCTAGCTTTCCATTCTCTCGTCCCAACCGCCAATCGCGATGACCGTTGGATCTAGATGAGATCCAACGGTTCATAATAATCCACATTTTAGGGTTTCCTCACCTTTCCTCCAAGCGCCGCCACATCACATACTCAACAAGTTCGAGTCTTTCGCCGGTTTCCTCACCCCCAGCAACAACCCACGAACGCAACAACACCAAAGCAACCAACAAACGAGAGTCAGAGTTCTACTAGGACTCAAAGTAGTCTAAGAATAGTATTGTTTTTACTTATAAATAAATGTAATTTCACAGACAATGAGGGACGATTACTAGAGGGAAAAAAAATCCTACGATTACACTAGCAAATACGAGAAATCGAAGCAAACCTTGTAAACCTTCGAAAGTAAAGAAATAAAAAGGTAATATTTTTTTACCTTTGGTTTGATTTTCACTTGCATGCGTGATGTTCATATCCTTTTTTGGTTGATTCAAAACAAGAAGCCAATGACAGAGAATGAGGAGAATTTTCGAACCTTCGTTCGTAGATCTACTCTCTTGAGGCTTGATCTCAAAAAAATATTTGGATTTTCGAAACGAGGAGGGGAAAAGCTTTTAAAAAATAATTTTTTTTTCGTGTTTTGCCACCGTATGGCGAGGCGGTGTAGGAGGGTGGTCGGATTTTGGAAATGGGGTTTGTGTTCTTCATGGTCGAAGAACAGTTGAGAGCATATAGGGTTTTCTTTGTTTTGAAAATGAAAGAGATGAGAAATTAAAAGAGAAAGTAACTTAAATACTAAGCCCATCGAACCAACCGACCCGACCCATACCCGCAAAGAGATCTGCGTGTTTTTTAAAATAAATGGAGAAATCTCTTTTTGGTCACTCCGTGTTTTAAAACATTCAATTTTGCCCCTGATGTGCAATACCAACGCTAATTGTCTTTCAAATTTAGCCCCAATTCTAGCTTTTCTTTTATATTAGTCCTTTATTTATTACATGAATATTTTTTTATTCTTATATATATATATATATATATATATATATATATATATATATATATATATATATATTAATTATTTTCATTTGGCTATTTTTATTTTTTTTATGTTATATCGTTTTATATATACTTTTAATTCTTTTTTCTATCATTATTATATATATATTAATTATTTTGACCATTTTTTATTACATCATATTATATATATATATATATATATATTATTTATTTATTATTTTTATATATTTTTCTCATATTTTAGATATTTTATTTATGTATATATATACATATTTTATTTTTATTTATTTATTTGTTTTACTAATATCCTAATATATATATTTATTTTTTATCATTATTTTTCTTTCCCTTTTTTAATTAAATATCATTATATATATTATTGTTTTTTTATTTTTTTATTTATTTTTATATTAAATACTATATTACATATATATATATATATATTACCTAACATATTTTTCTTAGACCATTTTTTTCTTCCTAGGGCCCTCCCCTTTTTTTTCTCTCTTGATCGTGGCCACCATGGAATTGGACAAATTGTTCTCTGACTCAATTTTCATATTTTTTTTCGGTGTAGTGATGTATTAGGTTAGGATTGTTTTATTATTGTTATTATTATTTATTCTCTTATCTATTATTATTATTTTATTATTTATTCTCTTATCTATTATTTTTTTAATCTTTTTTGGTTTTTTTTATTATAATTATATATATATAGTCATTATTCTCTTTATTTTCTTTGTCTTATTTATTTATTTTCTTTTTTCCTTTCTTTTCCTTTTTTGTTTTTGTTTTTGTTTTTGTTTTCTTTTTCTTTTTCTATTTTCTTTATTTTCTTTTATTTATTTTATTTACTTTTTTTTATTTTGTCTTATTTTTTGCTATATTTTAATTTTCTTGTATTTTCTTTATTTTATTCGTTTTCATTTTTTTCTTTTCCTCTTTTAACATTTTCATCCTTTAAGGGTATTTCAGTCAATCAAATGTAAGTTTTTGGATCGTTATTTTACCTTTTAATTTAAGCTTTCAATTTTCTTAATCAAAGACACCTGGAAATTACATAGTACCGAAAGGGCAGTTCAAGGGTGCTAACACTTCCTTGACTGTAACCGACTCCCGAATCCAACATATATCTGGTAAGACGCAGACTATGTAAGAAATAAGGTATCCGATCAACCCATTTGCTTTAAAATAAATGATCGGTGGCGACTCCTAATCCATTTTCATAAGTCGAAGCCCAATTCCGGGGCCCAACCGAAAGATGATTTCGACAGTTTGGCGACTCTGCTGGGGACATATAAGTGAGTCAGGCTAAGGTAATTTCCAGTTGTCTTTTTAACGAAAAATGTAAGTTTAAATTTTAAGGTAACATTTCGATTCTTATTGCTTACTTTTGATTATAATTTCGAGTAAATATTTGTACTAACTGTTTTCTAATGATTTCAGCCTTCCGAGCTTGTTTTTCAGTTAAGGCTCTAAACTCGAGCTCTGAACCCTATTTAAGTGGGGGGTAAAAGCGACGTCTTCACGTGAATTTATTCACCGCACATGCCTAGCAAGTAGCCTTCGGGATTCATATATCTTATGTCTTCGTGTGAATTTATTCACCGCACAGACAAAAGAGAATGTGTCCTCTCGAGTTTAACTTAGTTCACACAAGCTTGTAATAGGCTTAGGACTAAGGGTCTGGAAAGCCCAAGGGGCACCAACAAGGAGAACTCGGGTACCTTGTTAGAACCTAAACCGAAAGAGTACATGGAATTAGAGCCCACCCCAAAATCTCATTTCAAACCCTAAGATGCCTGAGTTCATTTCCTGTTTTATTTTATGTTCAAAGCATGTGAACAAGAAATTTATGCGGTTAAGACTTGTTCAAAATCAACTTACGGGATAGAGATCATATCCGGGTAGGAATAATAAGCATGTTGGGTAGATATCATGTGGGGTAGGACTTTTTATTTTCATTATTATTATTTTAATTATCCTTGTCTCACTAATTTTTTTCTTCTTTCATTTTCCTTTTTTTCTTCTTTTTTATCATGTATATCATTCAAAAAGGGTGTTGATCCACTAAAACATGTTTGTTAAATATAAATAATTTGCATTAATGGACAAAGGGGTTGTAATACAAGAGATGAAAATGCAGAGGACAGTCTACAAGGCGACTATGTGTCACATTTAATCCAGAAGACGTGGTGCCCTCAATTGAAGAGTATATCACTCTGTTGCATTATAAATGACTCAGAATGAACCGGGTCTATATCAAGCACAATGAAAGTCTATCTTTGAATAACTGACTAGCAGAGGTTGCAAGGGAAAGATAAAGGTTACTGATCTTGGGAGTCCCTTCAAAGACAAAAATGGAAAAACGATAGCTGAAATTGGAGACCATTGCTGACGAAATCAAGATATAGACAAATGAACTTCACATAGATCCTATCAATTAAGGGCTCCAATGACGTATTTGTTGGGAACAAGTTCAACAAAAGATAAATGCCAAAGATGCAGTCATTTGAGACTTCTTGAACTAGTACAAAAAGTAACTCAAAATTTGCACGGTTCATCCAGAGAAGTCGGAGCGGTTCGACAGGTTATTCAACCTGTCACAGACGAAGGCAGAAGACTAGTCAACTTGTCAGGATATTTTTGTCTCTTAAAAGATAAAACATTTTTGTCCCTAATAAGGATTATTTATAATAACATACATGTTTTCGGATCAATGCCTCGAGCATTTCACGCATTTTTGCATATACATTTCATTTTTAAACATTTCCATAAACATGAAATTTCTTCATGGAGGATTCGATGAAGTGGTCCTAATCACGTGACACCACATGGAAGCGAGATTTTAATAATTAAAAAAAACTGAAATTAATACAGTGGGAGCCTGATCAGCTGATTGTAGGAAAAAGCTTGCAGGATGATTTGAGAACAGAATCCCCATATCCTAAGGGCTGCGATGTTGAAGTTGTGTGCAGTTACCACATACGAAGCTTCAGACACTCCTCAAAGAGCTATAAGGCACCGAAGCGTAAGATCCAAAACCTGATAGATTCAAGGGCATGGACAGTCAAAAAAGGAGGCATTGCATATACCATTTGTACTTAGAGCATTGTTTTGTTTGAACACGTCTTTGATCTTTCATGTTTACTTAATCTTTTAAACGATTGAATTTGTGCTACCTTCTAAGGTGGAATAATTAAACAAATTTTAATCTTTAGTTCTTCGAATATTAAATGAATTAAGGATTCTTTTAATTCTTCAAGAATTATAAATTTTTGACATATGGCAAAATAATTCATGATCATTACCACAAGACCAGATTTTGACATTACCACCCTTTGAAACTTTTGAACCTTTCTTTGAGTCAATAAAGTCACACCACTGTCTTTTTAAACTCAAAATTTACATTTTTATACCATTAAAACCTAAGGCATTGAGTTGTTCATTTGAACATGTGCATTCTTCTAAGACATAACTCGGGGTATCTCGCAGGGAGCCTGAACATTGAGAAATGTTGAGAGCAAGAAGCAGAAAGAAGAATTCATTCTAAATAATTCTATCATGCATTAATTACACTGTTTTCATTTGAATAAAATTAATCCTGAAAATCTATCCCCCTGGGGATACCTCTTCTGTGAAGACTTCCAAATATGAAATGATGGACGACTTTCTTTCTTTATCGCTTCATAACAGGAGAAAATTTATATCCCTTGTGTCTCATTTTGATCCTATAGTATTTTTCTTCTGATTCAACCCTAACCAAGTATCACCCTCCACACTGGGGGCAAAGTGGAAGAAATTTGCTCACGTGAGTGAAGACATCAATCCAAAGAAGATGTCAAATGCCAAGTGCGAAGATCCAATCCGATCAAAAAGGAAAAAGAGAAAAAACAAAGAGAAAAACAAAGAGAAAATAAAAAAGAGAAACAAAAACAAAAGAAAAAGTGAAGAAAAGAGAATACAAGATGCATATGCAAAGATTCACTCGATTCAAATGACGCGTTGAGATTCAAATTATGAGATTGATCAAGCACAATCATTCCAGAATCACTTCACTCGAAGATCATGGAAAATCAAGAGAAACACATATGACTAGATTCAAATTGAGCAAGACAGGATTGAAGGCATCAGAATGAATTGATCCTTGGTTCAATACCCTGAAACACTTGTTTGGGCCTATTTATCATTTTCTTTCATAACCATAAACCATGGCTTACGTTACGTGCCTTAAAAGTCCCTTCTAATCATACATGGATTTTTGAACAGAAGAGACTATCTTCAGATTTCATCCCGCCCATCAGGATTAATCTTTATTTGTAAACGTTTTCTAAAATAATTAATGTATGATAGAGAAAAATGACAAAGGGGGATTCAAGATGTAAATTCCGAATGATATCTTGAAACCAAAGGAGGATTCAAGTTAAAAACCTAAAAAGGTGGCTCGAATATAAAAAATTGAGCAGCTGAGGCGATCGTACAAATTCCTTGATAAGGCATCGCACAATCCGAACGTAACCATGAAAGCTGGGAGTCGGAGAACACTTCCAGTAAAGGAGCATACAAGCTACCCCATCAAACCTTTGAGCATTAAATAAACAAAAATGTCAAACCTTTGACCAAACACGATAACCTGAGACTTTTTATCCTTTCCTTACTTAACCATTTCCCAAAAATAGCTTTGATTTGGCACATGTCAAATAGCTATAATTTATTGAAAGATTAACAATGTAATTAATTCTTTGATATCCAATGAACTCTAGTTTTATGATTCGTCTCAATTGTAAAACCATGAAAGGGGCAATATTTTCAAAACTTCTGATTAAACATTTTTCGAAACTCTTTTAATTGATATTTTCATAACTTTGAAAATAAAAGAGAAAGAAAAACATTTTTTCAAACAAGACAATCTCTCTAGAGTGGATCTTGGTAAATGACATGTGGCTCTTAGACACAAAACTCATGCTTAGAATCAATATTGAAGCAAGAAATGAGGAACATTGGGGGCATCTTTGAAGATTTAACATAAAATATTGTGGCATTTTTGGAGATTCAACATCAAATATTAGGGCATATTTGGGGATTCAACATCCTGATGCGAATTATCAAACATTCTGAAGACATTTCCTCCACATGCAGGAACCAGCAGACAAAAAAAATGAGATTTCGTCCGAGGAATAACACAATAACTAATTCATTATGCATACATTTTAGAGCATCACATTTATCATTTTTTTCACATACATAATTTTTGCAGCTTTAGAGTCAAGTTTCAACTTCAAGGCGAAAGATACTTGATTCAAAACAGTTTGTAAAAAATCGATGGTAGTTGCTTAACTCATGAGCGAGGAGCTACACCTCAACTAATTTGACATATTGAAAGATCGACAGATCTTAAAATCAATTTCAGACGAGTTTGAGATCTAATTCAGAATGAATCCAGTTCACGTTTTAAGCCAGATTTCAACTCCACGACGGAGGATATCCGGCTGACAAAATTTGGCTTTCCCGTGAAGGGGGCCATCCAAAGAATTATGATCGGTTTAGACCCGCGAATGGGGGTCATCCTTTTATTTAGAGGAAATTTATAGCACAACTTAAGTCGAGAAAAGCTTACTGTCAACAAACAACTTTTCAGTTTCATTCAGAGTAAATTTCAACTTCACAACGAAGGATATTGGACTCGAGGCAACACAAGCTCAACTTCACAGCGAAGGGGCGACTGACTGTCAACAAACAACTTTTCAATTTCATTAAGAGCCAATTTCAACTTCACAGCGAAAGATATTGGACTCGAGACAACACAAGCTCAACTTCACAGTGAAGGGGCAACTAACTGTCAAGAAACAACTTTTCAGTTTCATTCAGAGTCAATTTCAACTTCACAACGAAGGATATTGGACTCGAGACAACACAAGCTCAGCTTCACAGTGAAAGGGCGATTGACTGTCAACAAACAACTTTCCGAGTCTCGTTCAGAGTCAATTTCAACTTCACAACGAAGGATATTGAACTCAAAGCGACATAATTTGTTTGAAATTGGATTTTAACTCCACGACGGAGGATATCCAACTCAAAACCAACTTTCTCGAGATTGGATTTCAACTTCACAACGAATGATATCCAACCCAAAACAACATACAATACTTGGATTTCAACTTCACGACGAAGGAGCCATCCACGATTTTAACTCCACGATGGAGGATATCGTATCCACAAATCCACGATTTCAACTTCACAAAGAAGGATATTATGCCCGATAAAGTGATTTAGTGTCACAGCAAACATGTCATCCACAAATTTGACTTCCTTAAGTCAACGATTAGAACTTCTGAAAGGATTTCTTTAACATACATGAACAAGCAGATTGTCGATCGCCTTTGAGATTATTTCTCTCGAAACAAGGGGTCGTCTCACTTGAGACTAATTTACTCAAAACAAAGGTTTATTTCTCTTGAGACAGTTTCTCTTGAAACAAATTTTGTCTCTCTTGAGACAATTTCCCTTAAAACAAATTTTGTCTCTATTGAGACAATTTCCCTTGAAACAAAATCTTTGAATATGTTTTACATTAAACAAATTTCATCTCCCTTGAGACAGTTTCTTTTGGAACTAAGTTTTGTCTCTCTTGAGACAGTTTCCCTTGAAACAAAATCTTTGAATATGTTTTCCTTGAAACAAATTTTGTCTCCCTTGAGACAATTTATTTTGGAACTAAGTTTTGTCTCTCTAGACACAGTTTCTCTTGAAACAAATTTTGTCTCTCTTGAGACAGTTTCCCTTGAAACAAAGTTTTGTCTCTCTTGAGACAGTTTCTCTTGAAACACCAATCTTTGAATATGTTTCTCTTGAAATAAAATTTTGTCTTCCTTGAGACAGTTTCTCTTGAAAAAAAACCTTTGAAAATGTTTCTCTTGAAACACCAAAAGACCTTCGAGTTCGATTACACTCAGTTCAAGGCGCATCATTTGCAGCATAACTCAAGGCTAGAAAGGTTATCTGCCAACACAAGACCTTTGAGTTCGATTACGCTCAGCTCAAAGGTACATCATTTGTAGCATAGCTCAAGTTGAGGTTTTTCAGTCAAGAAGAAGACCTAGTTTAGCCGTGCCTTAGTGACAAGAAACTGTTTTCCGACAGCATAGCTTAAGTCGAGAAAAGCTATCTGTCAACGAAGACCTTTCAAGTTCGATCTCATTCAGCTTGAGTGCCTATCAACCACTTGGTGGAGTCAAAGAATTATTTTCCAGTCAAATTTTCAAACCAAGGTCTTTAAACCGAGAAGAAGACCGTAGTTGACTACAATTTGGCAACGAGAAACCATATTCCGATTCAAATTCTGAATTACTGCTTAAATTCCATTTCAAGATGGACCCAACTTCGCAACTAAGGAGCCATTTACAACTCAACCTCACGATAAGGGAGTCATTTCAGGATTCAATTCAAATTGACAAATCAGTCTCAGCATCGGATTTCAACTCTACAACAGAGGATATTCGATGGGGATTGACCCCTATATGGATGGTGTTTGATATATTCATGTTAGACGAAAAATGTGTTTTTTAATCTTTGCCCTACACCCGTTACACGACTATGGGAAAAGAGGGGCAGCTGTCGACACATATTTTCATCCATGTGGCATTTACATTTACATTTATGTGTTATTATTTATAATATATGGTTTATGTGTATTACATAATGTATACATATCATATTATTTATTATAATTATAACATATTTATTCATTTGGTTTACATGGTAAAGGCCCAAAGGCAAGTAAAATGCTACCCGACAGCCCAAAAGCATGCCAAGCCCAGTACAACAGCCCACTATGCTAGGGTTTGAAACCCTAGCTTTCCATTCTCTCGTCCCAGCCGCCAATCGCGATGACCGTTGGATCTAGATGAGATCCAACGGTTCACAACATACCATATTTTAGGGTTTCCTCACCTTTCCTCCAAGCGATGCCGCATCACCTACTCAACAAGGCCGAGTCTTTCGTCGGTTTCCTCACCCAGCAACAACCCACGAACACAACAACACCAAAACAACCAACAAACGAGAGTCAGAGTTCTACTAGGACTCAAAGTAGTCTAAAATAGTATTATTTTTACTTATAAATAAATGTAATCTCACAGAAAATCAGGGATAATTACTAGAGGAAAAAAATCCTACGATTATACTAGCAAATACGAGAAATCGAAGCAAACCTTATAAACCTTCGAAAGTAAAGAAAGAAAAAGGTAATATTTTTTTTACCTTTGGTTTGATTTTAAATTGCATGCGTGATGTTCATATCCTTTTTTTGGTTGATTCGAAACAAGAAGCCAATGACAGAGGAAGAGGGGATTTTTCGAACCTTCGTTCGTAGATATACTCTTCTCGAGGCTTGATCTAAAAAAAAATTTGGATTTTCGAAACGAGGAGGGGAAAAGCTTTTAGAAAATAATTTTTTTCGTGTTGGCGGCGTAGGGTAGTCAGATTCTGGAAACAGGGTCTGTGTTCTTCATGGCCGAAGAACAATTGAGAGCATATGGGGTTTTCTTTGTTTTAAAAATGAAAGAGATGAGAAATTAAAAGAGAAAGTAACTTAAATACTAAGCCCATCGACCCGACCGACCCGACCCATACCCTCATAGGGATCCACGTGTTTTTTAAAATAAATGGAGAAATCTCTTTTTGGTCACTCCGTGTTTTAAAACATTTAATTTTTCCCCTAATGCGTAATACCAACGCTAATTGTCTTTCAAATTTGGCCCCAATTCTAGCTTTTCTTTTATATTAGTCCTTTATTTATTACATGAATATTTTTTTATTATTCTTATTATTATGTATATATATATTAATTATTTTCATTTGGCTATTTTTTTTTATTTTTTATGTTCTATCGTTATTTATATATATACATACTTTTAATTTTTTTTCTATCATTATTGTATATATATTTTAATTATTTTGACCATTTTTATTACATCATATTATATATATATCTATTATTTTTATTTTTATTATTTTTATATATTTTTCTCATATTTTTAGATATTTTATTTATGTATATATATATACATATTTTAATTTTATATATTTATTTGTTTTACTAATATCATAATATATATTTATTTTTATCATTATTTTTTTTCCTTTTTATTTAAATATCGTTATATATATTATTGTTTTTATTTATTTATTTATTTTTATATTAAGTACTATATTACATATATGTAGATATTACCTAACATATTTTTTTCAGATTATTTTTTTCTTCCTAGGGCCCCCTCCTATTTTTTCTCTCCTTGGCCGTGGCCACCATGGAATTGGACAAATTGTTCTAACTCAATTTTCATTTTTTTTTTCGGTGAAGTGATGTATTAGGTTAGGATTGTTTTTTTATTATTTTTTTTCCTCTTATCTATTATTATTATTATTATTATTATTATTATTATTATTATTTTATATATATTTTTATTTATTATTTATTATTTTTTACTTTTTTCTCTTTTTTGGTTTTTTTATTATAATTATATATATTACCATTATTATTTTTATTTTCTCTGTCGTATTTATTTATTTATTTTTATTTTTCTTTTTTTATTTTTATTTTTATTTTTCTTTATTTTTTTTATTTTTTTATTTTTTTGTTGTATTTTATTTGTCTTGTATTTTTTTTATTTTATTCATTTTCATTTTTTTCTTTTCCTCTTCTAATATTTTTATCCTTTAAGGGTATTTCAGTTAATCAGATGTAAATTTTTGGATCGTTATTTTACCTTTTAATTTAAGCTTTGAACTTTCTTAATCAAAGACAACTGAAAATTATATAGTACCAAAAGGGAAGTTTAAGGGTGATAATCCTTTCTTGACTGTAACCGAATCCCGAATCCAACACATCTCTGGTAAGACACAGACTAGGTAAGAAATAAAGTATCCGATCAACCCATTTGCTTTAAAATAAATGATCGGTTACGATTCCTAATCTATTTTCTTAAGTCGAAGTCCAATTTCAAGACTCAATCAAATGACGATTCCGACACAATTACCATAAAAGTGTACAAAGGGCCGAGTTGGGATTCTTTAGTAAATTCCCTTATGTTATTAATTAATAAGTAGTTCCTTAATTTCTCAAATCTCAAACTTGCTTTGAATTACGATACGACAGCCGCTTGTTTCACCTCAAATTCTAAAAATCTACAAATACAGATTCCTATCCATCCGCGTACACATTATGAATCACGTGTTTAATCCTAATTCCACGTGCTCCACCCCCACAACAAAAAACAACCCAAAAATCCCTATTCCCGCCTCGTCGCCCATTCGGCGCGTGGGATTTCCAATCCAATCCAGGCATCGACAGCCACCATACCAGCTCATCGATCACGAACTACTGGCTAGGATTTTCCCATTTGCTTTATAAATTTCAAGAAATCGCTCCGCCAAAGTAAATTAAGATAAATTTTAATGGCTTTATCCTCATTGGATTCTCTTTTGTTGATTTCTTCTTCGCTTCAGTTTTGTTTTGTTAATCGATTTTTAATTTCAATGCCTTCTCATCATCAGATTCTTAGTCAACCTTTTACCCTTTTCTGACATAAAAAGTAAAAAGGTACAACACAAGTCGTTCCAGCATGGGTAAAGTAAGATTGCTTTTCTTTTCTTTTTGTTCTCTTTAATTTGGGTAGAATGATTTGATTAACTCTTTTTCCCCAAGTTATTTTATTGTCTTCCCTAAATGATATAACTGTTGATTGTTGATGTCTTTGTCAAAGCTCACATAATGAGTTTTATATTACTCGTTTTGGATTGTGTTTGTCGTTAATTTTTAGTTTCATCTGTTAAAGGTCCCCCCCCCCCTAAATAGAAGGATTTTTTTAACTTGGCAAGTAAAACTCAGCGTAAGAATGCGGCAATGTTAGATAGTGACGATGATACTTGCAGCGTAAGTTCATCGTCAGCCATGCGTTCTGATCGAATGTCGCTAGCTGGTATCGAAGAAGTAGAGTTTAATAAGGATAGTTTACTTGATGAAGCTGTTGACGCTCTGTATGAAAAGAGGTTAGAATTAGTAGTTTACTTTTCCGGTAACTTCTTTTGCATGTGATTTGATGCATTTGAATGGTTTAATTGTTTTCTGTGGTGAAATGAACGCCATTATGTTAGTCAAAATTAGATACTTTGCTAGGTTTCGAAATTAGTAAAAATTTGAGAATGATTAGGCTACTGAGTTGATTGTAGCTGAATTGGTGTTTTTATCTCTTGTTGGTGAAGGGGTTCTACACGTGAGAAGGCCTTGTCCGTGATTATCGAGGCTTTCAATAGCAATTTGCAGCACCAGTTCGTGGAGAAGAAGTGAGTTCCTCTTTTCTAAATATTTTATCTGGCTTGTAGTTTGCTATTGGAAGAATTGTATAGAGGATTAAGGCCACGGTTCTATGAAATTTTATTAATCTGTGATGAGCTGATAGTATATCTTAGTTGGTTCCTAAAAAATGGGCATGCAAAAAGCTAGGATTAACATTTTATAGTGAGACTGAGCAATTAGTTGTTCAAATTCCATATTGTTAGATTGTGATTTTCTACTATTAAGCACATTGGTAAGTGTAGGTGAAAATGTTTCTCATGATACGCAATATATGGTTTGAATAATTGTATCCATGTGCTTCTTCTAATGGTCATATTATTACTTTTGGCTGTTTTCCAGATTTGCCACATTACTGCATCAATGTTTGAATTCCATCAAAAAGGGGTCAAGCAAAGAGATATCTTTGGCATCCCATAGCATTGGTTAGCTTGAATACTTTCTCAAATGATCATGCACACATGCCAGATAAGAAAACACAAGGCTTCAGTAAGTGCTCAAGCTGTTATCTTTTTCTGAGTAGGGTTGCTGGCCTTAACTGTGGGTCCGGGAGATAAAGCTCGGGAAATATTGGAAGAATCAATAATTCCTCTTTCACAGCCGTTTAAATCTGGTTCTGAATCTTCTAAGACAGCCTCGATGAGTAAGAAATTGAATAGGAGTTCATTCTACTTCTAATATTTTGTTTGTATTATGATGCTCTACCAATTTTGGCTTCACACGATCTGGTTTCTTATTTTAGTTACTGGATTGTTTGGCTATCATCACGTTTGTTGGGGGCATTGATCCAGAGCAAACAGAAAAATCAATGCAAACTATGTGGCAATTAGGTTCTAATGTAAGTATATATGCCTGATTTTCACTGATTGAAATGGATATGATAGTTTATCAAGGGCCATATAAGGTAATTTATTGGTTCTTTTTCTTTACTTGTGGATTGATCGTTTCTTTTCGACTTGTAGGTTGTTTTTGTGAAGCCTTCTGCAGCTGTAATAACAGCAGTTGTGTCTGCTTGGTCATTTCTTTTGACAACATATCCAATGTTGAAAAGGTTGGTTCGTACTTTCTACTTTATTATCATTTTTATCCTGACCGTTCTGTACCCACTGTCTGGAATGAAAAAATTTCCATCCCGTTCCTCTTCACATCCACGTTTCTAAAAGTAGAAAGAATCCGCTCCATTCGGAGTGGGGTGTTTCGGAATCCATCGGACGGTTTGAATTTTGTCATCCCTATATGAAACTAATATATCTGTTTGCTTCCGATTCTGTGGCACAGAGAATGTACAAGTCTCCAAATTCTGCCCTCAACAAAGCAAGAACCCAGCTATTGAACAAGCAGCGGATGCTATCTGCAGTAAGTATCTTCATTGAAGTTGATTTTCCAAATGCTGTATTAGTGAAGTTCATTGTGAATGCTTCTGTGTATTCAGGGTAGAAACATTGGGCACTATTCCGTTAATGGAGGTGATGAAGATTCTTAAGCTGCTGCCTGCCAAGCCAAGGCAGGACCACCAATAGTTAACATGCTCGCCTTTTTTATATTCTTTGTACGCCAATATATTGAAATTCAAATATGTGTAACTGAGAAACTAGGAACCATCTTGAGGAAATGACTCCATAATCAACAGATAAAATGTCAATATTCTTGTACTTTTTATGTGATTATTTTAAAGGCATATTCATGACTTGATCAACTCGCTGTGTTTTGGGCTCACGGTGCTATTTGTCTTTCATAGAAGTTAGTGAGATGACCTTTTTGGTTCTCAGTTAATGTTTACAATTAATACTTGTATTCAACAATTTATATATACAAAACATTTATTTATTTTAGTTGTATACATTATTTAAAACTGTGATAGTGATGATGATGATGATAATAATAAAAGGAAAGTATAATTATGTACATAATTATCCAATTCTTACTCTTTCATATAAATTAAAGTGTAGTTAAAGGTTCCAATTGCACTGAATTACAATAATTGACTAAACAGGATATGTCTACACTCAAATTTAACTGTACTTACTTTCGAACAACCTTATTTCTTTTGTTGTGTGTGTGTTGGGGGGGGGGGGGGGCACACTCTATTCACAATTCGCAACGAGTTACCTTTTCCCTTGGCCTTGACCAACACCATTCCATCTCTCTCACAGTAGAAGACTTGGCACGGCAGATCTTGTCTCCAGGGAAGTAGTGCGCAAGCCCAGCACATCTTCATGTAGTGTTCAATAATCTTCTGAATAACCTCGTAAACTTCTAGACATGCAACTACGATCCCTTTGCCATAATCAGAGAAGGCTAAAGAGATAATTTGTTTATAATTTCCATTAACCAACTAAACTCAAAGCATGTTAATACAATAACAAAAATTCAATTTTGAATAGCGCTAAAATAATTTCAGCCTTTTTCCACATAAACACGAGAAGCATTTCCTCTATAAAGGAATCAAACATACCAAATGAGACTAACAAAATTACAGTTGACCTTTTTTTTATCGAATAAAGTTTAAAACAAAAACGTTGGTTCTGTTATGTACCTGACAAAACTAATAACCTATCAGGCGGCAAAAAAAAGACTTTTGTACATGGAGATAAGCAGCTTCATTGTTGGTGGTGATTTTCTCCTACTTTCTGGGTTCTAACCAATCTGCAGGTGATGCAGGGGTATCATGCCATCCCCGAAGATCTAGACTGGAACAAGGTTTTCTCCAGAAGTAAGCCATGAAGCTTTGTTTCTTTGGGCAAAACCAGGACAATGAGGCAATCAGATGCATTAGGTGGTACAACCGAGAGCATAGAACATGCTTCTTGCGAGTATGGAAGAATAAATAGAAGCCTGGACCACATGGATTTCATTGCTGGAATCTTAATCACTCCTGCACAATCCCTTTGCTTCAAGTACGAAATAAAATCCTGAAACTGGAGAGAGAGAGAGAGAGAAAGTTTCAAGAATATGCCAGATCATTATTTTCTAACATTTCGGCATGAATAAATTGTTCAGAAGGGAGCATTTGGTTAAACATAAGATTGCTTCAAGCTGAAGCCTAGAGGTAGTAGTAGAGAACAGAAAAACATCAAGAGGCATGAACACGAAATCTAATACGCAAATAACACAAATTCACATATTTTAATTAGGGTAAAGTTTCTAAACATAAGATGACTTACGCCTTTATAGTCACTTGCAGAACAAGGGATCAGACAACAAACTTCTCTCTGCACCACAGAAAACATCACCCGTGATTACATTTTAAAACCAGAAGAATCTGTCATAAACAATAATACTCCCTTTGTCCCATTAAATATGTTCCTTGTTGACTTTTTTCTGGTCTAAATTTTTTAAATTCAACTCATTATGATTTAAAATTTATTATTATTTTTTAAAATTTATTATTGATAAAAATATATTTTAAAAACCTTAAATCAAGTAGTTTTCAAATATATATTTTATAAAATTTAATTGTTTAAGATATTTAAAATAATCATGGTGAAAGTTTAAAATTTTTTACTTTTAAAAAAATTAAGAATGGCCAAAATTAATGGGACGGAGGGAGTAATAGAAAAGGAAGATATTGGGGAACATTAATCTCAGCTCTTTCCACAATAATTAATAATCTTGAAATATGGGAGGAACATTATTGACGCACTTTATGTGGTGGGGTGTTGGTGAAAGTTGATTTGACGTGCCGGAAATCCGTGCGTTTGGTCATGTCTAGTTTGGCAGGCCATCTGTAAACATGCAACAGAGCTTAGTTACAATAGAAATTATTCTCTACTCCTGACAAAAATCACGACAAGGTCAAAAATTAAAGGGAAAGGAGAACAAAGTTCCTACTCGGCGGGTTCAGAACTGGCGTTTGAATATTTGCAAAGATCTGAATCTAGTCTCTGAGCATAAATTGTGCAATATTGAGCCCCACTCTTACATAATGAGCCCTGCCACTGATACTTTATACACTGTTCAGAACAACCCATGTCAGTTGATTCTGTTATGGGTGGAGGAGGCGGAGGAGGTGAATTAGGCGGAGGGGGAACCAGAGGTGGTAATGACTGAGGTAATGGCGGCGGAGATAGAGGTGGAACTGGTGGTGGGGGTGGCATCGATGATAAAGGTGGCGGGATAACAGGATGCGAAAATCCCTGCTCAAAATGCTGCATAGGTGGTCCTTGCATCTGAGAAAGTGGAGTCACAGAAGCAGAAACAAAGGGAGATGGAACAGCACTGCAATGAAAAGTATTAGGCACTACACCAGGTGAAATTGGATTCTGAGTGACCTGATGATTAAAACCTCGGGGATCCCAGGAACTGTTTGAAGGATGGTAAACAGGTCGCATAAATGGAGGTGCCTGAAGTTGTGGTGGTGGTGGAGGAGGAACAAGACTTTGTGTTGCTATAGGCATGCATGGCATGCTCCCAGGTGCAGAATGCAGATCACTTGCAGGTTTATGATAATTCCATACTTGGGAGGAGGCACCGGAGACAGGAACACCACCTAAAATACAGTTAGTCAACATACAACATTGTCAAGAAATAACAAGGATAAGATCCACAGTTGTGATTATGAATAGTTAGCCACTCAGCACATATGACTTTACCTCCTTGGGCACCTTCTGGCATATCTGTACAACCATGTGGAGGCCAATTTGATTGAAATGGATGTGCACCTGATACGTGAGTTCCATGATTCTCCACCCTTAACTTCGGAGATACAAGTTCCATTGAGCTGCTTGACATGCTTGCTGAGGTATTGTTTTTTTCAGCATGGATAGGTGGAGCAGCATCAGACCTTCCACTGTCAACATGGAGGACTGTGACAGTAGGTGGTGCAGCATTAAATGGCGGTATATGGCTGCTTCTTTCTTTTCGATGCTGTCTAAGATGTGCCATAACCGCAGCAGCTTCTTCAGGAGTTTCATATTCCAGCAGCAATGCACATTCACAAGTAAGATCAATAACCCTATAAGGACCCTTGTAGACCACTTTCCGTGATTCATGCAGAGTTTCATCCTTTGCCCATTGACTCGAAATGTTTCCAACATAAACATGTGAACTAGAACCAACAGCAACACCATTCACAGAACCCCTGGTTCCCAACCCTACATCCATGAACATTACTCGCCAAGGAAAACAACCACGCATGTACTCCCTAGCTTGTACGGCATCGATGATGTTTCTATACTCGACCAAAGCAAAACCTTTAACTGGAAAGAAGTAATATTGCTCAATGGGACCAAACCGCTCTAGCTCAAACCTTACATAACCCTCAGATGCATCAGCCCCTAAAGATCCCAACCATAGCTGCAGAGAAGCTGAGAAAACACCCATGCTAGCAGGATCACTATCAAAATACCAAACACTTTGAGAAGATGCTGCAAAACGATTATTGGGTGATGCCAAAGCATTGCTGACACCTCCGCTGGTGGATCTTAGAGCTGAAGCACCACCAGAATTTGAAACTTGACTCATGTCAGCATTCTTCAAGTGGTTTCTACCTTCAAAGGAAGTACTCCTGAAGTCCCGTGGTGTTCTAGTAGCAGGTGAAAGCAACTGATGGCTTGATGGATCCCTCAGAACAGAAGACCTGCTAGTGGGCAAATCCCCACGGTCATGCCTTTCATAGTCCATGGACCTTGAACCTCCACTATCATGGCTAGAACCAGCATTTAAGTGGAGATTAGTTTCTGGGGGAACAGCGTGAGGATTCAGGTATTGACCTGATAAATTTTCAACACAACTCTCATTACTAGATTTACCTCTTCCAGATTGGTCACTCGAGGTTTCATGTTGATTAGACTTTCTAGAGATAAAGTTTGTCAGACCAGAAAATTTAGAGGAATCAGAATCATCCTCATCACTGTCAACTAGACTATCTTCTATCTTAATACCTTTCCCAAAAGATTCAAAGATCCCTTCTAAGCTAGATATAATCTCTGGTACAGATTTGGATAGAGATAATTCGCACAATTTCTTGAACTTCAAAAGCATCCAATTTCTCAATGATGGACTTCTACCAAAAACCTACGTAAAATGATATTACATGCCACAAGAAATGAGCAATAGACAAACATAGAAAAAAATAGAATATAAAGATAAAATAATTCATATACTAATAAGAACGCTTTATCAAAAAAGAATTTGGAAATAAGCGAACCAATAAAGTCCATTAAATTTAGTTGATAGATGGAGTAATTATAAAGCTTTACCAGACCCAACAAAGAGCTCTTTAGAACAGAAGATGCATCTTCCAGGACATTGCCACTATCTGATCCAGGTGTCTCACCGGTAAGCACACTGCCTTTGGTGCTTGTTCCAAGGGGATCCGTACAACTTTTAGGCTCTATATTTAGTTTATCAAAACTGCAATTGGCATCAAGATCATCAAGCCTGCCTGTTGCCTGTCTCATAAAATAGAGCCCTTTATCAGCTTCAGTTTCAGATGACCTGAAGAGCTCAAAACAGACATACAACAATTTTTTTGGATAACGGAACAGAATCCAGAGTAGAATCAAGACACGGAATTTGGATAACTTAATCAATGAAGATTCATCTTCATCAGAAAATTTTTGCTTTAGCGCAGAATACATTTCATCAGAATCCAGAATTTTGCAAATATCTTTATCAACAATTTGAAACAAATCCTTCCCCTTGAAGGATGCTAAGAGAAAGGAGAGAACATTCTGGAAAACAGTTGAGCAGATGGCTCTTGCAACCAATGATCTTGGTGCCTCTATAGAAGCTGTCGAACAAATATCAGCTAGACCAAAAATGCAAGCTTTAGCAGTTTGGAACGCAACATTATCAGCATCTTCTTCCCTACTCATAACTTCCAAGCTAGAGTTATGCACATTGATGATGGCTTTGGTAGCAGCTTCAAGGGCGGCTGGACAATACGAGGCATATCGTGGAACAAAATCAGCCACAAGTCGCTGTACGCTTATACAACCTGCATAGTAGTAAAAGAATGTTCCTAAAAGTTATTTCATAACTACAAGTTATTTCCTAAAAAAACTATTTCATAGCATCATCCAAACCATTCTAAAGATGAAGTTCCATTCAAACCAATCAGATTATTATAAAACTCCAACTCCCAGAATCTACTCATTAACTAAAATTTATTTCATTTAGATTAAAAAATAACTTTCTTTTCATTTTGATTCTAAACAAAACATGCATCAATTTCCCCCTTCAACTCATGGAGGATCAAAATCAATGTCAGAAATTATAGGGAAAAGAAAAGGCAGAAAAGTAAAAGAAGCCGACCTCTAGAAACAGAAATTAGAGCCAGGTAAGCTTGTTCAAGCTCAGGCATGTACCGAGCATCTTTCCCTTTAAGGGAAATCCAAGACTTAATTCTCTTGTAATTCTCGTAAACACGTCGAATCTCGTCTCTGTTTCTCCTCCTCGAGAGAATTTCTTCTTGAGACAACGGCGTTGGAGTGGTTGGCAGAGCCACGTAGGTCTCCGGCTGAGACACCGTCTCCGGTGGCGGATCGAAGAGCCTTCGCTTCTTCAACGGTTGTTCGGAAGATGCCATCGCCATGGTCGCGCAGAGGAAGATGAGAAAAGCGACGCCGAGCGAAGCGGTGTTTTTCTCTCGCTGCGATGAGTAAGTTAGGGCGTTAGAGGAGGATCGGAGTTGAACGGTATTATGATATTAGGTACTTACATTCGAAGCCTGTGAGTTACGGGCCAACCCATACTACTATCATAAACTTACAATCCACGTCATAGCTTATGGATTTCGACCATTTCACGACAGCTTAACCTATTCCGGGGCCAATGAGCCCTTTTGTTAATTAAAATATATATGTTGGCCAATATTTAATAAAAGATTTATTTCAAACTAACAATAACAAACAAATAATTTAACTAAATAATTATCAATTACATAATATATATTATTATTTATAAATCATTAAAAATATTTTAAAATTTAAAATCAAATAATTTAAATATCAAAACTCAAACTATTATTAATATTAACAAATAATATTTTCCAATATGTATTAATTTATAATATAGGCAATTGTCTTTTATGTTTCATGTGTATTATATCATAGACTCCTATCTCTACACCAGTCATGGTCCAGCCAATGAAAATCATCTCCTTCGTATAAAAAATTTATTGAATAAAAAATAATATTAATAAAATAATAAATAAAAATAATAGTTCTCGTTTACTGATGCAGTGAATAGAGTTCATAATATAATTTCTTCCTTATTTAAAATTAAATTAATTTAAAAATTTCAAATCATGATTCAAATTTCACTATAAATTTATGGACAATATATTGATTCATAAATTTTTATTTGATACTTATAAATTTATATATTATTCATTAATTGTATAATATTATCTTATAAATAAATTATTATCTTACTTAAATTATTAAAGAATATGTATCTTTTCAAAAATAAAGGTAAAAAAATTAAGACTTAGAGAATAATTTTATCTTTGTACATGACAAATTATCAATGCTGCTCATAATTTTCGATTGCATCAATATTATCTGCAAATTCTTAATTTATGTTAATATTGTCATTTGACTTGTAAAAATTGTCATTGATCGTAATGATATTTATATGACTTTCTATGTGATGGTCTGCACGTAATTGATGATTAGATAGATTTAATCAACTTTTATTTTGAAATTTTAATTACTTATTTAATCTTTAAGAAAGAAATATAAAAATGTTAAAATTTTAAGATATTAAAAATATATAACAATATAAAACAAATTGCCATCCTGATCCAAAAAGGCAAAAATGTAACTAATATCATTAAGATTTCTCAATTTTATAAGTTAGCAACTATATATAATATTATTTATTTTTGTTTAAAAATTTGTTGACAGTTGACTAAAACCGCAACCATGGTAAGCAATGGAAGCATACATCCACAGTTCATCAGAACTGTTCATAAAAGAGCGCAAATTTTCTTGTTCAGACCGATATCCACGCCATTGTAAGCAATGGGAGCATGCATCCACTGTTCATCAGAGCTTAAAAGCTGCAATCATGGAAAAAAAATGGGAACATTACTATGGTTAATTTCACTTCAAATCATTTCTGTGACTAGATTAAAGCATTATTTGTTTTAAGGATTTTCGAATTACCTTAATTTGGAGCTGCAAGAACTTCACATGATGAATGGCGTCTTCAAGCATCGTGCTGATATCAACCTGTATTACCATCATCAATGAACATGAGTCTTGTGGATCTCATTTCCAAAATATATATGAAAGTATAATATTAATTAATTACCTTTGTTCCGTTTGGGACAAGGTTCTGTAAAATTCTCAATTTCTCGTTAATCCTTTCTCTTATTTTCTGCAATGACCAAGCAAAAAATAAAAATAAAAAAGATTTAGATATTTCGCCTTCTGCCAATGGACTCGTAATATAGGCAGGAAAAATCTTACCCTTGCATAGAGGTTCTTCTCTTTCCATTCAAGTTAAGAGCTTGAGAAACATTGTCATCATCTGAACTAGAGGTGCTAGAGCTCTGTCAGTCCCCTCAGATGTTGCTCTCTTGGTTGCCGATTAAATTGTTCTTCGGGTTCTTATTCCACTGCACATCCAAAACCATGAATTACAACTTCTATAATCAAGATCACAGGCATGTATGTAATAACTTAAAATTCCTTTTTTTTTTCCCTCTTACATCTTTTGGAAGCTGAGCTCTTTTCTTTGTGGTCCGAGATGAATCGGTATTGATTTTATTATCCCCTTCATCATGCAGTTCCAGCACATCGAACTTCCTCTTGAGCAGCGATTCGTTAGCATTATCAGTGCTCAAGTCTTCAATGACATTAACAGCGTTCCTCACTGCAATGTTGGGGAATGGTGAGGGAAACGAGTGGGTAATTTTATCATTTACCCCGTCAATGTCCGTTGAAATATCCAAGGACATGGTGACACCATTTGTTACAGCAATACGATTAGAATCACACTGGGAATAGATTTCATGATTTAGCTGAGGAACAGAGACACTACTACTTGAATTGCTACTCCAACTGCTTTCCTGAGATTTGTAGTGAAAATCAGGATCAAGAGCATTGGAAGAACAGAACAAACTCTCAGCAACGCTCGTATTGGCTTCAGGATTAGTACAAAAGGTCGAATGATCATCGTGCACTGGAGGAAAGAAAAACTGATGAAGAATTTGGTGCATGAAATCAAGCTGACCTTCTTCATAGGAGAACATGCTGTTAAATGAGTCCCAATCTTCATCATGGAAAACTGCAAGCGACTCCATTTTCTCTCTTGTTTTGTGATGAGGAAAAGATGGTTGAGGTGAGCAAACAAGTAGAGACATATTTATACCCCCAAACCATGAGGAGAATGTTAGCAGGGATTGACTTAAATTAGATTACCGAGTTATTAATTCCAAAACCATTATTCTGATGCTAATCCAGGAGTCCACCGTGGGGCCAAAACCAGGCAAAGTACAATTCATAGGACGGCTAAGTTCATGCGTTAAATTAATTCAAAGACTTCAGCCCTTAGACCTGATAAAATTGTAGTTAAATTGACTTAATGGTCCAGTAAATGTGATTTCTTAAGCATGTTAGATAGAGCAGTGAGGCTTAGGCAAAGAATGAAGCAAGCGTAAGAAGTAAACCGCTCTTTCCCTTGAATATAATAAACATCGGGAATGTCGAGAAGATTAAACAAACAAGTGTAGCTATAGGACGGGCCTGCACATCGTGGGGATTGAGTCTGACATTCATTAATTAAAATGAACATAAAATCCCGACGCTGTAACGACCAAACTCCTCTCTTGTCCTAGATGGCAACGGGCAAGAAACCAAAGGTTGTTCCTTTGCTTTTAACTTGCTACCAATGATAATTCAAATATTATATATCGGTGGTACGACTGTAACATATTCGTCTCTTTACAGCTGATCAGTTTTAACGGTTCAGGTCAAATCCTTGAGCCATTGCAAAGGAAAATTTCATATGCACCAAGCCACCTTCGAAATCTAAACTTTTACCTTCTGTTTTGCAGGCTCCTCAGATCGAATTAAAGGAATTACCGGATCACTTGAAGTACGTATTTTTGGCCGATAACGATACTTTACCAGTGATTGTGTCGAACAAATTAACCAAGGAAAATGAAGAAGATCTTGTAACGGTATTGCGTGCGCATAAAGAAGCTATTGGTTGGACCATTGCCGATATTAAGGGTTTGAGTCCCTCAACTTGTATGCACAAGATTAAGATCGGAGAAAGAGCTAAACCATCACGAGAAGGACAAAGCCGACTAAATCCGCTGATGATGGAAGTGGTAAAGAAGAAAATTTAGAAGCTTCTTGACGCCGATGTCATCTATTCGATCTCAGATAGTAGTTGGGTAAGTTCGGTTCATGTTGTACCTAAGAAGACCAGTGTTACGGTAATAAAAAACCCGGAAGGTGAGTTAGTTCCAACTAGAGTACAAAATGGGTGGCGAGTCTGCATAGATTACAGGAAGTTGAACTCTCTAACTCGTAAAGATCAATTTCTTTTACCTTTTATTAATCAATTAATAGAAATATTAGCCGGTAAAACTCACTATTGTTGTCTCGAAGAATTTTCAGGTTTCTTCCAAATCCCGGTGGCGCCTGAAGATCAAGAAAAAACGACATTCACATGCCCTTTCGGAACGTTCGCTTATAGGCGAATGCCCTTCGGACTGTGCAATGCACCTGCCACATTTCAACGTTGTATGCTCAACAATTTTTTTGATTTTATCGAGAAAGGTATAGAGGTATTCATGGACGACTTCACGATATATGGTAATACTTTTTCCGAATGCCTTTTTAATTTATCAAATGTTTTAAAGCGGTGCCTAGAATACAACCTTATTTTAAATTACGAAAAATGACATTTTATGGTTGATAAAGGGCTGATTCTAGGACACATTGTTTCTTCTAATGGTATTACGGTCGATAAAGCCAAGACAAATGTTATTAGCTCACCCCCTTACCCCACTACGATAAGGGAAATACATTCTTTTCTTGGCAATGTAGGATTTTATCGACGGTTTATCAAGGAATTTTCGAAGATAACGCAGCCGTTGTGCAATCTTCTCCAAAAAGACCAAGCTTTTGACTTTAATCTGGAGTGCCAAAAATCGTGGAACACATTAAAGGAAAAGCTAATCACGGCACCAATTGTGCAACAACCAAACTGGGAAAATCCATTTGAGCTGATGTGCAATGCCTCCGACACTAGCGTTGGCATGGTTCTCGACCAAAAAATTGGCAAAGAGTCGCACGCCATTGCTTATGCGTTCCACACCTTAGACTCAGCTCAAAGAAACTACTCTACAACCAAAGAAGAACTTCTTACCATAGTGTTTGCTTTAGAAAAAATTCGATCATATTTACTTGGTACTAACATTATCATTTTTTATGATCATCCATCATTACGTTACCTGATGAGCAAGAAGGAAGCAAAGCTGAGGCTAATTCGGATTCTACTCCTTCAAGAATTCAACTTGGAAATAAAAGATAAGAAGAGGCAAGAAAACTTAGTAGCCGATCACTTGAGTTGAATTCCTATCATCTCATTCGACCCGCCAATTAAAGAAGAATTTTCACAATAACACTTAATGTTGGTGCAACAAAAGAATTTGCCATGGTTTGTTGACATGGTGAATTACTTAGCCACGGGTAAAATTCCAATACACTTACCAAAAGTGGTAATTAATCAAATCAACAGGGAATCCCGGTTTTACATTTGGGATGACCTTCTTCTTTGGAAGCACTACTCCGATCAAGTAATCCGACGTTGTGTCGGTCTTTAATTTCTGTCATTCATACTCGTGTGGCGGTCATTTTAGACCGAAACTGTAACACCTAAAACCCGTATAATTATACCTATATATATTATATATGTCACCTGAAATTTCATAAAATATTTTCCCATTCAAAGTGATTTAAAATTTCTTTTCTTAAAATGGTAAATGATATTATAAAAATATCATATTATATTAAATTATCACATACTATTTAAAACATATATTAATATGGATTTATGTTATCCATATTGTAACAGAGTAAAACAATTTAGTTTAACCATTACAAACCATTTTTTTTAAATAGTTCAACAGAGCAACTAGGACATTAATAAGTACATGCCACTAACAAAGTCAAAATTTCATCATAGGATGTCTTACTGATACTGTAGTATATTCCTTGATGCTTGGAGTGCTATGTACTCTTTACTCTACTCTTGGCTTTTTACCTACATGTGAAAATCATCACACGCTAAGTATATACTTAGTGAGGTAATTAAAAACAATAAACAGTGCAATTTAACTCATGCATGAAATTTAATGTCATAAACAAATGTCATAAGATCATGTTACCTACATATCCAATATTTTACCATGATCAAAATAATATAAGTGAATATAAAATTTCTTACCAATATACTTGCCATTTATCCCATAAGCTCGCAAGCTTATTTGTATGTTTATCATTCATTAACCAATAAACCATAAATCATAAACCATATACTATAAACCATAAACCATAAACCATAGCCCCATATAAAACCCTGAGGACCCTGCGTATTCGAGTAAATATCTGCACCGTAGTGCTAAACCTGCACTAAACTTACGCCATAGTGCTAATCCAGATATGACACTTAAGGTTGTGCCCACCTCCTACACTAGGTTTACACACTAGTGTTAATCCGGACATGATACATAAGGTTGTATCCACCTTCCCGCACTTAGTGCCCTTACACACTATAGTACTATTATAAACCTGCAGCTGCTATACTCTATGGCATGCCAACTATACCCTATCCCTCAATGACTTACTTGGGCATATAATCTATTTTATTTAATCCATCCATGGCAAATTATATTATCGTAATTTAACATTAGGCAGTTCATACCTGAAATAACATTCATGGTAAAATATCACATTATCCATGATCAATGCATTATAATTTCACACAGTGACATATCAATGTCATATCGAAGTTATAAAAATGACATAATATCATGATGATATAAACAAGGTCGATTTATCGCAAGTCTTCCTGATGATGTATAAAACATCTATGTACAATGTCATGCATGTATTGCACTCACCTTGACATTTTATATATTCCAAAATATGTGCCTCACTATGATCCACAACAAACCCTTTTATATTTGACTTGCTTCGATCACAAATCAATCACGATCTGTATAAATCATAAATTCATAACGATTCATATGTTAGTATTGTACTAACATAAACACATCCCATAATAACTCCATAATATAATTGAAACTCATTTTCTACCAAATATTTAACACTTAATAATTCCTTTTAACATTGACACCAACTTTTTCAATTTACACAAAATGGGCCTTCACCATTTTATCACTTAAATTTTTAATACAAAAAATTCCATCACCGAAGTTATTACCAACCAAGTGCTTTTATAAAGGTACAATTACATTTAAGTACCCCAACTATGCGAATATTGCACTTAAATCATCAATCTTTTCAAACTTCCAAAATGATCATATTTCACATCTAAACACTTATTTTAATTCCAAAACAGTAATTTCCAGCATAGTACATCAACTATTAAACAATTATATAACCATTCACAACTTTTCCAAAATTACCAAATTAGTCCCCCAACTTTTCAAAAATTATAGAATGATCCCCAAATTTTTCTAAGGCTTGTAAAATACTTCCTACATCATTTCCATACCTTATATAATTTTTCCAAAATTTTTCTCATCCTTTAAGACTAAGGCTGAATTTTAAAGAATAATTTATAGGAAGATTGAACATGTTTTAACCATAAATCAATCTTGAAAATGAAGCTACCACCTCAAAAACATCAAGATTCATCATCAATTTCATGAACCCTATCATGAACATAAACCCTTAGATTTGGGATCTTTGAAATTCAGCAAGATTAACAAACAATATTGGTACCAAATGATCGCGTAGAACAATTTTCTATTTCACGGCATAATCCGAAATCCAAAGTAAATTGCTCAAAAATGGAAAACAAAATTTTTTTCTGACCTTTGGGAGGAACTCATGGCAGTGCTGGTGAAGATGAAGAAATTCCTTTGTCAATTCTTCATCTTTCTTTATTAAATAATGAATTAAAAATTCATTAAATACTAAATTACCAATTTACCCTTAAAATTAAAATATCCATACTAATTTACCCTTAATGAACTTGATATTTACCTTAATACCAAGCCACATAAACCTTATCATCTTCCAAAGTTAAAGATGAACAAATATTTTCCCACTTTACCGTTTTGCCCTTGAGATTTTCAAAAAGTATAAACTTGCCACTTTAATCTAACAATCCAAATTAAACATGAAATTAAATCTTAAAATCTAAATATTTATATTATTTACCAACATTTAAAAATGTGAAAATAATATATATTTTCTTTTATTTTCGAAGCCAATTGTAACTTTTAAAATTACCATTTTGGTTCTTGAACTTTTCCAAAGTTTATACTTTGGTCACCTAACCTTAAAAATTTATAATTTGGTCACTCACTAAATCCATTTATGAAATAATATTCTTTTTGGGAAAATTACCACTTAGATCCTTAAACTTTTCCCAATTTTCTTCTTTGACCATCAAACTTTCAAAATTTACATTTTGATCATTATCTAAATTTTTGGGGTATTACAGAAACGCACTGCTCACAAGATCTTAGAATGTGATTTCTTTTGGCTGAATATTTTTAGAGATGCTTATTTCATTGCAAATCAAGTGAAAAGTGTCAACGAGCAGGTAATCTGAGTTGTAGAAATGAAATGCCTTTAATCCAATCCATATATGCAAAATTTTTGACGTATGGGGCCTTGATTATATGGGTCATTTCGTTTCGTCTTTTGGTATCACTTATATTATTCTCATTGTTGACTATGTTTCAAACTGGGCTGAAGCGAAAGCAACCCGAAATAATGATGCGAGAACAACTGTGAATTTTCTGAAAAATTTTATTTTTCAGGTTTGGCACACCAAGGGCGATTATTAGCGATAAAGGAACTCATTTCATCAATCGCATTATCGAGGCGCTTATGAAGAAGTTTGGCGTGACATAAAGGATTGCTACGGCTTACCATCCGCAAACAAATGGGCCAGTGAAAGTGTCGAATCGCGAAATTAAGGCGATTTTAGAAAAGATTGTCAAGCTAGATCGGAAGGATTGGAGCTTAAAGTTAACCGATGTGCTTTAGGCATATCAAACAACTTATAAATGGACGATTGGGATGTCTCTATACCGCCTTATTTTTGGTAAATTGTGTCATTTGCCGGCTGAACTAGAACATCGAGCCTATTGGGTGGTGAGGCAATGCAATATGGAAATGGAATCAATCGAAGAAACACAGAAACTACACATTCAAGAGTTAGAAGAAATCTGACGAAACACTTACGATAACGCCTAAATTTTTAAAGAAAAAATGAGAGAGTTCCACGATCGAAGGATATCCTTTAAATCGTTTAATGTTAATCAAAAGATTTTGTTATTTAATTCTAAACTTAAGCTTTTTGCAGGTAAACTTCGATCAAAGTGGCTCGGACCATTTATGGTGACTCAGGTTTTTTCCTCATGGCGCAATAAAAATTGAAGACAATTCGGGAACTCGATTTAAAGTAAACAACCAAAGGTTAAAACCGTATTATGAAAACGTTCCAGTTGGATTAGTCAAGGAGATTGACTTAGAGGAACCCACGCTTTAAAGATCAGGTCATCGAGCTAACGACATTAAATAATAGTGTTTTATGAGAGGCAACTCATTTCGTTTTCTTTTAATTCGTTTCTTTTTAATTTCAATTTTTAGTTTTCAATTTTCGTTTCTTATTTTCGTTCCTTGTTTATTTTACGTTTTTTTATCTTTAATTTGAATTTTGTAGGTACCCTAAGCATTTTAATTTAAGTACGGTCAAAGCCGAAGTGAAGAATTAATTCGATCAAAGCAAGAATTGGCCGAATTCAAGGCCAAAATTGGAGCTAAAATCGTGAATGGCTTAACAGATTAGTGACTAACAAGCAGCAGGTAGGTCTGAGATTAGCGACACATACATTCAACTCGGGTAATTCAATAACACAAGCACACTCCCCCTACGCGCTCTGCAAAAAACAGTCAATCATATAAACAGAAATGCCCAAACATGATAAACAGGACCAAGAGGATGTTCAAACGCAAGGAGAAGACAACCCTAAGGCAATTCCTAGTACTCCTTAAAATCATAGGCCCACTTATAGGTGGAAACAAAAGTGATGTGATCAACAAAGCATTCTCTACCATATTATGGCACATAATGTAGAAAATAAGAAGGGTCTTGAAATTCATATTTAAATTGAAGTACCTAGTAGCCTAATTGCAGCACCCCAGGTTCCACTAGTGGCAATAAGATCATCTATTATTAAAGCACGTTCTCCTCCTTGGACAACACCAACATGCATTTCCATTTTATCTGTTCCATACTCCAAAGAATACACTTCCGATATAACCTCCCCTAATAAAGATCAAAATATTTAACAATTAATGCAAAGACGGCAGTCTTTTGTATTGATATTGAATCTCTTTGGGAAATTGGTAATTATCAGAATCGAACAGAACACAAAATTATCAGCAATGAACCACATTATCATAAACAACAGTTCAACATTGTGGATGTTTAATAGCTGAACAAAGCTTCAATGTTGTTAACAACTTGAAGTGACTGAGGTGTACAGTTAATTATGATACAAAGAAAGAAGCAGAAAACATACCAGGCAATTTATTGGGTTTCCTCATAGGAACAAACTTTGCCCCAATGGCCAATGCAATACGTGGACCAAAAATGAATCCCCTTGCTTCTACACCAGCATTTTTCCATCAGTATTACATCAACTACAAAAATCCCAAACACATACAACATATCTCAAGAAAATGCACAAACATTATTGCAGTCAGATCAGACAACATTATTGAATGAAATTTGACCAGTTTCACTGAACCAATATAATGAAAGTTTTTAGCTTCTTGATCTTATAAGCTTAGCAACCAAACACATCAATCAAGTGGTTTTCATGTGTTCAAAAGCAGATTAATACTATGTATTAAGAGAAGATATTTACCTGCAACAATAGAGATATTTTTCCCTCTGTACCTCTCAACAAACAAATCAATAGTACCACGAAATGCCTTGTTATCTAGAAGCAAAGTTGTTTTGTCCTGAAACATTATTCTCGATCCAAAGGAAGGAAACCCTAAAGAATTAATAAAGTAAAAAAAGGAAAAGAAACAGAAAACAAAAGGCAAAGGTGATGGAAGGGTTGTTTTAATTTTTTACAAGGTTTAAGATGGGAAAAGTTCCACGTGCGGTAGTTTTAATATATGATTAAAAAAATACGTTACTGATATTTTTTTATTTTTTAATAAAACTAATAAAAAATTATTAAAAATATTATTATTTTTATCATTTTTGTTATTATTAGACACTTTATCGAAAATATTAAAAAATATTAATATTTTCAGTAGAAATAATAATATTTTAATTATTTTTTTATCTATTTCGTTAAAAAATAATAATAAAATCGATAATTTATTTTTTTAACCGTGGTAGAACTTCCCGGACACAAATTGCTGAAGAAATTTTGGAAATCCGAGGGTCTTGTTCATCTTGAGACGCCATTTTTAGTTGATTTGCAATCGAGTCACTCGCTGCTCAAACTCAAAACAGAAGGCAACGAATCAGATAGGTAAGTCAAGTGTGAAAGAGAGGCTGCCGGTTGACACTCACCGTACCAACCAAAAAACACCCTAAAGTCCAAATAAAACAAATAAATAGGTAGCCACTAAAAATCCATTTATGTCTATAAGACCAAGCTGCCCCCGGCTTAAATATCTTCACCCACAGTGCCATTTTTACATTAATAGCCCTCAACGAACAAACTATTACTAGTACCGGGGACTGAGAGCTAGTCAAGAAAACAAGAAAAATTACCGGAGCAAAGGGGAGGAAAGAGGGTAAGCCTGTAATTTCGCAAGCGGACGGCTGGTTGGAAGAGAAAGGGTCGATCCAATCGTCGTCTCGTCTGGGGAATACAACGCTACCAGACATAGCTGTCGTTGTTGACAATCAAGAATAGAATGGATTTGAACAAGGGAATATAAAAGCCCTTTGCATCATTATGCGCTACCGGCGACTATATAATTAGAAAAAAAAAAGAACAGAGTCTGAAGATTTAAGAGGTTAGAAAAGATCCCAGACACGAGTTTCGAATGTTACTCGAGAAAAACTTTTAACGGAAACTTGCAAATTCCCTTAATGGAAAAGGGTAATTTCAGTGACGAATTCATAAATTAAAAAAAATCTAAAATGTTTATATTCTTTATTTAAAAATAATAAATATGCAAAAAGTTTTATTTTTCTATTTATTCTTAGGATGTGTCTTTTATTCTCGACAATACTGATGAATACTATTAATGATGAACGTTATTAATTTAATTTATAAAAATTTAAATTTAATAGGACTCAACATATAATTATAAATTATCTAAAATAAAAGATAAATTATTTAAAATAAAAGATAAATTATATCAATATCCACCTAATTATTGTCATTTTTTTATTTTGACCACCATTTTTAAAATTATATCAATCAGATCACTCAATTATTTAAATTCATTCAATTAAACAACTTGCAGTTAATATTTAACGGAGAAGCTAATGTGGTAATATAATTCCACATTTGGTCATGTTACTTATATATTCTATCAATTTAGTCCTAATTTTAATAAATTAAAATGAACTTAACTCTCAAATCAAATTGCATCTTCCAAAGTTTGGTCGATATCGTATCATAAATTAAAAATGACCACCACAATAATAACATTACTGGAAAAAAGCCTCAATCAACCAAAATTATTATATATATAATTAATGTTTTCCGATAACAAAAATTTGCTCTAGATTATTACTTCATTTATATTATTTTTTATATTTCATTTATTCGTTTAATTGATTTACAAGTTTTCAAACTTAATTTAATATTTTAAAATTTACTTTAATTTTTCACTCCCTAGTTCTCGAGGCATTTGCCAAGAACTACTACATCTACTGTCATCATGTTTGTGCTTCTTAAACCATGAGGAGTGTTGGGTGAGCAGCATCTCCAATCAACACTACATTGTCCCAATAAATCTGCCTTAGAGGATCACAATCATATATAGAATTTAAGAAAGTGTGTCTTCTTCATGGCTTTTACGAGCTCCGAAACCCAAGTTTTATCGTCTTCTTTGATTAAAAAACATCAAGTTATAGTTATTATAATATTTTGAATAAATTCATTGAAACAATTTTAGATTCTAAAATTAATATAAGTTATTTATTTCAATTAGGCACACAAATAGAATCAAAGAAGATTACACGTGATGCTTCGAAAAATGTAACAACAATCAGTGCAAGCATACACTATCGTATCAAGTAATAAAGTGGATGCAAATTAATGCATCGAGTATCGTATCCATAGAGACTAGTATTACTCAGAGAATTGCTATAGCATTTAGTAAGTAAAATAACATAATTGTATATGTGATGCTGTGAACAAAGCAATAAAATATAAAAGCTAAAATAAATATGCAAATAAAGACATTAAGGGATGAAGGGAATCACAATAGTGGCAATGAAAGCATTGGATCGACTCAAGCTAAAGATTATGGTATTGTTAAACTCAATCATGCAATTAACAATACCACAACAATACGATTGGTGCGTATAACATTAACTTAGCAAGTTTTCCTCTCTCTATGGCTCCACCCAAAAACTCACAGCAATGTTGCATCTCTATACCAATTGATACAAATTTACTAAGGATGCTACGACAATTAATCAGCTAGATCTCTCTATACTGAAACGTTACTCTCGCAATCACTGATGTTGCGACAGTGATACTCACCTCTTGATACAGTGCTCACACAATGCCACTCGCCTTTCGATGCAATAGATTGGGAAAATATATATTTCCATACTAAATGCCTTAATAAAATCAAGCAATCACCAATCGAATCAATAGACAAAATTATTTAACATGAAACTCAAAATATATTTAAAAATATAGCATCCAAGGTTTAACAAATCCCAACCAAATTAAAGAGTATTTCAACTAAATGAAAATAAAACCCCTTATCAGAATTATTTTATTATTGCTATCGTTAATGCTCTTGCCGATTACCAGCCACCACCTTTCAATGCTGACTTTACCTTTACGTCTAGATGTTGTTTTTCCCCCAAAGTTGCTTAAGCATCTATGATTAATGGTGGAGAAAAGAAAAGAATAAAATAAAGCTCTCATTTAATTGGTGGCTACCTCATCCTTTATATAATAATTAAAAATCCTAAAAAGTAGAATTTAAGCCCACATTAAATTAAGACTCATTTTCCATTAAGATTTCTTTTTATTTTCAGTCTTTTCCATAGTAGGATTCTGTCCAGCTGTTAACAGCTTTCTGCCCACTCATCGATTGCTACAACAACAACCAAGCAATCCTATTTTTCACCAAGGCACAACAACAACTGCAATATCAGACAATGTCACATCATCAGGGTAACAATCTCACAACAAAATATCATAATTAATCCAAAAATTACCAACCCACTCAAGTAATGCATGTAATGCAAAATTAACTAAAAACACTCTAAATATGATCCTAATATGCTAAAGTACAAGCTAAAACCTAAGTACAAATTGTAATATCCCAAATTTTGACCAGTGACTAAAATGTAAGTTTTGAAAGTTTAGTGGCTAAAGTATAAACTTTGAAAAGTGTAGGAACCGAAATTTGTAATTTTTAAAAGTTATATATTTTTAGCCTGTAAATGAACAGTTTGGATTAAAACATAGATTTTAGTGGGAATCAGATTTTTGGTACGAGAATTTTGTTAAAAGCTATAAAGCAGTAAAGTTCGGTATTGAAATTGAATATTCGGATTGAATTAAAATTTTACGAAAATTTGAAGAATGTTAGAAAATGGTTGAAATATTATTTTCATATTTCAAATCAGAGAAAATTGGCTCAGAACAGTGTAATTTTTTAGATTTGACCGAACAATGGAATTTTAGTGACTAAAATGCAATTTTTGAAAATTGCATGGCCAATATCGAAAGTCAAAGCCAAGTTGATTCATCTTTGACAAAAGAATATTTTAATGGAAGATAATACAATGGCATTTGCTAATTTTCAAGATTTATTAAGGGTATTTTTGAGATTTTTCATTAATTGAATATTAAATTCAATTAATTAGAAATTTGCCAAGTGTCTTATCTATTAAATACTAGAAAACTCAAGAGAATCAACACATTTTCAGCTTCTTCCTTCATTTGGCCGTATGTTCAACTCAAGAGAATCAACACATTTTCTTCCTTCATTTGCCAAGGGTATTTTTGAGATTTTTTTATTTAACTATTAGATAGAAAATTAATCTACATGAAATTCTCTATCATTTGGTATCTATATTCATGGTGAAGATGATTATGTGATGAGATTTTATAATTTGGAGTTATGAAGAGTTAAATGATTTTAAAGAAATTGGTTGTAAGAATTGATGAAGAACCTAAGGATGCAAATTAATGAAAATAGTTTAGATTCTAAATCTGGCAGTGAGTTTGAAAATTCACCAGAAATTATATAAAAATAATTTGGAAGTGATTTTTATATATTATGTTCATATATCAATATATTTTTACTTAAAACTAGCGGGGATCAATTTCAAGGTGTATAAAAAAAGATATGAATTTTTAACCGAGGAAAGGTCAGAAAAACGGGCAGCAGATTTTGCACAAAACATATTATGTCGGTCAACTTAGAAAATTCACCATAAATTGTACATAATGAATTGTAAGGATTTCTTTATATGGTTAGATTCATATTTGAGTATATTTTTTAACGGAAGAAACATAATTAAATTCCAATGTTTATATCAATACAAAATACTGATTCTTTAAAGGTAGTGCAAGTTGTTTAAATATGAAAATTTTAGAATTTAAGTTGAAATGAATTAGAAGATGAAGAGTAATGTTTAAATGTTGAGTATATTTTTGGATGCTTGGAATTGAAGTTAAATGGTAAGAGACCATTTTGAATAAATTGGAAATGTTGAGAAGAATTCTAAAAGATTTCATTTTAATGGTTAGATGGTGGAATTTGAAAGGTTCCAAAACTTTGGGGACTTGTTTGCAAGTTCTTAAATGAAGTATTATTTGAGTAAATTATTGAATGCTGGAAAATTTATTAGTATGCTGAATTTTGAATTAAATATTAAGCTGAGGTTGAATTACAAATATATAAAGTTAAGTGTTGAAAATCGAAAGTTTAGGAAAGTTTGGGTTGGAATTTATAATGTTTTGAATATTGAAGAATTGATTTGGGTATTTTATTCAAGTGCTGAAATTTTAGTAATTAATGTACAATTATCATAATGGTGAAGGACCATTATGAATTAAAGGAAAAGTTGAGTTGAATTCTAGAAGGAATTTAAAATATGTGGTTTGATTTTATAATTGGTAAAGGTTGAAGAATCATGTTGGGAATAATTATTTATGGAATTGAATAAGTGTTTCGATAAGTTTGAAGTTATAATGGAGTTATGAGTTTGGTTGATATCGATTTAGTTATCAATTTTATTTTATAGATTTTCAAATGTTAAAATGAGCTTATATTAGTACGATACTAATATGTAGTTCGAACAATTTTTGTGTTATAATTTGGTATTGTCATACTACGTTAAATCTAGCAATCCGAACGATTTGAAAGGAAAGGACAAAGCTCGTGACTAGGATTATTATATACAAGTTCTGTAGTGAGGCAAAGGTGAGTGCAGTTATTTATTTAGTTTTTTTGATCGAGGACGACTTGCGATAAGTCAACCTCATTTAAATTTACAGTATGATTTATAAAGTTTATAAAGAATATTTTTATTATATTCTATATCAGTTTTATGAATGATTTAGGGCATGAACTACCCAAGTATGATATTTTTATGATGGATTTATTATGATACATCAGCCCATTGTGTGTTATAGTGAGAACTGTTGGTACACTTGGCATGCCATTAGTTGAGTATTATCAACTTTGATACATTCGTGTATCAATGTTATCATATCAGCTTTGGTATATTCGTGTATCAATGTTATTATATCAGCTTTCGTACATTCGTGTATCAATGTTATCATATCAACTTTGGTACATTCGTGTATCAATGTCCAGCACTGTTGGTGCTTATTTAGGTTATGATGGCACTGAAGTGAATCATATCTCAGTATCAGTTACGATTTGCACAGTGTTGTGCATAGTGCACACCTTACTCACGTATCTTATGTTCTCATAAATATGCATTGGGATATGAAAATGAATATGCATGTTGTGAATGAATTTCAGTTGACAGAAAGCATGATATGCTTATTTTATTAGATATGATTTATCAGAATTTTCATGAGTTCATGATTTAAAAAGAAATTTTAGGTATCAGTGAAGAAATCGACTTGGAAAAGTTGATTTGTCAGTTTAATGTTTTAATTCAAATTATTTTATTTATGTTTATGATATTTTCATATTTTTCTCACCTTAGATTATTACTGCCTCACTAAGTTATGCTTAGCGCGTGATGATTTTCATGCGTAGGGTCTGATTGAGATACAGACGTTTTATGAGGAGCCTTCCAAGCATCATGTGCAGATCATCTATAATACCAGTATCAGTAAGACATCATTGAATTTTCTTTTGACTTGTAGTGGCATGTATAATTATGTCAGTAGTTTCTATTTATCGTATTTATTTTAAATAATTTGTAATAGTAAACTATAACTATTTTAGTTTATTTTACTTAGTTTAGTTTTATCAATATCTATGCATGAAAAGAATATATTACGTTATTATGTTTTTAAAAGATTTTACGAAAATACATGGTTTAATAAAATTATTGATTAACAAATGATTTTATTTTCTTATAACAAAGAAATAAATTATAAGTTGAAATATACTTTAAAAGAGATTTTTAAATTATGTGACATCTTTGACTCGTATATCGAGACATATACGGGTTAAGAGTATTACATTTATTGGTATCAGAGCTACTGGTTTAGCCGATTCTCGACCTAATCTGAGCCTATGTCATGTCAGAAATATGTACATGCCACTAGGATGTCGAAATTATTGATCTAGTATGGTATGATGATTTTATTTATGATGTTGTTTCTTACTAACGTAAATTTGTGATTGTATTTATATGTCGGTTCGAAAGGCATAAGATAATCCACCGAACAAGAGGGAATAGTAATGAGGTAGAGTATGTACCTTAACAATAGGAAACACAGACACATCAGAGAGTGTCGGCTCCAGATCAAGGAATGTTTTACAAGCTCTAGAGGCTATTATGACTCGATACCAGCTAGCTACAACACCTTCATTTCCTATGCCTCAACCTCCTCGTTCAGTTCCGAGAATATTGGTTTCGAAATAATTAAAAAGTTTATGAGTTGCAAAATTTAAAGTGAAGCAAACTAAGGCCCATTAGTGGTAGATATGTGGTTAAATTATGTGAAAATAATGTTGGATAGTCTTCACTATTCTAATGATGAAAGATTGAATGGAGTAATTTCATTGTTACGAGGACTAATTCGTATATGATGGACGAACATGATGACAAATGTTCCTCTAGATCATATCATTTGGTGGTTTTTTCTAGAAGTATTTTAGAAGAAATATAAATGTGAGTTTAATAAACTTGCTCGATTTGCCTTGGAGATAGTTCTCACTAAAAAAGACATGTCGAAAATTTATTCGAGGTCTCCGTTCCAGACTCAGGGAACTTCTGTTGGCTGTGAACTTGACCACTTTTTAGAAAGTGGTGAACAAATCAAAAAACTTAGAAATGACGCAAAATGAGAATTATCTGATAGAGCGGTGACGACATTCTTAAAGATCAGGAGCATCATCCTCTTTTCAGGCTAAAAAAGGTCGAGGTTCTGATTATCGATATCCAAATAAATATGAAAGTGGTACTTTCTATCTTTATGATGAACCTATATTTGTTTTGATTGATCCGGGTTCTACGCATTCCTATGTTAGTTCAAAATTAGTTAAAAAATAATATTAAGAATATTCTGTTAGAACCCATCAATATTGATATGATAGTTATAAATCCACTGGGTCATAGTGCTAGAGTTACACGGATTAGTAGAGATTGTCCGATAAAGATTCAAAGGGGTGTATTCCAGGAGAATATTTTGAAGTTACCATTTGACGGGTTTGAGATTATATTAGGCATGGATTGGTTATCTCGGCATTATGGTTGGAATTGGTTGTCGCATGAAGCGATTATTTATAAAGGATGTAAAGGGTACTGAGATAATAGTAACTGGAGAAAAAGTAAAAATCTTTGCCAATGTGATATTAGCAGTGACAACAATGAAAATGATGGGAAAAGGTTGTATAGTTTTATTAGCAAATGTGATTAATATCCGAACATCTGAAATTCGATTGGAGGATATTCCGATAGTTCTAGAATTTCCAGATGTATTTTCTGATGAATTACCTGGATTACCTCCTGATCGAGAAGTGGAGTTTAAAATTGATATTTTTTCGGGTACTGCACCTATTTCAATTACTCCGTACAGGATGACTTCAACCGAACTCAGAAAATTAAAGGCGTAATTCAAGAACTACTTGATCGATGTTTTATTAGACCGAGTATATCTCTGTGGGGTGCACCGATACTTTTGTTAAAAAAGAAAGATGGATCGATGCGAATATATATAGATTATCGTAAACTGAATAAGGTGACAGTGAAGAATAAATACTCTCTTCCGAGGATCGATGATCTGTTCGATCAGCTTAAAGATGCTTCAGTATTTTCAAAAATTGATATTCAATTAGGGTATCATCAGAGGAAGATAATTCAAAGACGGCTTTTAGAACCCGATATGTCATTATGAGTTTGTTGTGATGCCATTTGGATTGACCAATGCTCCAGTAGTATTTATGGATTTGGTTAATCGGGTATATCAATCGTATTTGGATCAATTTGTGGTTGTGTTCATTGATGATATTTTGGTGTATTCTAAGACTAAGGAGAAGCATAACACACATCTCCATATCATACTACAGATGTTGAGAGATAAAAAAATTATATGCTAAATTGTCAAAATGTGAGTTTTAGTTGTCAGATGTCGCTTTTCTAGGCCCCGTGATTTCAACATAAGGAATTAGAATAGAACCTAAGAAAGTGCAAGTGATAGTGGAGTGGAAACCTCCGCAAAATGTTTTGGAAGTCCGACGTTTCTTGGTGTTAGCTGGATATTATCAGAGATTTGTGAAGAATTTTTCAATAGTTTCATCTCCACTTACCAAACTACTTCGAAAGGATATACCATTTGTCTGGACTGAAAAGTGTCAATAAAGTTTTGATATGCTTAAAAAGATTCTGACAAAGGCCCCGATGTTAGTGCAGCAGAGTCATGAAAGGATTATATAATCTACAGTGATGCGTCTCATAATGGTTTGGGATGTGTTCTAATGCAAAAAGGTAAAGTGGTAGCCTATGCTTCAAGGCAAAGTGGTAGCCTATGCTTCAAGGCAAATAAAGGCACACAAACGGAATTATCCGACACATGATTTGGAGTTAGCAACTGTAGTGTTTTCTCTGAAGATATGACACCACTATTTATATGGTGAGCGATGCTACATTTATATAGATCATAAGAATTTAAAAATATTTGCTCACTCAGAAAGAGTTAAATCTAAGGCAAAGGAGATGGATTGAACTTCTCAAAGACTATGATGTGATTATTAATTATCATCCTGGGAAGGTTAATGTGGTAGCTGACGCACTTAGCTGAAAAATCTTTGTTGCTATGAGAGCGTTAGATGCACGACTATCAATAAACGAAAATAATGCACTGGTTGCAGAATTGAGATTGAGCCCTGCCCTAGTAGATAAAATCAAGGATCTTCAGAATAAAGATAAGAAGTGTCTAGATATAATGGAGCAAGCAAAGAAATGAGAAATGACAGATTTTGAAATTAAGTCTGATGGATGTTTGTATTATCACAATCGAATTTGCATACCAGATGACGAAGTACTGAAGAAATATATTCTTTCTGAAGCTCATTATAGTCCTTTGACTATGCATCCAGTAGGAAATAAAATGTATCAAGATTTAAAGAGTCGGTATTGGTGGGCAGGTATGAAAAGAGATATCATTTAGTTTGTTTCTAAATGTTTAACCTATCAGCAGGTAAAAGTATAACACCAAGTGCCTTCGGGGTTGTTGCAACCTATCTTCATTCCTCAATGGAAATGGGAACGAGTTACCATGAATTTCGTAGCAGGTTTACCTTTGACACCCAGTAAGAAAGATTTGATCTGAGTGATAGTGAATAGATTGAAAAAGACAACACACTTTATTCCAGCTCAAGAAGATTATTCTATGAACAAATATGTTGAATTATATGTCAGAGAATTATATGACTTCATGTAGTACCTATTTAGATAGTTTCAGATAGAGACCCGAGATTTACTTCGAGAATTCAGAAGTCTTTGGATAAAGCATTGGGAACAAGTCTAAATTTCAACACGACTTACCATCCTTAGACAGATGGTCAATCTGAGAGAACTATTGAGATACTTGGAAAAATGCTAAGGGCGAGTATTATTGATTTCAAAAGGATCATGAGAAAAGTATTTGCCTTTATTAGAGTCTAATTATAACAACATCTATTAATCAAGTATCAAAAGGGTTCATTTTGAAGCATTATATGGAAGAAAATGTCGAATACCACTGAATTTGTATGAATTAAATGATCGAGATATAATTGGTCCCAATATGATTAAAGAGGTGAAAGACAAAGTGAAGGTAATCCAAGATAATATCAAGATAGTTGCTAATATACATAAATCTTATGCTGATTTAAAGAGATAAGAGATTGAATATCAAGAAGGTGATAAAGTATTTATTAAAATGTCATTTTGGAAAAAAAATCTAAGATTTGGACAAAAAGGTAAATTGAGATTCAACGAACTTATCAAATGAAGAGGAGTCAGTAATGATTCTAGGACATGGAGTCAAAGAAATAAGATGATATCATTGGTAAAAGTTCTATGGCGAAACCATAAAGTTGAGGAAACAACTTGGGAACGAGAAGAAGACATGAAGAAAAAGTTTCCTCATCTATTTAATTCAGGTATAAAGATACGTAGAGAAAATTCGAGGACGAATTTTCTTTAAGGGGGAGGAATTGTAATATCCCAAATTTTGACCAGTGACTAAAATGTAATTTTGAAAGTTTAGTGGCTAAAGTGTAAACTTTAAAAAGTATAGGAACCGAAACTTGTAATTTTTAAAAGTTATATATTTTTAGCATGTAAATGAACAGTTTGGATTAAAACATAGATTTAGTGGGAATCAGATTATTTGTACGGGAATTTTGTTATAAGCTATAAAGCAGTAAAGTTTGGTATTGAAATTGAATATTCAGATTGAATTGAAATTTTACGAAAATTTGAAGGATGTTAGAAAATGGTTGAAATATTATTTTCATATTTCAAATCAGAGAAAATTGGCTCAAAACAGTGTAATTTTTCAGATTTGACCGAACAGTGGAATTTTAGTGACTAAAAATGCAATTTTTTAAAATTGCATGGCCAATATCGAAAGTCAAAGACAAGTCGATTCATCTTTGACCAATGAATATTTTAATGGAAGATAATACAATGGCATTTGCTAATTTTCAAGATTTATTAAGGGTATTTTTGAGATTTTTCATTAATTGAATATTAAATTCAATTAATTAGAAATTTGCCAAGTGTCTTATCTATTAAATACTAGAAAACTCAAGAGAATCAACACATTTTCAGCTTCTTCCTTTATTTGGTCGTATGTTCAACTCCTAACAAGGTAAGGTTTTTTTTTGAAGCAATATACTTGATTTTTTTGATTTAACTATTAGATAGAGAATTAATCTACATGAAATTCTCTATCATTTGGTATCTATATTTCATGGTGAATATGATTATGTGATGAGATTTTATGATTTGGGGTTATGAAGAGTTAAGTGATTTTAAAGAAATTGGTCGTAAGAACTGATGAACAACCTAAGGATGCAAATTAATGAAAATAGTTTAGATTCTAAATCTGACAGTGAGTTTGAAAATTCACCAGAAATTATATAAAAATAATTTGGAGGTGATTTTTATATATTATGTTTGTATATCAATATAGTTTTTTTAAAACTAACGGGGATCAATTTCAAGGTGTATACAAAAATATATGAATTTTTAATCGAGGAAAGGTAAAAAAAACGGGCAGCAGATTCTGCGCAATACAGATTCTATCGGTCAACTTAGAAAATTCACCATAAATTGTAAAGAATGAATTAGAAGGATTTCTTTATATGGATAGATTCATATTCGAGTATCGTTTTCAAAGGAAGAAACGGAATTAAATTCCAGTGTGTATATCAATACAGAATACTGATTCTTTAAAGGTTGTGCAAGTTGTCTAAATATGAAAATTTTAGAATTTAAGTTGAAATGAATTAGAAGATGAAGAGTAATGTTTAAATGTTGAGTATATTTTTGGATGCTTGGAATTGAAGTTAAATGGTAAGAGACCATTTTGAATAAATTGGAAATGTTGAGAAGAATTCTAAAAGAATTCATTTTAATGGTTAGATGGTGGAATTTGAAAGGTTCCAAAACTTTGGGGACTTGTTTGCAAGTTCTTAAATGAAGTATTATTTGAGTAATTTATTGAATGCTGGAAAATTTATTAGTATGCTGAATTTTGAATTAAATATTGAGTTGAGGTTGAATTACAAATATATGAAGTTAAGTGTGGAAAATCGAAAGTTTAGGAAAGTTTGGGTTGAAATTTATAATGTTTTGAATATTGAAGAATTAATTTGGGTATTTTATTCAAGTGCTGAAATTTTAGTAATTAATGTACAATTATCATAATGGTGAAGGACCATTATGAATTAAAGGAAAAGTTGAGTTGAATTCTAGAAGGAATTTAAAATATGTGGTTTGATTTTATAATTGGTAAAAGTTGAAGAATCATGTTGGGAATAATTATTTATGGAATTGAATAAGTGTTTCGATAAGTTTGAAGTTATAATGGAGTTATGAGTTTGGTTGATATCGATTTAGTTATCAATTTTAATTTATAGATTTTCAAATGTTAAAATGAGCTTATATTAGTACGATACTAATATGTAGTTCGAACAATTTTTGTGTTATAATTTGGTATTTTCATACTACGTTAAATCTAACAATCCAAATGATTTGAAAGGAAAGGACAAAGCTCGTGACTAGGATTATTATATACAAGTTCTGTAGTGAGGAAAAGATGAGTGCAATTATTTATTTAGTTATTTTGATCGAGGACGACTTGCGACAAGTATGATTTATAAAGTTTATAAAGAATATTTTTATAATATTCTATATCAGTTTTATGAATGATTTAGGGTATGAACTACCCAAGCATGATATTTTTATGATGTATTTATTATGATACATCAGCCCATTGTGTGTTATAGTGAGAACTGTTGGTACACTTGGCATGCCATTAGTTGAGTATTATCAGCTTTGATACATTAGTGTATCAATGTTATCATATCAGCTTTGGTACATTTGTGTATCAATGTTATCATATCAGCTTTCGTACATTCGTGTATCAATGTTATCATATCAGCTTTCGTACATTCGTGTATCAATGTTATCATATTAGCTTTGGTACATTCGTGTATCAATGTCCAACACCGTTGGTGCTTATTTAGGTTATGATGGCACTGAAGTGCATCATATCTCAGTATCAGTTACGATTTGCACAGTGTTGTGCATAGTGCGCACCTTACTCACGTATCTTATGTTCTCATAAATATGCATTGGGCTATGAAAATGAATATGCAAGTTGTGAATGAATTTTAGTTGACAGAAAGCATGATATGCTTATTTTATCAGATATGATTTATCAGAATTTTCATGAATTCATGATTTAAAAAGAAATTTCAGGTCTTAGTGAAGAAATCGACTTGGAAAAGTTGGTTTGTCAGTTTAATGTTTTAATTCAAATTATTTTATTTATGTTTATGATATTTTTAGATTTTTCTCACCTTAGATTATTACTGCCTCACTAAGTTATACTTAGCGCGTGATGATTTTCATACGTAGGGTCTGATTGAGATACATACGTTTTATGAGGAGCCTTCCAAGCATCATGTGCAGATCATCTATAATACCAGTATCAATAAGACATCATTGAATTTTCTTTTGACTAGTAGTGGCATGTATAATTATGTCAGTAGTTTCTATTTATCTTATTTATTTTAAATAATTTGTAATAGTAAACTATAACTATTTTAGTTTATTTTACTTAGTTTAGTTTTATCAATATCTATGCATGAAAAGAATATATTACGTTATT